>NC_083344.1:1060821-1414428 GCF_019175385.1 Lycium barbarum
TACAGTTTATTGCCAAAAAGATAACACCAAATCGTTTAATGTTTATAAAAAGACCAAAAAGACTTCTTTTAGATACGCCAAGTAGTAGTAAAACAAAAATATAAAGCAAAAGCATGAATAAATAGAGCCTCACATGTCTGCCACAAAGTCTAAAAGGAAAAAAGAAAAGAAAGCAATGACAGAGATTGATAATTAGATTTAGTTTAATTTAATTAGAAAGCTAATCCAAATTCTCATGGAACAATACTCTGCTCATTTTATATTACTTTTTCCGTTTCATTTTGGTTGGCACTATATTCATATTAGCCCGTTCAGATAATAATGTCATTCTTATAAATACTACAGAAAAGGCTCAAATATGTTATCGAATTATCGGAACCGACTCATTTATGTCCCTCTTCGATAATTTAGCTCATTTATGTCATCGCCGTTACCAAAATGACTCATCCATGCCATTTTTCTTTTAACACTGGGTGTACAATACCAGATATGAAATGTGGCTTCCAATTAGAGGTCCACGTCGTTTAATTAAACCAACAGAAATTAAATCCTAAATTAAACTAAATCCCTGCCCATACACCCGACCCACCCAAATCCTATTCTTATTTCCCTCTCCCTAACATTTACAGATTTATAAGTTGCTTTAGTTCAGATTTATGAGTTTACAAAAATCTATTTACAGTTTTTAAGTTTCTTCAATTCAGATTTGAGTTTACAAAAATCTATTTACAATTTTTAAGATGCTTCAGTTCAGATTTATGAGTTTACAAAAATTCCATTACAGTTGTTATAAGGTTAAAGATTGGATCTTTTTTAGCATATCACGGGGGAATTTATGGTTATATGATCTATATGTGATAGTTATATTCAACTTTGACGGGGTTTTGCAGGAAAAGAAATTGAGCTTATTGTTGAGTTGAAGCTTCTGCTTTGTCGGTTTAAGAACGGTCACTTTTCCATATGTTTTATTGGGTCGGGTGTATGTGTCGGGTTTTAGTTTAATTTAAGATTTGATTTGTGTTGGTTTAATTAAACGGCGTGAACCTCTGATTGGAGGCCACATGTCATATCTGGTATTTAAAACCGGCGTTAACAAAAAAAAAAAGGGCACGGATGAATCATTTTGGTAACGACGACGACATAAATGAGCTAAACTATTGACAAGTGACATGAGTTAGTTCCGATAGTTCAATTAGTTCTGATAGTTCAATGACATATTTGAGCCTTTTCCGTAAATACTATGACATATCTACCATCACAAGTGTCAAAAGTTTTATAATCACATAAATGTTTTAAAATCATAAATTTCAAAAATTCCTTTCTTTATTAAGCGTTGTGCAAAGTATAACAAACAAAATGAAATGGAGAGAGTACTTGTTTGACCATGTATACATGCGTGCGGTGAGGGTGGGATGACAACAACGAGAAACCCTTCAAAATATATATATTCCTACAAAGTAAGTGATTTACTTACTTATTTTCAATGTTTGGTAAGTAAAAAAATATTGTACCAAAAATATTTATAATTTTTTTAGACAGGGTGGGGTGCTTTTGGTGGTGGGATGAGGAGAGTGGAATGTCACTTATGAAACTTATTTTTTTTGCTTTCACCATAAAAGTCATCTTATTCATTTTTAAGGAATTTATTTTCCTAGATGGTACGACTATGTGGTGACTTCTCGAACTTAACATCAAATAAATCGGTTTTGGAGATGCTTCAAAAATATAAATAAATTGTTAAATCTGCCTTGTTATTTTACTAACCTACTGAATTTAGATGATTTTGAGATCTACCCATAATCTAACTACTTAGGGTGTGTGCGGATGGAAGGAAAATGTTATCCAATTTTCTTGTTCGGTTGGTCAAAATTTTTGAAAAATATTTTCTTTAGGAAAATAACTTAATAAAAAGTAGGGAAAACAAGTCCACAAGTGTCATTGCATATTAAATGTCTCATCCCACCCTCACCACCCCCACCTAATCACCACCCTCGAACGCACCTCATCTTCACCCACCCCTATGCCCACCCACGCACCCACCACCCACCCCAACCACCCATCCCCACCCACCAAACCAGTCAAACATAGAAATTAAAAGAAACTCATTGTTAAATAATTTTTTAAATCTAAGATATATCAATAATAATAAATAAATAAATAAATAATTGCAGACATTTTTTAACATTGGCAATTGCCACTACAATTAGAATCAGAACATGTCTTGGGTTTAATGTTTATTAAAAAGACCAAAGGACTCCTTTTGAATATGCCTAGTAATAAAACAAAAATAGAAAGCAAAAGCATGAAAAAGCAGTGAAAGAGATTGATAATTAGGTTTCGTTAATTAATTTGTAAGCTAATCAAAATTTCTCATCGGAACAATACTATGTTCACTTTATATTACTTTTTCCGTTTCAGTTTGTTTGACATTATTTTTATATTAACCCGTTCAGATAATAATGAAATTCTTATAATTTCTAAACTAAAAGCTTTTATAGCTACACAAATAGTATGACATGTTTACGATCATGACTAGTGTCTGATGAGAAATATTCTAATCTTTGCATATGGGGTTAAATGTACTTGTTTGTAATTTGAACTTGGTAGAAAGATTAGTGTCTGCTGTACTGCGTGGATGTGATGGAACCGACTTTCTTTAATCCGAAAGTGAAAAAAGCTTTATTCATTTTGTTAGCTTTTCTTTTGCGTGTTGTCTGAAACCTTAGAATGCCTAGAATTTAATGAACTAGCTGAGAATTTGTGATTTCCAATTTCTCTTGTTAAAATATTGCATTTTGGTAGCATCCAATTTCTACTCATTTGTTTAGTAGACTTATTGTTTTAAAGCCACGTGATAATTTTTTTTTCCTCGTGGGTCAGGTCCGTTTCTTTTTTAAAAATTGGTAGACTAATAATTTCATCGGTGAGAGGGATTTTTTTTCATCGTCCTAATAAGAGCTAAAAAAGTTCCAAATGAGATTCCATTCAACCCACCAATTTTTTTTTTTTTGTTCCATTATTCTTAATCAAGGGATTTTTGGGTATACTTTCTGAGTTTTTTTTTTCTTTCTATTGCACAGTTCTACTTCAATACAGATCAGATTACCAAAAATTAAACAAACTATTAGATACTAATTAAGAGCATGAATGAGTTGACTAACCCTTTTGGTTGATGAAAATTCTGAGAATACCCTTTGTTATTGATCCAACAGGAAGCTCAAAATTCTGGAATTAAAGAGGAGAAGAGGAATGTTTATAAAAAGATCAAAAGGACTTCTTGATGAAAATTCTGACCCTTTTACTTGATGAAAATTCTACTTCAAAAATTATACGAAGTCTTAGAGACTAATTAAGAGCATGAGTTGACTAACCCTTTTAGTTGATGAAAATTCTGAGAATACTCGTTGCTTGTTTGTTTGTTGATCCAACAGGAAGCTCAAAATTCTGGAATTAAAATAGAGTGTGGTGTGTAGGAGGAGGAATAATAATACCAAATAATTGTCTTGGGTTTAATGTTTATAAAAAGACTAAAAGGACTTCTTTTAGATATGCCAAGTAGTAATAAAACAAAAGTAGAAAGCAAAAGCATAATAAATGGAGCCTCACTTGTCTGCCACAAAATCTAAAAGGAAAAAAGAAAAAAAAGCAGTGACAGAGATTGATAATTAGGTTTAGTTTAATTTAATTAGACAGCTAAACAAGATTTCTCGCAGGAACAATATTCTGTTCACTTTATATTACTTTTTCCCTTTCATTTTGTTTGGCACTATTTTCATATTAGTAGTTTCAGATAATAATGATGTTTTTATAAATACTACGGAAAAAGCTCAAATATGTTATCGAACTATCGGAAATGATTCATTTATACCACTCGTCAATAGTTTGATTGAAAAATAATTCTTCCAAAACAAATGTTGAAAAAATAATTTCAAACAAAGGCTACCTAACCTCCTGTTGTTGTTGGTGTATATTGTCAAGAAAAGAGGCGTGCAAATAATTTTCACAATTGATTAAGAAGACCAAGATGATAAAAAGACTTGACAAGTCAATGAATTGTATTTTAATATTACCAATGAAATGTCAATCTAGATCTACAATTTTAATCTAATATACTACTACTACTCGTTTTCAGATGAATCCATCCATTATATTTTTAATTTTTTTTTTTGGTAACTGATGATTTTATTACCAAATGATCTTTACAAACAAAACTTAGGCTATATGGCAAGTCGCCCAGTTACTAACAAAAGTTGTGTTTCCAGCTAAAATAAGCATGGAAGCTATCTAGGCAAAATCAGATAAACATTCAGACAAACAACTTTGTTAGAGAAGGCTTTTCTCTCACTACGATTTGTAGTAGTTGTGGTTGTGCAGAAGACAATTGGTTAACAAAAAAGAATTGTCTTTTAATACTTTTGTGTATGGTTAACACTTAACACCATATTGATGTACATTAATAAAAATGATTTGACCTGTAAAAGGAAAAACAAAAGATTTTGTGACAATAGAACAATATATTTCAAGAATTTTAGAAGATGTTAAACTGTCACAGAAAAGTTTGTCACAGGCCTAAGCAAATGTATGTTTGTCAAGAATTTTAGAAGATGTGCATCTGGTGTTACGCTAAACTAACATCCCATTAGGTTGATTTGATTCTAGAGCCACCTGAGAAAATAACTCTCAATTGAAGGGAAAAAAATATACTTGCCTCCATTTTTGACATTTTGTTTCGTTCAACAGATTAGGTTCTACGAAAGCTGTCAAAATAATTAAAAACAAATGTGGTCTAAAATATAATACCACATTTTCTTTTGACAAATAAAAGGAAAGAAAAAAAGAAGGCAAAATAACCAAGGAAAATGACTCTCAATTGATAAAGAATAACTTGCCTCCCCCTTTCTATTCATTCATTCAACAGCTGGGGTTCCCAAGCAAGTTGTCAATTAGTTAAAAACAAATAGAATCCAATATGCAATAATATTTTCTTCTATAATAATAAAATAAAGAAGTTATGATTGCTATATAAATCTTCACTCACCGTTTAAACTAATTATCTATATCATGGAAATTCATTATGAATGCACTAGTTTTATGCTGCCTACAAGCTCACGTGTCGGAGAAGAGGCACACATGCATGTTAAATGGAAGAAAATTTACCTGCATCCGGTGTTATGCTAAACTAACATTCGATTAGGTTGATTTGATTCAAGAGTCACTAGAGAAAATGACTCAATTGAGGGAAAAAATTACTTGCCTCCATTTTTGACTTTTTGTACCCGTTCAAGATTAGGATTCATGAAAATTGTCAAAATAATTAAAAACAGACGGGGTCCAAAATATAATATCACATTTTCTTTTGACAAAAAAAAGAAAAAAGAAGAAGACAATATTCACAAATAGTTAGTTGAGACTTTTATCAAACATGTTGTAGACATTTTTTAACATTGGCAATTTCCACTACAAGAATTAGAACAGCACGTGTCTATTTGGTTTCTAAGAAGCAAAAATTGTGTAAGAAAGAAAAAACGCAAAACAACGAATGCCCATCTACTCAATTGCTACTTAAATAGTTCAGTTGAGACATTTCATCAAACACGTTGTAGGCATTGTCTAGCATTGGCAATTGCCACTACATTTTTCACCATTTATGTAACGACCGGGGGTAAATGGTGTAAGAATGGACAATAATCTATGCTGTCACTTCATTCTTCAGTTTTAATGAAATTTTCAGCAATATTTTGAGGCTACTATGTGATGGTGCGCAGTGTACACTCTCTCTCTTTGTTTAAAAATGACGCCAAATGATACTCCACACGGATAATTAAAGAAATTAATTGATTATTTTTTTTTTAAATTAAGAGATAAATGTTCAAAAATACACCTGAAGTATCATATTTTTGCTGAGTTAATTTCCCATCTGAACTATCAGGTGTTTGCGTTTCTTACCCGAACTATTACCAATTATTTATCAAAACGCATCTCGAAATTAACGAGTCAGCTGTCATCCGGACGAAATTTTATGGGCAAATTAAGTTGTCACACGCTTTTTGGCGATTGTATTCAAACACTTGGTTTAGTCAGCTTTTAAGTGTCCAAGTGGTTCAAAGACGGAGTGGTAGAGGTGTTCAATAAGTACTAGTCTAGGTTGAGGTGTCTAAGTGAATTATGTGGACAACTTAAGGGGCAGTCAATGACTTAAGCCTAAAAATTAATAGTTGAAAATTTTGTTTAATAGAGGAAATATCACATCAAATTTTAATAGTATCATAATTAGTTCAAAATTTAATAGTATAATTAGTCCAATGAATTTGAAGCGTTGAGAGTTATAAAAGTAGAATGGAGTTAAACATCTTCTAATACTGTTATCAAAGAAAATATTGCATCTTTTATCTCTTTCTCAGGGGTGTTAAAATGAGATCGAAAAAACGATCAAAATCGGAAAATTGAGTCAAACTGACTTAATAAATCGAAAATCGGCTCGGTTTAATTTGATTTAATATCAAATATTAAAAAATCAATAACATGTGGGTTGGTTTGGTGTTACACACAAAAAAACCCGAACCAAACCGATAGATATATACATATTTATAATATTATATATATTGGCTCAATTTTATCTATCTTCTTCATAATTTAGGGCATTCGAAGTTCAATACATACTCAAATAATTAGATAAGAAAGTCTAGCCCATTTGTTCCCCTAACCCATTTAATCGTGTTTTGAACATAGTATATATATATAAAAACAATGTAAACTTATGTATGTTTATTAAATATAAAAATATATATTATCATTATCCAAGCACAACTACATACACATAAATACACTATAATTCAAAATGTTGGACACGGGCATACGTCGTCTAGTATGTTATTATTTCGGAGTTTTAACCAGTGAATCGTCGACCAAAGCCTCTTTTAGTCATTTCAGGTTATATTGTTATTCTAATTGGTTTAGCTGGTGTGGTTATTGGAGTAGTTTTGTTATTCTTAGATTGTCAAAGACGCTTTAGCCCTTTGTGGGCTCAGTGAATTGCTGTATTGTTGATTAGATAAAATCAACACATCACTTACTCTTTGAACCAATATACTGCCACGTGTTGGGAAATGATGATTATATTACATTTTTCTACATAGGAGCGATATACTCCCTTTTTCATTTTCATTTTGTATTCTTACTTGATTAAATATATAGTTTAATTTAATAGTTACATGCTAGACCGTAAGTGAACGCACTAATTTGATTGCTCAATTTTGCTATTTCAAATTAAACAAAATGATGGCTGACTAAAATTGAATAGTACGTATACATTTTCAAGTACCTAAATTAAAATCTGTAACTTTTAAATCAAATTGAGGTGAATATCAACTATCAAGTGATTTTGTTAAAAAATCAATGACCCATTCTTCATTACATATTAAATGACTACTCGAGCAGCTATTTGTAAAAACTATCATCGAATGTATAATTGTAGATTTTCGCTTGAGCTAGCAAACTAAATGCTTCTTGAGGTGTTTGTTGATGAACATAGAATCTATATATATAAAAAATGAGAAATACAAACAATGTGGTTAAGCCAAGTAGCAAGCTAATAACAAGCTACTTGACAATTTTAAGACAAAGTTAATGAGAATTAGGACAAAATTAATTTAAAAGATAAATATGAAAATTAATAGATAAACTCTTTGAATTTTAATTGGCACATATCATTTTAAAATTGAAAGATAACACGTTTTACATTGAAATATGAAAATTCTTATATTCTAAACATCAAGATAACTAATTACTTATTTTCAAAAAATGGAACATATATACATGAAAGTTATCAACATTTAAATATTTATGTAGTAAGTAAATTTTAATTTAAATTGAATACTTATCTAGAATCTGCATTTACAATTTAAAATAAAATATGATCCATGTGATCCAAAACTCTTATGATGAGCTTGATCCAAATAAACAACCTTATCCAAGCTTTTTAATTTAAAAGCGAAATTCCAAATTTTAACTGTGTAGTTAAAAATTTGGAATTGAATTTTGAATCTCTGGGCAATCTGCAAAACATTTAAGATATACTTCGTGCTATCCAAAATAACTTATAAGGAGTTTGATCCAAATCAAACTCAATATTTATGTAATCTTTTAAATTCAAAAACAAAATTTCAAATTTTAACCGTGTGGTTAAAATTTTGAATTGATAAAGTAAAACCCCAAGCCTATCTGCATTTAGGTTTTTAAAATGTTAAAATATAAAGCTAAAAGTTTTTGTTGGGAAGCATAAGGGGGTACCTATATATAGATTGTATGCTGCACATTAGTCATATAGTCACTCTCAATGCACTCATCCAATATATCAGTCTATTGTCAAAGACCAAGAAACACCGCAATCTCCCGTACTTACATTGCAAAGTTTAGAAAAAGACCATTTACTAAGGTTAGATGTTTTTTTCCCCTTTATGTTTTCTTTTTGGATTTTTTAAGCGAATTGTAATTGAAATATTGAATCAGAAAGCTCTATGAATAAATATATGAAAATATAAATATACAACTATCTTACAAGAAAATCAGTTTTCACATCTTTGACGGATAATAGTGCATGATTTTAAATTGGATTTTTGAGTCTTGATGAAGAAATGCCTACAAATCCAAAAGTCTTTATGATTGGAAGACCAAAAAGGTATATTGATCTTTTTATTTTCTTTTTTTAAAAAAATCATCAATCAAATATTATGGTATTCATAAGATTTATTTATGATAGACAATCAACTATTTTGCCAATATGAAGAAGCAAGATTAGAGGTGCTACTCAGGAAGGCAAGACATATTGAAAATATTTCAGTACACAATAGACCAAGTATTTATTGCAAAATATAGCTACGAAAAGTGACACGAAGTATAACCGGTACTAGATCAAGAGAAGGCAGACAATCCATTTTCGTATTACTTCTAAATGTATCTATAACTATCTTAATTTTTCTGCATTGTATGAGTATTGTTCATCTCGCATCCTTGAATCTATGAAAAAATATTTCTACAAGCATTTGCAGTGCGGCTGTTGATGTGGTTTTGTTGAAGTTGTTGCTGTGTTTTTCTAAGGTGCTTATCCATTTTTTCTTTTCTTTTTAGGTGCCACGAGTATCTACACAGAATTGGTAGAATATGTGGCTAATTTTTTTTTATAATTTTTTAAAGATAAGTAGTAAAATTTATTTTGTATTACCAAAGTAATACAACTAAAATTTATTTGGTATATGTGAAGTAATCTTTTGATAATTTGAAAGGAATATTTATAACATTAAGAAATAATTTTTTTATCAATACATTATTTTGGATTTCAATTGAGAGATTAACTTTTTGAAATTTGAATTTGAAAACAAATTTGAAAAGATAAAGTTTTTTAATCAACTTTGTAGGGGGGTAAAGATTATGTAAGAATATTGATACATTTGAATATGATCTTTTCTTTATATAAAGAATTTAATTACTACATTCCTTGCCTTCTCTTCATTATTTGAATCCCATTTTCTCATAAGTGTGACATTTAAGGATGCAAAAACTTTCATATTGTTTTATCGTTATGTCATTTCTCTGTTACTTATATACGAAGTAATATGTATTGCAATTATATGCGGATGGAGATACATATTTTTTGAGCTACAATTATAAACGGAGAATCGTCAAATATTAATAAGGTACGATAACCTAGAATATATTTGTTTGTTCACTTGAAAAAAGAATTCAATTATCCGAATCATGTACATATATTCCCTTCATTTATTACTTCTCCTCTCGCTTCTTCCTTTATTTTTCTTCTTTTTTGTAAAGAGGGTGCGGTGGTTGGGGTGGGAGGTGCATGTACGAGGGGTTGAGCGAGGGGATATAAAACCTAAAGTAAAACAACATTCCTATAATAAAGTCCGTTGATAAATTTTTGTACGGAAACTAAAAATTAAAAGATTAATATCCTTGATCCTCATTTTAGATTTGTTAGCGTATACATTTGATTCGAACTTGCATATCATTTTTATATCTGATATTGTGATCTTTTGTTACAGTGGTTGGGGAGAGAGTTGCATATACGAAAGGGTTGAGCATGACATGAAGCTAAACAACAATTCTGTAGTAAAGTACTAAAGTGTGCCGATAATTTTTTGTATGAAAATTAATAGTTAAAAGATTAATATCCTTGAACCTCATTTTAAGTTTGTTAGCGAATAAGTTTGATTTGAAGTTACATATCTTTTATATATATCTGATATTGTGATATTTTGCGGAAATTAGCAAATTTTCATCATTTTTTCCTCTAATTTACTGAAATAATACCAATGGTAGAAAACAACTGTTATCATAAACATAATTTTAAAAAAAATATATATAAATGGTAAGTTAAATACTTAAAGAATGCTAAAAAAAATTGTTATATCAGCCGACTTGTGCGATTGCTATTGATGTTATTTGTTTGCTCATATGCAACTTAGAGCTTGTTTGGATGACCTTATGCCTATAAACTGCAAAAAGCTAAAAAAAAAAAAAGTTGGGGCAGTCTAACTTATTTTTTTTGGCTTATAAGTTATTTTCAGCTTATAAGCTGCTTTAGGTAAGCTAAGTCAAATGGGCCAAATTATTTTTTTGAGCTTATTTTAAGCACAAAATGACTTTAAGCTGGCCTGCCAAACACCCAAAAAAGCTGAAAACAGCTTATAAGCAACTTATAAGCCAATCCAAACAGGCTCTTAAATAAGACCCTGATCTTTGAATTTTTATAGATTTGTATCCTTAACTAGATCCAGCTAGTTTTATACCAGTAGTGATTTCAACATCCAACTTAAATTCAGTATGTTATTTACTAAAGAGAAGAATCAATATTAGAAGGCTAAGGAAATTTCTATAGGAAAAAACAATTTTAAATGCTAAAGATTGATTCCCAAAGTCTATTTGTGGGTTCGTAATTCGTGTAAACTTTTTAATCTTTAATACTAACATATTTATGAATACAAAATACTCTAACAATTAATATGATTTCAGTATATTATTAATTACTTCTTATATAACTTATAAATATCATAGAAGAGTTTGTGAGCCGTAGTGATGTTCAATCGCACAAACAAGGTGACGAGATCAATGTAACATAATATGCATCACATTCATGTAACCTTTTTTTATTTGATCCACCCACTTCAAATTTTTTCATCCTGCTATATTGACTATTTTTTCAATGTAATCTTAATTAAACAAAAGTTAAACTTATTTAATCCACCACTTCAAAAATATTCTTAATAAGAAACTCAATTTATTTATTAATTGTTTTCTAAAAGCTCTTATTATCTTCGCTATAAAATGCCTTACTTCTCAAATTTATTTTCTACAAAAATTTAGTAATTAGTTAAAATTGAAAAATAAAGGATTATGTGTCATGAAAAAGAAATTATGATCTTTGAAAAGTGATAGTTCTTCGCATTGAGCTCTGCACATCCAGCCAAGTTTATGCGGTGGTATCATTAACTTCTATGATATTAAGATTAACATGTATAGTGATAATTATTTAGGAAAATAGTAGGACCATTTTCGTACTTAAAAGTTTCCCACATTTGATGAGTTATTACTATCCGTCATAGAAGGAGGGTTCATTTTATTTGGTTCTACTCACTTTAGAAGCATTGCTCATTTTTTTTTTGTCTAAGTTTATTTGCTTTATGTTCTCTCTATAATACTATAAGGGGTCGTTTGGTTTAAGGACTTATTAGTCCCGGGATTATAATCCCGGGACTAATTTATCCCATCTATTGGGATTATTTTATACCATCTTTTTAGATGGTATAAAATAATCCCAGTATAAGTGGGTTAAGAAGGTATAAGCTGATTTATTCCAGCACTAATTTTTATACCATCTTTGGTATAAGGTATAAATTATCAGCACTAATTTATACCTTATACCAAAGATGGTATAAAAATTAGTGCTGGGATAACCCAGCTTATACCTTAAACCAAACGACCCCTAAGTGTATGACTATTATATGTGCATGCATGTCTTTTCTTTATTACTATTTCATATAAGCTTTTTTCTAAAATTGATAGTATTTGTTTTGATAATATGCATGATTTAATAAAGAAATTAAACAAAGACGAATTGGATGCAACTGAAACCTATATGAACTTGAATGCACATGAGCATATATATATATATATATATATATATATATTTTGTAATGGTGGTATTTTTTGATATATAATATATATTGCACATATGAATGTTTTAGTGTGGATTTGCAGTCAAATTCAGTATTTGATTTTGCTTCTAAATCACATCTCTATTAAAATTGCCAAAAAAAAAGGATGCCAAATTAGGTATGTGAAGAACTTGCGGTCATTTATTTATTGAAGTGATATAAAGTAAAATTCACTATTATTTGTTGGTCCGTTATTGTAAGAGAATAAGTGAAATAGTACTGAAACGTTAGGAGACCGTGCAAATTGAATTGGGGGGGGGGGGGATTAGATGATATTATTTATTAATAAAATGGTTAAAAAAAGGGGGGAATGGGTTATTTCTCATACTTCACTCAAAATGTCTGTCTTAGTACTTTTCCCAAGGAACGTATGAGAGTATAGATTTATTAGCATTTGAAATAAAGAAATTATATAATAATGAAAAAGTTATAATTATGAATAAGACCATATAACAGAAGACTTAATAAAAAGAACCAAAATTAAAAATATTGGATATAAATATATTTAAGTACCACATTAAACAATTGAAAATATAAACTAATTTCTCATGTGGGTAACTCTAAAACATAGCATTCATAAATTCTTTTGCTTTCAAAATCACGTTAAGAGTGAGTTACTTAACCATAGTTGTGTCAAATATTTTTTTTTTTTTGTAAGATATGATCTTTTATATTATATGTCATAGGTCAATAATTAATCAGGATTGCATGATGAATAAGGTTGATCATAACATGATTTAAATTTTTGTTAAATTAATATAATCTAATGTGTTCAAATAAGTAAAATTATAATTTCCTTTTCAAAAATTTAATTAAATATGTCAATGATATATAATTTTTTTTTAGTATATCAAATAAATAAAATAATAATTTTTTATGATTAGTTTCATTTGATACCCGCCGCGCATCGCGCGGGTATGAATACTAGTAAATATGAAAAAGAAGAGAATAAATCAATTACTTATTGAAGAGAATAGCTACATTGCTTTTGTTCGCACAAAACAAATGTTCACTTTGACCGAATTTTGATTAATATTTTATAATATACATTTTTTTATCATATTGACATGAGAATAACTCTAACTTATTCTACTTTTCAAGTAGTTTCTGAGTATGCAAATGTTAATTTTAAACTATTGAGATGATATAATCCAATTTCGGTTCAAAGATTAGTTAAATTGACTATCAAAAAACGAAAAATGTCACATAAATTGAAAAGAGAAAATAACTATATTGCTTTCTTAGAATCTGTTCACTAAGTTTTTTTCTGTGCCTCATCAATCTTTGGTCATTTCCATCTGTCACAATCTTCTTTATAACTGATTATATTAGCACCTTTGCAAGTATTATTATGTGCATCATAGCCTGTGGGATTGCAGACACTTTACATGATCTAACTTACTCCATATACGCAGCATATATATGTGCAAGCTTCTATCTCCTAACTCTTGATATTACCCCAGTAATATTTTTCTATGTTCACTATGAACCAGATAAAATGCCCACTTACAAATATATTCCTTAACCATATAGTTTATCTTCATATATACTTTTAACATCATACAGAAGGCAACTCTTTGTTTCAAAAATAGCGAGTTTAAAAGATCTTTTTTTTTTTCCTTCCCTTTCCCCTAGAGCACACTTGCCTTTTGATTTTAGTCATTGAAGGATTCCGAGTCCATAAGCAGGTATCATTTGTGGATGTCTTGGGAAGTGAAGTGGAAGCAAAGTATTATTTGACTGCTACATGTGTTCATTTTTTTTT
Source organism: Lycium barbarum (assembly GCF_019175385.1). NCBI lineage: Eukaryota > Viridiplantae > Streptophyta > Magnoliopsida > Solanales > Solanaceae > Lycium > Lycium barbarum. The sequence goes on from NC_083344.1 coordinate 1,074,814, forward strand.
CTTCAGTCCACTCTATGTTACAAATTGGAATCTTTAACTTTGTCTTCTATACTTCACCAGTCAAGAATGTTTTATACCAGTGGTCTCCAGTATTGGTTTTGAACCTTCTAATTTATATGTTGCAGGTTATCCCCTTGCAGGGAAAAATATTCAAATCTTTTCATCCTTAATGGTTCTCTGTCACAAGTATTTGAAGCAGAAATATGATTTAGATGGATGAAAATGACTTGCATTGAAATTAGAAGATATTATTACTTCAATAGTTCTCCCATTCGTCTATATTGTTGCATATGGCCGTGCATCTAGTCTACTATATAGAAGAGTGAGTGGGGGAGACCAAGGGTAGAGCAGTCTTTTAACTCAATCATACAAGGCCAAAATGGTAAAATCCATAAAAAGTGTTTAGTTTTACACATTATCTAAAAGTATCTGTTCATTTATCTCATTCCCCCTTCTCTCCTCTTGTGCCCTCTTTCCTCTTTCTGATAAAAAAAAAAAATATCCAAAGGGAAAAAAAAGAATCCATTGTTTTCCATGATTCAGATCTTCTTCAAAGGATTCCTTTTCCATTTCAAGGAATCCTTTTCACGGCTTTCCTGATTTTAAATTTCTTGTGAGAGATTTTATTTACTTCACTAACATTACATTATTGTTGTAAGCAGCCATCTTTCAGCAAACACTATTTTTCCTTTCAAAATCAACTTACAAAACAAATACACTGATTGTGTATATATATATATATATATATATATATATTTCGTGTATACAATATGTATATTTATACTTAATATACAAACGCTATACATTTTGTTGGCTAATACTCTGGAAAATGTAATCACCTCAATTTATTGGGGCATGATTCTTCATACTGGTGAAAAAAGTTGTAATCTTTGCAGGTTTGACTAGTATTTTTAGCCTTTTCTCAGTGATTTAGTCCTTAATGGCGAAAGAAAGTTGTAATCTTTGCATCGGGGTGTAAATGTACTTGTTTGTAATTAAGGGGTTGAGGAAAGTTTTAATCTTGGCAGCTGGGGTTAACTGTAATTGTTTTGTAATTGAGGGTTTTGATTACACAATTTTGGTGATATCCTTGGGCCATATATGATAAGCTTGGTACAGTCTTGATTGGTTTTGGTTTAAATGATGACATCCCCATTATACCAAATTTCTTTTAATTTCCGTTTTGCAATTTCAATAATGTTAGTTTGGTGTTTCCGCTTTTGAGCTGGATTGATATTGCGAAACTTTAATAATCTAGTTGTACTTGCCATCCACTTTTCCATATTTTTCTTTTGTGGCCTGTGTTATTTATCATAACTACTCAATTCCACCCCCCCCCCCCCCCCCAACCCCCAAAAGGAAAAAAAGAAACAAAAGGATGTCCAATTTCTTATCTTGATGTTTTTTTTTGCACTAAAAGATCTTCTGCGGTCAATGGAATGGGTGAAAACCATGGAAGATCAGAATTTAAATCTCAATAGGGACAAAAATATATTAGTTTCATCTAATTTGTCTAACTCTTGGTGGATAGAGTGTTGTGGTACCTGTGCTAGCGGGAGGTAATAGATACTTTGTGGAATAGTCGAGGTGCACACAAGCTGGTGGGGTGGGGTGGGGGGAGGGGTATCACCATTAGAAAAAAAAACAGCGTAACAACTATTCTTCAATCAAGAGAGATGGGATCGGCTATATGAATTCACTATGCATTTCGCACTATTGGAACCCGTCACATTCTAATATTCAATAATTTGCATTCTAAAAAAAGTGGATAATTTATTGCTTGATATTTGCTCAGGTTTGCTATTATGGACAGCATTATCACTATTTTGCCTATAGTCAGGATCATGGACGGTGGGTCATGTATGCCGACAAAACTGTGAAGGTAAAAGTTTCTTCTTTCCTCTTCCCACTTGTCTTGTTATTATTTTAAGTTTTTGTAAATTAAGGAAATGTTAGGTTTTATAGAGCATTGTTGTCTGAGTAGTAAGTACTTTAGTCCTCATTGGTGAAAAAAGTCTTTATCTTTGCATCTGGAGTTAAATGCACTTGTTTGTAATTTAGGGTTAAGGAAAGTTTTAATCTTGGCAGCTGGGGTTAACTCTTAACTGTACTTGTTTGTAACTATGGGGTTGAGGAAAGTTTTATTCTTTGCATCTGGGGTTAACTGTATTTGTTTTGTAATTAAGGGGTTGAAGAAATGGTAGTTTTAGTAGAGCATTGTTGTCTGAGCACTTTAGTTCTTACTGGTGGAAAAAGTTCAAATCTTTGCCCTGAGGTTAACTGTTTGAGGAAATACTAGTGGGGTTTTAAGCTTATCCATGGCTTGAGGAAATTAGGCTTAAGAGAATGGTTGTTTGTGATGAGTCATTGGAGTTGGTTGCTAAGGCTTTTAAGAATTTGAAGGTTTTGGCTTTACAGTCTTGTGAAGGTTTTACTACTGATGGACTTGTTGCCATTGCTGCTAACTGCAGGTTTGACTTGCATTTTTAGCTGTACTCTTCTGTAGAGATTACCCTTTTCTGAGTACTTTAGTCCTTACTGGTGAAAAACGTTGTAATCATTGCAGGTTTGACTAGTATTTTTAGCTATATCTTCCTTTGTAGATTATCCTTTCCTGAGTAGTTTAGTCCTCATTGGTGAAAACAGTTGTAATCTTTGCATTTGGGTGTAACTGTACTTGTTTGTAAGTGGAGGGGTTGAGGAAATAGTGGGTTTTGTTGAGTCACTGTGATCTGAGTAATTTTGTCCTTACTGGTGAAAGAAAGTTGTAAATCTTTGCATCTGGGGGCACCTATTTTGAGGAAATAGTTGGTTTTGTGGAGCATTGTTTTTCGAGTATATTAGTCCTTATAAAGATTATAGGATTCTTGAAGGTTGGGGTGCATTTTTTATCCATGGGTTGTTGCTATGGCTAAAACATATCCATTCTTGAAGAAATTAGACTTAAAAGAATGGTTGTTTGTGATGAGTCATTGGAGTTGGTTGCTAAGGCTTTTAAGAATTTTAAAGTCTTGGTTTTACAGTCTTGTGAAGGTTTTACTACTGATGGACTTGCTGCTATTGCTGCTAACTGCAGGTTGGACTTGTATTTTTAGCTGTATTTTCTTTAAAGATTACCCTTTTCGGAGTACTTTAGTCCTTACTAGTGAAAAAAGGTGTAATCTTTGCAGGTTTGACTAGTATTCTTAGCTATATTTTCCTTTGTAGATTACCAATTTCTGAATACTTTAGTCCTTAATGGTGAAAAAAGTTGTAATCTTTGCATCTGGGTGTAACTGTACTTGTTTGTAAGTTGAGGGGTTGAGGAAAGTTTTAATCTTGGCAGCTGGGATTAACTGTACTTGTTTGTAATTATGGGGTTGAGGAAAGTTTTAATCTTTGCATCTGGGGTTAATTGTATTTGTTTTGTAATTAAGGGGTTGAAGAAATGGTAGTCTTAGTAGAGCATTGTTGTTTGAGTACTTTTTTTTTTTTATTAAGCACCGGGTGTCCGAGGGTCTTTGAGCCCGACTAATCCCGGGGGTGCACAGGCCCTCGGCAAGGAGTTTCCCGCAAGTGCACCATGGGTAATTCAGGGTTTTACCCAGTCCGATGGCCCTCAGAAATTGTTTGCACCCAGTGGGTTTCTTGTTGCTTGAGTACTTTAGTTCATACTGGTGAAAAAATGTTCAAATCTTTGCATCTGGGGTTAACTTTTTTGAGGAAATACTTGTGGGGTTTTAAGCTTATCCATGGCTTGAGGAAATTAGGCTTAAGAGAATGGTTGTTTGTGATGAGTCATTGGAGTTGATTGCTAAGGCTTTTAAGAATTTTAAAGTCTTGGTTTTACAGTCTTGTGAAGGTTTTACTACTGATGGACTTGCTGCTATTGCTGCTAACTGCAGGTTTGATTAGCATTTTTAGCTGTACTTTTCTTTAAAGATTACCCTTTTCTGAGTACCTTAGTGCTTACTGGTGAAAAGTTGTAATCTTTGCAGGTTTGACTAGTATTCTTAGCTATATTTTCCTTTGTAGATTACCCTTTCCTGAGTAGTTTAGTCCTCATTGGTGAAAACAGTTGTAATCTTTGCATTTGGGTGTAACTGTACTTGTTTTTGTCTTCACTAGGATTTGAACCTCATGATTTTCAATCCACTTCGTTGACCGCTAGGCCACACCTTTGGATTCGAGGGAGTTCTATAGACATGTCAATAATTGAATGATGGAGCTACTCTTCCCTCCTAAAGTAACAAAATCACTTAACTTATCATAGCCTGGTTACCAACCCTCAACCCCCCTTTGACATCCAAACCATGCTTAAAATTTAACCTTCTTCAGATTTGTAATCTTATGTAACACACAATTTGCTGCAGGAATCTGAGGGAACTTGACTTGGGAGAAAGTGAAGTGGAAGACTTGAGTGACCATTGGATTAGTCATTTTCCTGATAGCTGCACATCGCTCGTGTCACTTAACATTGCTTGTTTGGCTTCTGAAGTCAGCTTTTCAGCTTTGGAACGTCTAGTTGTTCGCTCGCCTCATCTAAAAACTCTTCGGCTCAATCGTGCTGTGTCCATCGAGAAACTACCCAAGCTACTTCGCCATGCTTCCCAGTTGGTTGAATTGGGTACCGGGTCCTACTCTGCTGACATACAAGCTGATGTTTCCGAAGTTTTTGTAAACGTATCTCAAGCTTTTTCGGCCTGCAATCAACTCAAAGGCTTGAGTTGGTTTTGGGAAGCCGTGCCAGCCTACTTTCCAACTATATATCCAGTCCACTCCCGACTAACCTCTTTGAATTTAAGCTATGCTACCATTCAAATACCTGAACTTGGCAAGCTCATCAGCGACTGCCAGAATTTGCAGCGGTTATGGGTAAGGTTTGCGTGTTTTCGATAGTTTAACTCTATATATTAACTGTATTGGTGATGAAATAGATAAAAAAATGGTCATGGTTATCATCCTAATATACCTTCTGAGCTGTTGTCTAGTTGTGAAAGCAAAAGTCTCCGAGAGAAAAAAAAATAATCGTAACTTACTCATTGTTATGCTGATTCTGATAACTTGCCAGGGATACATAAACAGGATTTTAAGCCAAAATTGTCCTCGGTTTCTTATTTTCTAGCTTTGGCGCAAAAAAAAAAAAAATCAAAAAAAGTGACCGAGCTCAGTCAGTTTTATTTTAAAAAAATTTGGACTGAGTTGGTTGGTTTTTCGGTTGGTTTGAAAGTCATCTTCGCTTTGGTTTTTTTGACAGTCACCATTAGTTTTTAAATCCATTATGTTAGTTAGATCAATGGTGCTCCACTTTAACAAACTTAAGGGACTAAAGATGCTCAAGGTTATACTTGAATGACCAAAATAGACCATACTCCCATAGATAAGGGCCAATTTTGGCTAAAAACTCAAACAAACAGCGCAGATAAACTTCTGTCTATACAGAAATAACATAGCTAAACGATTAAAGTCAAGTCAATTCTCTGAATAATTTGCTGGTCAGCCATATGGAGAATAACTTAACATTGAAGCTTAGTGTTGCGTAGTTATCTGGACAAGTTTTTCCAGTTATTTAATTCTTGACTATTGGCATGTTAATCTCTCTGATTTAGATGCTTCCATAAGTTTTTTAAGTCACTTGGAATGTATGTACTGCAGGTGCTAGATTACGTTGAAGATAGCGGTCTTGAAGAGATTGCCAACTCTTGTAAAGAACTTCAAGAACTTAGGGTTTTTCCTTCTGATCCATTTGCTCCGGGACCGAATGTATCCTTGACTGAGCAAGGTCTTGTAGCTATCTCAGCCGGCTGCCCTAAACTTCAGTCAGTTTTATACTATTGTCGCCAAATGACTAATGCCGCCTTGGTTACTATCGCAAGGAACCGTCCTAATATGATCCGATTTTGTTTGTGTATTATCGAACCTCGAACTCGTGATTACTTAACCTAGAACCGCTTGATTCCGGTTTCGGTGCCATTGTTCAACACTGCAAGGAATTGCGACGACTTTCCGTTTCCGGTCTCCTTACGGATTGTGTGTTCGAGTACATCGGGGCCCATGCTAAGAAGTTAGAGATGCTTTCCTTAGCTTTTGCCGGGGATAGCGATCTGGGTCTCCACTACGTGCTCTCTGGTTGTGAAAGCCTCCGTAAGTTGGAAATTAGAGATTGCCCTTTTGGCGACGAGGCTCTGTTGGCTAATGCTGCAAAGCTGGAGACAATGCGATCCCTTTGGATGTCTAATTGTTCAGTAAGTTTTGAAGCATGTAAGCTGCTAGGTCGAAAGTTGCCAGAACTTAATGTTGAAGTCATAGATGAGAGGGGTCATCCGGATACGAGACCGGAAAGTTGCCCCGTTGAGAAACTTTACATATACAGGACAGTGTCGGGCCGGAGGTTCGACACTCCCGGTTTTGTTTGGATAATCGATGAAGATGAAGCTTTGACTAGATATAGCAACGGGAATTGCTCGGTGGCTTCTGCTTAGGAAGACTTCAGGTATTAGTTCTATGTTAATCTTTCTCCCGCATTTATGATAAGTTGGTATCTCTTTCTACTTAGACTTTTGTGAATAATGGTGATAAAAATAGTGCACTTAATGTGATTTTATAGTATATTTCAGGTGTTATATAGTTGAGAAGATCATTGGAAGAAACCAAGTGAAAAACAAGTCAAAAGATTGAAGAAAATGATAAACTGGCTAGGATTCGACCCCGACTCATAGTTGGGTTAACTATATTGTTGGCGATCGTGTACACACTTTCTCACTTTGAGGAGTAAATTTGGACGACATTAATTTACTCGCTTGAGCCTTGTGTAGTTGCAGTGCTGGTTATGGTGGGATTGAAGCTCATGTGCTATCAATTTTACCCTTTGTCGAGCGACTTCACAGCTATTAGTTACGATTAAAGAGTTTAAACTCTGTGTTGTGCTGTATCAGTAAAGACTAGTGTAGATGTTCAATTGTGTATGCTATGTGTAGACATTTTGTATCATTATGCATCTGTTTAACTTTCTCTAGTGACTTGTTCTTCTGGTGAAATGGTGCTGTCCACGTACCTCTGGACTTGTGGTCATGTATGGTTGTACTTCAGTTGTAATTTGAAGATTAGTGTGAACCAAACCATTAAAGTGAGAACATTCTCAAGTGCATTTCATGACTTTGCTATCTGGAATTGCGGTCATGTGGTTATTTTAGTTGTAATTTGAAGAATAATGTGAACCAAACCATTAAATTGAGAACATTATCGAGTGCATTTCATGACTTTGCTACATGATGCAAATGGAATTCCATTTGTTAAACTTTTAGTATCTGCTAGTTGTAGGCTCTTGTTAAGAAGGTGTTTCGGTGTTCTAATATTCTTTGTTCTCTATCTATAAAATGGCCTTGATATACTATAGAGTTTAAGTTTTGTGAGTGAAAATTTGAAAAATATTGAAATACTTCTAAAATTTATTTCTTCCAATTTCAAATTCTACATTTCAAGTTTGAAGTTGAAATTATGAGTTGGTTTGATAAACAAACATTTATTTGAAATAATCACCAAATATTTCAGACTTTATTCATGGCCAATCGGCTCTGTAATGGGGTGGAGACTTCAACCCAAGTTGGTTACGGATGCCTGAGAAACCTACATCAAAAATAGGAGCGGGAGCCATGGGCAGCTTAATAATCAATTTACAATCTTTCACTTCACGAGCTAGCGTTTGTGATTAAAGTTGGGACTTCAGACCAACTTATACAGAGAGGGAGGTCCGTACAATCTATGGATTCACGTAAATTCTGTCGCTTTGTCCCAACTCTGTATATGTATTAAGATGTCGACTAATATAAATATTTGATTGTAAATTCAATTATTACTGATATTAACTTGAGGTTGTTATGTAATCTTATAAACTTCAATTTCTAAATTCGCTTTCATTGTCAGCTTATAAGCGGTCTACAACATCTAATGTGGTAGCGCTTTTTAAGTGGAAGTTAGACGAGTTTGTGTCTAAGATCTAGAGATTGAAAGAGGAGATGAAAGTTGTAGGTGGTGTGTGTTGAATTTTTCACCTTTTTCCAGATTTTTTCCACTTTATTTGTAAATTAACGTTTGGCTATGAAAATTCCAAATACAATTTGAAAATTACTTAAAACGCTTTTTTTACTTTTTTCACTTTTAATTCATTCAAACAAAATATTCTTTGCAAAACTATAACAAATCACAATTCCATCTTCAACTCCAGCTTCCAAATTCCAAAAAAATAAGTGAAAAATATTTGATTTTCATGGCCAAATGCATATTTATTATTGGCGTGTATGCAAAAGGAAAATAACTAAAGACAGAGAAGGACAGATTGAAAACAACATAGCAATAGCAAAAATGAAGTAACAAAATACTGCTACTGTACATACTGTAAGAAAAGCAAAAGCATCAATCAATCTGCTCAATTTGTCTGTTACATAACATATGAGTACTTGTTTTTAACTACAGACACACAAAATGAAGAAAAAGGACAGAAATTGAACAAAAGTCCGGTATTGTGAGGACTTATCTTTAGCCTCTAAAGCTGCTACTGTCCTGCACTCGTTCATTGCATGCCATCTGCAAAGAAAAATTAAACTGGTCAAATAATTGGAAAAAGAAATAAAAAAGTTACTCTATTTAATGTGGACTCTTTTTCTTTTAGTATGTACAAAAAAGACCGACGCCTTTCCATAATTGAAAATAACTTAATTTAAAATTTCTCATTTTCTTTTATAGCCACATAAATGACATGGTATGGTTAAAACTAGAAGTTCCAACACTATTCCTTCATTTTTGAAACTCGGTGCCCTGTAAAATTCCACCACATAAAGTGAAATGAAGTAGGTAATAAGTTTGTCTATACTCACATGTTTAAAATCTATTTAAATAACGGGATATCATTCCAGTCAAGGATCTGAAGCTCGTCCCCTCCCCTCATATCTTCAGCATATTGCTTAATCTCCAGAGCGGACTCTTCAAGTTGAGGGTTGTTTACAAGTTTGATAATTTTCAATGAATAAATATCCCCAAAACTAGACGGAATCTCCTCAAGCTTATCACATCCCCACAGATGTAATTTCTCAAGCACAGGAAAGGATTCCTCTCCAACCTCCCACTTAGCAAGAGTCACTTCGTACAAATACAAATATTTGAGATTCTCAAAGGTGTCTTCCTCCCCCATGTTCCATTCTTCCCCCTGGAAGATTGTGTTCTCAAGGTACAACTCTTCAAGGTTGGGCAGTCTCGCTATTGTTGATAGTGAATCAGAAGTCAAAGGAAACCCTATCAACCGCAATTCTTTCAAATAGGAAGGGAAGTCAAAATCCCACGACCCATTTGTTGCTACAGAGGGCCCACTGTCATTTGTGTTTGAACTTTCAAATTCTACAAGGAGGTATTCTAGTTCAGTTAGAAAATCCAATTTTGGGAACCAATATCGCTCTGTTGAACAATCCCATGATTCCTTGAGATAAAATTCAAGCTCTTGAAGATTGGGAAATCTTTTGAAAGTATCCTCTGTTTCTTTTGAATAGGAAAGCTTGAGAGAGCCTAAAAATCTCAAGTTCTCCAACTTTGAGTCCTCTGCTATCAGTATTGGTTCATCTGCATCCAAATCAAAGAATGAACTAGATCTTATGCTCAGCACTTGCAACTTTACAAGATTCCAAATTGTCGGTAGTAGTACCAAGGGTGGTCCTTCATTTTCCACAACCAGAGTTTCCAGATTACAGAGGTTTGAAAAAGATGCAGGCAGAGATTTAACTTCTGTCCGAATTCTTAAGTACCTCAAATGAACCAACATGCATATTTCATTCAGCAAAGAATCATTCACCTTGATAAAAGAGGGATGCAGGATCAACACTCTAAGAAGCCTCAAGTGTCTTAGGTGACATATATCAGAAAGACGGTCGTCCAGCTCGTCTCCAGATATCTTCAATGAATAGAGGTGTTTACCAGAATGCCTTTTCTTTTTTGAACCGACCAAGATAAAATTGTTAAGCCCAAACAGCTCCATATCATAATTAATGACCATTTGACGTGGCAACAAATCTGAAGAAGAAGATGGAGTACTTGAACTTATCCGTTCAAACAACTTTTCCTCTTTTGCTTTTATCAAACAAAAGTCATGCACAAGATCATGAAGTTGGAAAATCAGGTTTTTACCTATCTCATTGAAAAAAATTACCAAGCTACTGGAAATTAAATTATTCAAATAAACCTCCATCACTTCTTCCACACTCTTCATCTCTGTCTGTTCCGCAAGTCCTTCGGCACGCCATAACGTTTTCAGCAGAAGCACTTGAAGTTTTGTGTCCTTCCGCCAACTTGCAAGGTAAAGCAAGCACGGCTTAAGGGGATCTGCTAAATGGTTATAACTTAATTCTATAACCTTCTTCACTTCCACTTCATTGTTGAAAATAAGGGAACTCAAATTATTTTGAACTTCAACCCACACAACTTTTTTCTTTTCCTTCCTTTCTATGACTCCCGCAATCAGATCCACCACCAAAGGAAGCCCTTTACAATCTTGGGCTATTTTTTTTCCAACATCCAATAGTTCATCAGGGCAACTCTCTTTTCCAAATACCCTTTTCTCCAATAACTCCCAGCTTTCTTCTAGTCTTAGCAATCGAAGGTTAAGAGGTTCACTGTTATGCTTTCCATGCAAGGCCACTTCCTTTTCTCGAGTCGTCAAAATAATTCTACTTCCTTTTTTAACATCAGGAAAAGGTCTTGTTAATGCATCCCATGCTGTAGTATCCCACAAGTCATCTAAGACTATAAGGTACCTCTTTCCAAACAGATGTTTCCGAAGCTTATCAGCAACATCAGAAATCTCATCCGAGCCAGTAACTTGATTAAAACGTTTCTCCAACAACTTCTTCTCATCATATTCTTGGTCGACCGTGCACCATGCGCGAATGTCGAAATGACTAGAAACTGATTTATCATTGTATACTTTGTATGCCAAAGTAGTTTTACCCGAACCCGGCATACCAGTGATTGAAATTACATCTAGATCTGTCGGTCCCCTTGTAAGCTTCCTAAGTATCCAGTTTGTCTCCTCCTCAAAACCTATAATTATTTTACCAGCTGCCAATGACTTGCTTTCAACTGGCTTGTTGGTAGAGTTTGCAGCAATAAGGCTCCTAGACTTGGGAATGTTCTCATGTAAATTGGAGACCTCTTCTTTGATAAGCTTATTCTTCTCTATGACAATGGGAAGTGAGAAAATAAGATGTAAGAGACCATTATCTCTAGCAATAATTGAATCAATGACATCTTTGGCCTCATATGCCACATCTAGAACACGTTCCCAGAGATCTTCATATAAATCTTGCTCAGCATTCACGAAGAAAGATCTTACGAATTCTAGGTGTTCTTTCACAAGTCCAATTTCTTCCTTTATCAAAGCAACTGAATAAGCATTGGAATCTAGCAAATCATTTAAGTGTATGAGTAGCAGATGAATAAAGAGCGGTCCATCACTCATGGGGAAGCAATGTTGAGATGAGTCTGGGTCTTTCAAGTAAACATGCCTGAGATCTCCCTTCAAGGGTTCAATATCTTTTAGCAAGTCTAGAGTTGCACGGTTTGTCTCATCGGTACTGTCTTTATTCCTTGATTTCTCTTCTAAGTCGCGAACAACAGTTGAAACCATCTTGGTAAGTGCTCCAACACGTTTCAAAAGATCAAATAATTTTTCATGATGAATAAAGTCCTTGGGCACATCAGTAAGAATAATTAATAGGAACTCAATCATGATATGAATGTTTCGAGCCCCTGAAGTGCTAGGTGTAAAAGCAGTTAACATGTGCTCTTGTAGATGAATTAGATATTCCCTAAGAATGTCCGGAGAGGTTTCCAGGAGCTGCTCAACGAAATGTTCAACTTCCGTTGACGTTGAAGCTTTCAAATTTGTAAGACATATGTGCATCACCTCCAGTTCAATTGGAATAATCTTCAAAAATAGATCAGCTAGCTTGAAGAGATGAGAATTTCCATCAATTTGATCATTCCAAAGGAAGTGACCTGTTCTCTCAGCCATATGTTGTATCTGAGGCAAGACATATTCAACAATCTCGTGCTCAACACAACTAGTCACTATCAACCCATGAAAATCCCTTATGTTGCGACATACATTCTGAAGAATCTCATTTTCAGTCACTAATGGATAAATATGTTCAGCACGATACTTCAATAGATGATGGAGATTCAGGAGGAGGAAGTTCAACTGATCCTCGGTCATGGCGGCACTTGATTTAGAATAATGAAATGAGCTGATACAGTCATCCATATTGTTGATGAGGCTAGAAATAACATGATGCATGTTGTATTTACGCCCAACGTTGTTGTCAACATCATCCAAAATTGATTGAAGAAGATTCTCAACCTCTTGTCTTTTGGCAGTCATAATATCTTTAAACTGTTCCAAATCAGAATAAGAAAGCTGGAGATATGTACAAATAAATGCCAGCTCCAATTTCAACTTTTCAACTCGATCCACGTCAAGACCTTTTTGATTTTCCTCAGGCTTTAACCTCTCCATGAAATCCAGAACACTGACAATGTCCTTGTGAAGATCAGAAAATGACACCTGCCAAAAGACCAAATGTTATATCAAATATTTTATTCTACATAGGCAACTAACATTAGCTGTAAAAGATAGTCGTAGAGGGCTTTCTTCTAAATATGCTACCGGATATGAGCTAAATGTTCGTCATGCAGTCATAACTTATTCCATCAACAAAGAAAGAATTTTTAAGAAAGATAGTTAAATCTCTATGTATGTGTTCTTAGCGTTTGAGAAACTGATTTCCCTCGCTCCAAATATGTTTAATTGTGGCCTTGCTTGGTACTGTATGTCCTCCTCTTCGATATGCTTGACATCAAGTAGGTAAGCAATGTATAAATACAATACATTAGGTGCTAACTAAGGAAAAAACTTAAGAAGGTTTCCTACAAATCTATCATGCCACACATGCATATAATAAGTTTTTTTTTTCCTTTTCTATTTAACATGATTTTTGTGTGATTATTTTTTATTTTATTTTGTGTGAATTTGAAGAGCTGTCCTATAAGAATATCTTATGAAAATTGATGTTATCTATGTGACCTATTACTTCATCTAAAATTATCGAATACTTGTTATATAACTTTATCTTCTTAAAAAAAAATTCAAATAACATAAATTAAACAAGGGGAAAACGTGCAATTATACCCTCCGTTAGAAAAGTGGCTTATTTATAACCCTGTCATTACACAAATGGTTCGAATATGCCCTTTCCGACTAACGGAAGTGAAATAGTCGATTTTAAAATTAGTTTTCTGATTTTTTTTTTTTGGTTTAAACAAAAGCCACGTAGATTTAGTTAAAGGAAATGACCACCCCTCTACTTTAAAAAATTATCTACATTTAACTCTATTATACTATATATCCAAACTAAAATACCCCACTGTCAGCAAAGTTGTGATTTTTGCCCCAGCTAACCCGACCCGCCCAATCTACCAAATCAATGTTTTATAAAATTGAAGTCTTTTATTGAATTTCAAATCTTAATTAAATATGTTTGCACATCTGGAAGGAAATTTTTTACATTGGTTTGTACGATTGCTCTAGGCATCTTGTGGGGTTTTGGGACAGTTTGATGCTTAAAAATTTCCTTGAATAATTTCCCATTAGAAGTTAGCATCAACTAAATGTTTTGGATGGAATGATAGTCCCTCACGAGATACTCAAGGAATGCATTTTCGTTGCAGTTGGATTTTAAAAAAAATAAATTAAAATACTTGCTGACATGTTATTTCCAATGTCGAAAATTTGACTTTCCGGTGAATTATACTTTCTGGGTAATTAACACATAGTTCAGTGGTTTTAATGATACAACAGTTAAATTTATACTGATACAACACGTAAAATTTAGTGAAGTTCGTGAGACAAAAAATAGTTTTATAATTTTACTAATACATAAGTATCGTTCAATGATCATAGGTGAAATTACCCCCAGTATTACCTTCCACCAATAGGAACTCCTATCAATTATTTAGTCAACAACAACAACAACAACAACCCAGTGAAATCCCACCACGTGGGGTCTGGGGAGGGTAGAGTGTACGCAGACCTTACTCCTACCAAGGTAGGACGGCTGTTTCCGAAAGACTCTCGGCTCAATAAAAAACATAAAAAGAGGTCAGATAAGGCTAAGAGATTCAAAGCGATATGGAAATGAAGTAACGCAAGCGACGCAGATAACATAGAATAATCAAAGCACAGGAAATAACAGATAATAGCATAAATCAGAGCACAAGAAATTATACTACGATAATGCGACTACTAATAAAACAGGATAATGAGACTATCTACTAGCCTTCTACCCTAATGTGGGTCCTCCAAACCCTCCTATCTAAGGTCATGTCCTCGGTAAGCTGTAACTGCGCCATGTCGTGCCTAATTACCTCTCCCCAATACTTCTTTGGCCTACCCCTACCTCGTCTGAAACCATCCATGGCCAACCTCTCACACCTCCGCACTGGGGCATCCGTGTCTCTTCTCTTCACATGCCCAAATCATCTCAATCTCGTTTCTCGCATCTTGTCTTCCACCGAGGCCACTCCCACCTTGTCCCGAATATCCTCATTCCTGATCCTATCACTCTTGGTGTGGCCACACATCCATCTCAACATTCTCATCTCAGCAACTTTCATCTTTTGAACGTGAGAAATCTTAACTGGTCAACACTCCGCCCCATACAACATAGTCGGTCTAACCACCACTTTGTAGAACTTGCCCTTAAGTTGTGGTGGCACCTTCTTGTCACATAACACTCCGGAAGCAAGCCTCCATTTCATCCACCCTGCCCCAATACGATGTGTGACATCATCGTCAATCTCCCCGCTGCCTTGCATAATAGACCCAAGATACTTGAAACTACTTTTCTTCTGGATGGCTTGGGTACCAAGCCTCACTTCCAAGCCAGCCTCCTGAGGTGCTTCACTAAACTTACACTCTAAGTACTCTGTCTTGGTCCTACTCAGCTCCTATCAATTATTTAGTCATTTAATTTAATCGATTCTTTACTTAGTTCTGTAATTTAATTTATTAATTGGTTCAACTTGAATCTAATTTGGGTTTAGACAGTTAGGTGAAAATTCTACAAAATTAGTTGCTTGAATTATCATTCTGTCAAGGGGAAATTCTACTATAATTTGTTTCGGATTTTGATTAGTTTGATCGGGGATTACTTTTATGTTGACTTTACATTGACTTTGTATTTATAGCTTAAATCCTTCCTTGCCTCTAAACTTAGAAATTAAAAGAAACACATTGTTAAATAATTTTTTAAATCTAAGAATATATAAAGAATAAAAAAAATGTGGATACATGTATGTCACATGAATAACAATGAAAATGGAAATGTTCTTTTTCTTGAAAAAACGGATGTTTACAAAATTAATTGAACAAAAGAATTATATCATAAAAAACAAATTAGTTAAATCATATTTTTGTATAAGGTTAAGAAGTTATTATAAAAATTAAAATAAGAGAGGTAAGCATAACCACAAAAGAAGTGTAATGAAATCAAATTTGAGAGAAACCAACTTTTGTTGATACAAAGCAAACATAAAAGACTATAGTAGGGAATTTTGTATAGTTGGATGACCATTTAAGTTATTCACTCAGGTATTTAATATGAGTTCACGATTGTTTAGCGGGTACTGTTTACACTTAATCGCAAAATAATAATACCTCTAAGTTGTTCGCTTCCCCTTTTTCTCTTGCTCCTTTATTTTCTTGTCCTCTTTCCATGACTGTAATTTTTCAATGCTGAAGTAATTTTTCCTTCTTCTCTTCCTTTCAAATGCTCAGGATCTGCTGTATAAATAGTAGATAATAACTTCATCAGGTGAAAGAAGAGGAAGAAGGGAGAGAAAATGACAAATATGGTTTCTTATCTTTGTTAGTAGGTTCAAAATGATCCCTTAAATATTAATTAAGCAGTTTTGGTTTATTAAGTTTGTCAAAAGTGAACATTTTTTTATCTCCGTTAAATATTTATCAAACTCTGATTATTAAATTTAACTGCAATTATGAGGAAAAATAAAGATAACCCACAACACCAGAATTTTCCCGTTAAAATTCCAGAAATTGCAACATAAAAATATATACCATACACAAAAAAAAAAAAAAAAAAACAGAAATTGTGCCTCATTGAAATAGACCAAAAATAATATCAACTCAAAATCTGTACTTCCAAATGTGAGTCCACGCTATTTTTTTTTTTCCATTTTCACAGTTGATTAAATTTAACAATCAGAGTTTGTTAAATATCTGACGAAGATCAAAACTCAAAAGTGCTCACCTTTGACAAACTTAAAGAACCAAAATTGTTCAAAGTGATACTCAAGCAGTATTTTGAACCTACTAGCAAAGATAAGAAACTATTTTTGTCATTTCCTCGAAGAAGGATGAACACAAAGAAACTGAAGAAAGAAGCATAAAAAGTCATAGCAAGAAACATTTTTGCAGATATAACCACACATAAAAA
This sequence comes from Lycium barbarum, assembly GCF_019175385.1. NCBI lineage: Eukaryota > Viridiplantae > Streptophyta > Magnoliopsida > Solanales > Solanaceae > Lycium > Lycium barbarum. The sequence continues at coordinate 1,091,346 of NC_083344.1, forward strand.
GTCTGTTTTTTGGATTTACTATTCCACCTTATAGCTTTGAAATTCTTCTATCTTTCTTTCTAACAAAACCAAATCTTCCCTTAGTAAGTAAGAGATCTAGCTCTTAAAAGTCTTGACATTGTTACTTACTCGTCTTCAGACCATTTTTTTTTTGTATTTCTTAAAGGGAAAAGGTGCGAATATACTCTCTAACTTTGCGATTTAGAGCAGATAGACCACCCATTAAAAAAGTGGTGCATATATACTTCTGTCATTGCATAAATGGTGCAAATATACCCTTTAGCTGATAGATTTTTTAAGAAATCATTTAGCTTATTTTTTAATTAAAAAAATATCACCTGGCTTTAAAAAAGGCTTAATGCATATGCGGCCCCCTAAATTTGTCTTTTTTTTTTCATTTTGGTACCTCAACTAAGTGTTGTTCCTATTGAACCTCTAAACTTGTCTTCAAATGTGTCTATCAAACCCCCTAATCTGATTTTTATTAGAATAAAAAATTACATTGGGGAAATGAAAGTGGAGTAATATTGGAGATCTACTAAGAAAAAAATTGGTAGACTTATATTTTAAAGTCACGTACTTTTTTAGTTAAAAAAATAAGCTAATTTTTTCTTTTTTTAAAATCTGCTAGCGAAAAGGGTAATTTTCCACCATTTGAGTAACAACAGCGGTATATTTGCACTATTTGTGTAATGACAGGAGTATATTTACAAATTTTTTTAATGAGTGTTATATCTGCTTTAAATCACAAAGTTGAAGAGTATATTTGCCCTTTGTTAGATACCCTTAATAGATCAGAGTACCAAAAATTAAACAAACTATTAGAGACTAATTAAGAGAATGAGTTGACTAACCCTTTTACTTGATGAAAATTCTGAGAATACCCTGTGCTTGCTTTGTTATTGATCCAACAGGAAGCTCAAATTCTGGAATTAAAACAGAGTACCAAATCATTGTTTGGTTTAGTAATTAAATATATGCCAAGTAGTAATTAAAAAAGGAATAGAAGTACTCCAATATGAGTTTCAAATTCTGTGTAATAACAATATATTATTACTCACCCCATTTCAATTTGTTGTCTTACTTTTCTTTTTTAGTCTTATTAAAATAACATGTCACTTTCTATATTTAGTAGTAACTCTCTACCCCCAACATTCTATATTGGTATATTTAAGACCACAAGATTTAAAAGATATTTTGATGCATTACACACATCTTTAGTTTAAGATCACTAAATTCAAAAGCCTTATTTATTTTCTTTCAAACTAAGCCAAACAAATTGAAACGGGAGAAGTATTTAACAATACGTAGTGAGTCTAATTTGGTAAACTAAATAATATTAGTGCGAAAAAACTTATCACGTGCTATAACTGATTAAAATATACTAATTTCATAAAAAAAAAATTATTATCAATATAGATAAATTGAAGGATACGTAACTTAGTGCATGCTGCCAAAAGTCTAAAAGGAAAATGAAAAGAAAGTTAATAAAGATTTCTCATGGGAACAATACTTTGCTCACTTTATATTATTTCCTCTGTTAAATTTTGTTTGAAATTATTTTCATTATTATCCCATACATACAGATAATAATGACATTCTTATTAGGGAAAAAGCTCAAATATACCATCGAACTATCAGAAAAGGCGCATTCATGTCATTCGTTAATAGTTGGGCTCAAAAATACCACAACCGTTACCATTTTGGGTTATATATGTCATCACTCACTAATAGAACTCTACTACTACCATTTTGAGCCCGAAAAATGTGGATTCTAGCCGCATAGGGCCCTTATTGAGAAACCCTTCTATCACCACATAATTCTATTCCCAAAAATTTGCCCATTTACCATTACTTTCAAGACATAGCTATATTTGATGCTTCTATTTGTGAGTGATCAAGGGACCTAGATCGGTTGTAATATTATGTTGTCTGACTCTATATATGTTTCTAGTTTTAAGACTCTTAACTGGCTGTATATATGCTTAGTCTTACTTGTTTCTATGACTTATTAGTATCATTTTATTGAAAACAATAAAAATAGTCCCTTAAATATACTTTGAGCAGTTTTAATCTTTTAAGTTTGCTAAAAGTAAGTTGTTTTGATCTTCATTAAATGTTTTACAAACTATGGCTGTTAAATTCAACGGTAACTGTGAGAAAAGAAAGATTTGACAGGAACTCAAACTTGGAGGTGTAGTTTTTGCGGTCTCTACTATTTTTTGGTCTATTGTTGGTGTTTTTTGTTAAATCTTTTTTTTTTCTATATTTCCACTTAGATCTAACGGTCAGAGTTTGTTAGATTTGAAGAAGTCCGAAAGTGCTCACTTTTAAAAAATATAAAAGATTAAAATTAGTCAGAACTATATTTAAGAGATAATTTCATACCTCCCCCAAACACAAGGGATGTTTTTTATCATTTCCTCTACCCACACCCATCATGTTATTATGCTTAAATAGTCAACAAAATCAAAAGGAAAATATTTTTTGTTATATCCTTGAGTAATGATGAAAAATGAAATCCCTGGTAGATTTCCACTAGAAGATAGAGAAAAATAAAAGCAACAACATACCCAACATACCCAGTGTAATCCCACAAATTCGGTGTAGAGGGTAGGATGTACGCATGCCTTACCTCTACCTTTGAGGGGTTAGAGAGGTTGTTTCCGATAGACCCTCGGCTCAAACGAATAGAGAAAAAGAACAGCAAGAGACTTGCAACATGATCTTACCTTTTCACTGTTTGAAGTAGTAATAGAACTCTTTGTTTGAGAAATAATGTTGAACAGTGGCGAAGAGAGTAAGCTATAGGATCGAAAAGATTTTTTCAAAGTAGTTCAAGTAATTGGCTGAAAGAAGTAGCTGAAAGAAATAGCAAATAGCTAGATCTAGATTTATAATTCCAAGATTATTAAAATCAGTCTCTACCACACCTAGTCTTCTTAATCAAATTATTAATTCTGTTGCTTTGTGTGAATGCTTGTAGATGCTCATGTGGAGATTGTTGGAATATGTATTCACATGTGCAAATTGTTGGAAGTCTAAAAAATTATCTTGGGAGGTTTTAGTACATTTTAATATCTGGTTATAAGCTCTTCATTTCTCTACTTTCTAGGAGTAATAATCAAATCCAACTTTCACTATGTCTCTTTTTGGCATAGACAAAACAAAGATAGACGAAAACTAGACAATAAAAATAGATAAAAAATAATAGAAGTTGTGGCTCAAAAAATTGCACTAAACTCTTGAAATAGACAAAAAAATATAAATTATAAAATTTGTACTTCAAACTCAAAAGTGCTGACTTTTGATAAACTTAAAAGAACCAAAATTGTTGAAAGTGATACTCAAGCACTATTTTGAACCTACTACCAAAGATAAGAAACTATTTTTGTCACTTTCTCTTGAAGAAGGAAGAACACAAAGAAACTAAAGAAAGAAGCATAAAAGTCATAGCAAAAAACATGTTTGCAGGTATAACCAGACATAAAAAGTCATTGTTTTTGGATTTACTGTTCCTCCTTGTAACTTTGAAATTCTTCTTTCTTTTCTTTCTAACAAAACCAAATCTTTCCTTAGTATTTCTTAAAAGTCTAGACATTGATACTTACTCGTCTGCGGACAATTTTTTGTATTTCTTAAACGGAAAAGGTGCAAATATATCACCAACTTTGTGTTTTAGAGCAGATATACCTTTTGTTAAAAAAATAGTGCATATATTCCTGTTGTTGCATGATGCAAATATACCTTTTCGCTGACAGAATTTAATCTAAAAAAATCAGTAAACTTATTTTTTTAAAATCACATGGTATTTTTTTTCCTGGTGAGTCAAGTTTGATTTTTTCATATTCCTATAAAATAAATGGGTAGACTAATGATTTAGTGAGAGGGATTTTTTCCATCTTCCTAGAAAGAACTAAAAAAGATCCAAGTGAGATTTCATTCAACCCACCATTTCTTTTTATTTTACTTTTCTGAGAATTTTCCCAATTGCATAATTCTAAATCAATGGAGTGTTTGGTATACTTTTTAGAATTTCTTTTCCCAACTCCACAGTTCTACTTCAATACAGAACAGAGTAACAAAAAATAAAAAAAGTATTAGAGACTAATTAAGAGCATGAATGAGTTGACTAACCCTTTTACTTGAGGAAAATTCTGAGAATATCCTCTGCTTGCTTTGTTAATGATCCAACAGGAAGCTCAAAATCCTGGAATTAAAGAGGAGAAGAGGAATAATGACACCAAATCACTGTCTTGGGTTTAATGTTATAAAAAGATCAAAAGGACTTCTTTTAAAGTAGTAACTAAAAACGGAATAGAAGTACCAACATGAGTTAAATAATACTAGAGCGAAAAAACAATATCACATACTATAACGGATTAAAAGAATACTATTTTTTTTGTTTCCAACTAAGACAAACAAATGGAATTTGGAATTTAAAATTAGATTGGTTTAATTAAACGATGTGAACCTCTAATTAAAGGTCACGTGTTTTATCTGATATTGTAAAATCGGCGTCAATGAAAAATGACATGAATGAGCCTTTTTGGTAATGACGACCTCATAAATGAGTCATTTTGATAACTGCGATGACATAAATGAGTCAAATTATTGACGAGTAGCATAAATGAGTCATTTTTTATAATTTGATGATATATTTAAGCCTTTTCTATAAAATTTATAACACATTTTATGATGATATTATAAAGGTCAAAGTGATAGATGGACCTCTGAACTTGTCCAGATTTTCTATTTAGACTTCCCAACTAAAACGTTGACTATCTGAACTCTCGAATATAAGATAAACTGTGCCATTTGAACACCTCGTGCCAGCTGAGCACACGAGTGCAACTCATTTGCTGTGATATGAAAAAATAGACCAATAAAAATAAGTCATGCCATGTGAGCTGTTTCAAAAAAAAAAAAATGTCAACAACAAAAAAAAAATTAAGAAAAAATAATTTTAAAATATATTTAAATAATTTTAAAAAAATCTGAAAAATCCAACCCATCCTCTCCGATAGCCCACTTCACCGCCGCCACTACCGTCGCCCCCACCGCTGCCGCTTCAAAATCTATTTTAATAATTAAAAAAATGGTGTCATTTTCGTCGGAGATTTGTTTAAAGAGATTTTGAAGTGGAGCAGCGACGGTAGAAGAGGCAGCGGCGGCAGTGGCGACGGTGAAGTGGGCTATCGGAGAGGATGGGTTGGGTTTTCCATTTATTCAAGACAAGAGGCATGCAAATAATTTTCACAATTGATTAAGAAGACTAAGATGATAAAAAAATTTGAGAAGTCAGTGAATTGTATTTTAATATTACCAATGAACTGTCAATCTACATCTAGACCTATAAAAATAGTTGGCCGAAGAAGTATAGTTGAAAGAAGAATCAGATAGCTAGATCAATAAAAGTTAAAAAATTAAAAATAGCTAGATCTGGATTTACAATTCCAACATTATTAAAAAACAATTCATTAAATTATTAATTCTGTCGTTTTGTGCGGATGCTTTTAGATGCTCATGTGCAGATTGTTGGATACATTTTAATGTTTGGGGAAGTTTATAAATTTTTAATGTCTGTTTATTCAACTCTTAAAAATTCGGTAGCTCTTCATTTCTTTCCTCTACTTTCTAATAATAAAATCCAACTTTCACTGTGTCTCTTTTTGGTATCAGAGCATCCTCTCAAGTGATACCAGGACTGTATGTCTCAACCCATTCCTGTTCCCACCATATCTATTACTGCTTTATCAGTCCCAAATCAACATTTTCTTCATTCTATCTCCAATATCAAAGAACCTAATAGTTATTATGAAGCTTCTACACATCCTGGTTGGAAAAAGGCAATGGAAGTCGAACTTAAGGCATTACAGGATAATCAAACTTGGGAATTGGTCAATCTACCCCAAGGAAGGAAAGCTTTACCTTGGCCCTATTGAAAGGTTGAAGGCAAGAGTTGTTATTAGAGGGGATATTCAAAAGGAGGGTATTGACTATAATGAGACGTTTTCCCCAGTAGTCAAGATGACCACAATCAGGTGTCTCATTGCTATTGCAGTAAAAAAGGGATGGGAAATTTCACAATTTGATGTTAACAATGCATTCTTGCATGGGGATTTGCAAGAAGAGGTGTATATGAAATTTCCCCCTGGTTTAATTCCTACTTCTACTGATCTTGTTTGCAAACTGAAAAGGTCCTTATATGGTTTAAAGCAGGCCTCAAGGCAATGGTATGCTAGGCTAGCAGGGGCTCTCAAATTTAAAGGTTTCATTTCATCACTTAATGACTATTCCCTATTTTATAAGTCAACAGGGGAATATACTACTATAGTAGGAATTTATGTGGATGATATTCTCATCACAGGAAATCACTCAATGGAAATCAACAGCCTCAAAGGATTTCTACATTCAGAATTTCAAATCAAGGACCTTGGCCCTTTACACTATTTTCTAGGCATGGAAATCATCAGAGAAACACAAGGTGTTATAGTTTGCCAAAGGAAATATACCTTGGATCTGTTGAGTGAGTTTGATGTGTCACATATGCCTCATGTTTCTTGTCCCCTGGATCCTTCATCTAAATTATCTGCAAAATCAGGGAATTTGCTATCAGATCCTACTGTTTATAGACATATAGTAGGAAAACTTAACTACCTCACTCACACTCGACCAGATTTATCATTTGCAGTTCTTACCCTTAGTCAATATATGCAAACACCATGTGTGGATCATTTTTATGCAGCTTTAAGAGTCCTCAGCTACTTGTGAAATGACCTAGGTCAAGGTATCTTCATGTCATCTCATCCTTCATTTCATCTTCAAGCCTTTTGCGATGCTGATTGGGCTTCATGTCGCGAATCTCGAAAATCGGTGAGTAAGTTCTTCATCAGTCTAGGTAGATCTCCCATTTCCTGGAAATCCAAGAAACAAGACTCCATTTCTTTGTCATCTGCTGAATCGGAGTACCGCTCGATGCGCCGACTTGTGACTGAGTTGACTTGGCTTACTAGACTACTGAGCGATCTCTCAGTTCCACCTAAACTTCCCATACCAATTCATTCCGACAGTCAAGCATCTATACATATAGCTCGAAATCCCGTGTTTCATGAGAGGACGAAGCACGTGGAACTTGACTGCCATTTCGTCCGGCAACAATACCTTTCCGGTCTCATTGCTTTGACTTTTGTTCCTTCAAAGGACCAGCTGGCCGATCTCTTTACAAAATCACTTTCTGGCCTAAATCACCATCTCATCTTTAGCAAGTTGGGTGTTTCTTCGTCCCCTTCCAACTTGAGGGGGGATGTTAAGAATAAAAATGAAATTGATCCAGATCATTTGCAGAGAAACTGTGAAGAAGAAGAAAAGGGAAAAAGGGTCATAACTTCAACAAAGGAGCCCAAGTATATCAAACGAATTGGACCAGGCCCAAGTCAATTGCATCCTTCTCAATAATTTATCATTTGACCCAAAATAGATGTAAGACACACTACCCAGATCATATTTCAGATCAGAGACAACTGTATACAAAGGATATACATGGAACGAAAAGAATCTCTTAGTTATTCTACAAGCATGAAACATTGTATGGAAGAAGTATGGAGAAATAATATTTAGTTACATAGTGTTCTGTGCATAGACAATAGGAGTTAGACAAATTTGTATAGATTTTATATTTATTTTATAGCATAATACACTTGTATATATAAGAGCTCTTCTTTTCAATGGATACATAGAAAATTCCTCTCATTTTATTCGTCTTCATTTTCTAATACGACAAGATAAAGATTTAGACTTAATAAGTTTGAAGTAGTACCACTTAACAATTTTAAGATCCAATATGAATGCAATTACAGCTGCTATAGGAAATTAGATCCTTCACAAGTACTTTTCTCTCCAACTAATTAAAGAGGGTAATTTAATGAATAAAATTCTTGAGATATATTCAAAAAAAGCAATTCCACAAAGGAACCTCGGTCAACATATATATGTTTCGATTCCTACTTCATGCGAGATATATATTATATGAAATACGAGTGAACAACTTAGAATGGTCATCCAATTTTTCTGCTAATTAAAGTCACTTATGTTTGTTTCGCATCAATAAAGTCACTCAAATTAAACTAGTTTATCTGTAAAGTCATTGCTGCAAAAAAGCTAACGGGATAATTACATAAACCTCCCTTCAAGTTTGATTTCGTAACACTTGCTTTCTTTGTGGTTATGCTTGCATCTCTTATTTTAATTTCTTTTGAAATAATTTTTTAACTTAAGTATGATTAATATAAGAAAATATGATTTAACTAATTTGTCCTTTATGATGTATTCTTTTGTTCAATTAAATTTGTTCAAGAGAAGAGACGTATAAATAATTTTCGCAATTGATTAAAATCCAATATGAATGCAATTACAGCTGCAATAGGAAATTAGATCCTTCACAAGTTACTTTGTTTCTATTTCTACTAGGAATATATATTTCTACTATACAGAAGAGCCATACTTGGGATGACCAAGGGCAGAACCGTCATTTCGCTCAATTCTAAAAGTGATTTCGCTCCGCACACATGGACTCCTCTCACTTGTAATTCTATGTGGCTCCACCTATGTTAAATAAATATGTTTGACAACTCAGATATTGGGGGAATCAGTTCTTGAAGGGCGAAAGTACCCCTTTTATTTTTTAAAATTAAATTATGAAAGTTTATGTGGATTTATTTATGTGAAGGAAGAGTTTTCTTGCAGTTGGGGTAGTGGAAAGATTCAGTTTAACAGTATAATGTTTATCTAGCTTCTGCTTTTAATTATCACGTGCAAGAGGTTGATATACTTAACCGTCTATGATTTTACTATGTCTTCAGTTCTGTGTTACTACATATAGTTGAATCAAGTAGTTACTTTTCATGTAGTACTGGAAGTTGTCAACCTCTACATTTCGTTGGCTTTCATCTTTTGCTCTTACCTGTTACTCTTCATACTTTCAAAGGTTAATCAGTCTTTGTATCGAAGAGTTTCAAAGCTATATTTTCCTCCTATATTTCTCTATTTTTTTTCAATCTATGGAAACTTAGATTACTGGTATCATAAAAAATCCTTCATTGCTTGCCTGACATGATTCTAGAAGCATCCTTTCCTTCGTAATGTTCTGTCGCCATCTTTCCCTTTTCTCAGATTGCTTTCTCTCCCGGTTTTCTTATCAGAAAGAAAGTGTAAAGGAACTTTCTTGCAAGCAAAACTCAATTCCTGGCAGTTGGCATCGACAAACCCCTATACCAGCAGCTTCATGGCTTTTCTCTGGTATTTGAGGACCTTTCTAGAGGTTAAAAAGCAATCGAACAATGGTAATCTTTTCTTAAATTTCAGTTTTTTTTTCTTAGTTTATAGTTCATAAATTTTTGTTAGCAATATATGATGGGAATCGTTCTGGCTATCTGCCTTAAGGTGTCCTCATTTATTTCTGGTCATTCCAAAATGCACTCTGTATTATATAGGAGTATTTCTCTTGACAGAGAAAAGTCCAAGAATGAGGAATTGATTTGATTGCAGATACATTAAGCTGAATTTACATGTCCACTGTGGTTTTCCTCTAATGCAAAGAAACTGATCAAAAGAATCTTGGATTCCAATCCACAGACTGTAGGTATATCTCCCACTCCAAGACAAAGGAGTAAATAAAGCAGAAAGCTACCTGGTGTAATTTTGTTTACAGACAATAGATGTGTTTAGTAGTTCTTTATCTGCACTTGCCTTTAGCTTCTCATTCATTACCAAAATTTACTAGGAAAATTAAGGGAATTTATCATTTGATGACATCGCATATCTGCATTAGAAAGATGTAGTTTTCTCACTCTCTGTCGTAAAACGTTTGGTATTTGGTACTAGGTGATGGGTAAGACTTAATTTGCATGCACAATTCTATGTGCAATTTCCTTTCAGCAGATTATATATGCTTAAGGTGTTTATGGAAGAAGATTTTGACGATGCAGCATGGAGGTAAGAGATTGAGACTATTAAAAGATTTTTTGAACTATAGTAAAAGACTACTGCAAGGGGATTTGATTATTTTGCATGATTGGGCAATCTGACTCTGCAGATGGCTGAAAATATGTATAATGCACATTTGTGTTTGTCTTAAAATCAAAAAATGGGTGTCGATATGCACAGGTGTAATTTACCGAAATAACTTAACCTTATCCTGTTATACGGAAAATAGATGATTGAAGGTGCGACTTATTTGATTTTCATTGGAATTGGCATTGTGAAGTTTGTTGATGTCGTATTAACGTTTTACGGCATTCACTTAGGTCTTTGAACGTGAAAGCCTAACTAAAGTACTATGTGTGTAGTTCAAGTTCTATCATACGACAGAATTTGAAGTTACTTGCTTTTCTTTCACGCGAAGCTTATAATTAATTTTGCAGTATTATGTAGTTATGCAGTATTATTTGGCTTGTTCATGATTGGCTTCTGCAGTATCAGATATTTGAGTATATGCTGATACATTCGAGGTGTGCGATGAAGCACTTAAGTATCTCAAGAAAGGAGAACATGGTAGAAGTTCATCCCAGTAGAGCGACACTCATTTGAGCCTGCAACAGTTTTTCGGCTTCAAAGGCATAACATCACTTGTAAGTGACACTTCTCCAGTTAAATTTCTCACTTGATAGTGCATGTCGTATAATTGTTTGTTTCAATTATTTTTCTTATCCATTTGATATGTTCAAGAATATAGGTTGAACCTTAAGGGGTCGTTTGGTGCATGGTATAAGCTGGGATATCCTAGCACTAATCTTTTGTACCATGTTTGGTAGAAGGTATGGGATAAATTTATACCTTCTACCAAACAGCTTATAAAATGAAGCACAATCTTAAGGATGGGATATCCCACCCTATCCCACTAACCTTAGGATTATTTTATCCCAGGATAATCTAGTCCGTGTACCAAACGACCCCTAAGGATTTTACCCCTGGGATTACGACCATCTTTTCCTCATTTTGCTTTTGATCAAACAATTACCAAGAAATGAAAAAAAAATGATCTTTCAATTGTTATGGCTTTCACAATAGTCCTTTGCTTTTCATTTTCCTAGCTAATGGTTTGTCTTTAATTGGTTCCAAGTGTAGCCCTTGCAATCTTCTTCAATTCAGTTGCTTTCTTCTTGTTGTTTGGCACAGTTTTTTTTTTTGTAGTGTAAGTTATTTCCATTGAGCAAGAAAAATTGAAATACAGTACTATGTGTGTAATTCAATTTCTACCATTTGGTTTTTCTTGAAATGTAGGTTTCTGAATTGAAAGCAACATTTGAGCAGAACTCAGATAAAGAATGAAAACAATCTATTAAAAGTTTCCTCTTTCCATTGTTGTTTATAAAAAGCTTTATTAATTCTTTTTCAGCTCCGTTGATATAGATATACACCGTTAGTATAAACAATTTTTTTTGCATTGTCAGGTCAGCCAAAGGATATACTACAGGTATGCCTCCTTTAATTGTGGATGTGATCTTGAAGATAAGAAAAATTACTTCTATAACAGGTAAATGAGACTTGGTGTAAATATTCCTTACGCAATTAGTATATGTAACTTAAACTCTTGGCAATATGATGTGGATTTTGAGCCTAAGTACTATTTTAGCCTGTGTAGTTCAAGTTCAATCATTTACTTTGTCCTCAAAAGGAAAGTTATATTATTTGGTTATTCTTGAAATGCAGGAATCTGTATCGAAAGGAATCGGAAAATAAAGAAATATTTTAAGTAGAAATCAGGTAAAGAATGAACTCAATTTGTTGAATTTTGCTCTTTTTATATTTGTTGGTTATGAAAGCTGAGGAATTTATTAATTCTTTTACAGCTCCATCTATTAATGTCAAAGATCTCTAAATTTCTGGTTCTTTTGGCATTTCCGTTGTCGAGCTCAATTTCAGGTCCAAGAAGCTACCACAGTAGTCTGGAATATTATATCTGCTTCAAGGATATTTTGTATTTTTGTTTTTCCATCTAATTTTCGTTCATGTAATCTCCCCCTATCTCTCTCTCTATCTCTCTCTCTGCAGGTCGCTGTTGATGCATTCAGTAGAATTTGGCCAAGCAATAGGGCATGGAAAATTACATAATGTCAATGCTATTGTAGCATGCCTTTTATACGATACTGCTGGTTTGCTTCACCATACACTTGAAAAGATGAACAATTATACCAAAGGCTACAAACCTGTGTACAAGGTTTGGGGGAGTATGACATTGCCATGGTTACGATGTGCCTCCATGATATGCTGGTTGGGGTTAAAATGCTCTCTATATATGTAATAAATTCGTGTCTTAATCCTAATAGGCCATTTTCATATGTGATTCTAGCTGAAAATTTTCATAGTTCAATCTTTAATACAAGTCGTTAGTTCAATATTTAATACTCCGCTACACTTTCTTGCAGTAAAAAAGAATCCAAGCACTGAGGAAGATGTGCCTTTCTTAGACTCAACTAATGCGACTATTTTGTTATGCTTCTTGCTTTTCGCAGTAATGAGAACCCAAAATGTTGGCCCCGTGCTCGACTGAAGTTCTCTTGGAACTACAGGTGAGATCTTTGACCCATTGAATCTTTCTTCCTGTGCAATTTCCTTTAATTAGCCCTGACAAGAATATAAAAATCCCAACTACATAAAAGGTTCCCAAAAAAAACAAATTGAATCTTTAAAACCAAGCATATTTACATTCTACACAGGGCTGCACACTGACAAACAAAAATGGAACAAGAAAACATGAAAGGCCTACACATCAAGTAATTGACCAAAAAAAAAAAACTACCCATTAAGCAAAAAGGCATAAAAAGTATCAAGTATATATAAAAATTAACCGTATATATAAAAATTAACCATATATATACCTGGTTTATTGAAAGAGTTCAATGAGGCTAGAGGCGTGAAACATAGCGAACTTGGTTGTTTCTAAAAAGGTTCTCAAATAAACCAATTTTATGGTACAACTCTGAACATTCAAGGAATTTAAAAGTAGCATACAAAATCGAAAAGGTATTCTTTTTCCTTTTTACAATAAATAAATGCTATTTTAATGTAGTTTTTCTAAGCTGTGTACTTTCCTAACAAATGCTGTCAGTTTTTTGTTTTTGTTTTGGTGGGATTAATCACTTCAAATGATCAAATCAAGAATAGCAGGACAAAATAGCAGGCTGGTAGTTAAGATTTAAGAAGCTTATGACATCTAACCGGTTTGATAGAACAACTTGCTTATTTAGTATGGTTAAAGAATTTTGTCTCTTCAATTTCATTTTCTTATGGACATTCCCACAGATTGAGGTGGGCATGTGCAGTTGGCTTTGCAAACTGGTGCCATTATCTATGTGCATAGAATCTCTTAGCAAGAAGGATTTGCCAACACGTCGCATGATGCTACAGTCACGCAGTAGTTCAAGACATAGAACTCATTACTCATTAGGAATGGATGGGTAAAGATGATGCTTATTTGTTAATATGAGCTTTATGCTTCATTTTATTTCTGGTGGAAGCGTTTTGTCTTATACTTATTTCTTGCTAATTTAGGAAGTTCATAAAATAATAGTAGGTTTTATTTGCTATCATTCACTCCTTGGTTGATTAAATTTTCTCTTGATTGAATGAGTTTTTTGTCTAATGTTATGTATAAAAGTTTCATGCTTCCTTTTCTTTTTTGTTTCCTAGCTTCATATATCTATCTATTAATTGCTAACTCTGTATACATTTCGTTGCTAATCCTTTATGGGCAATATTAATATCATGTTAAGTCAAATCTTATCAAAGTTGAACCAACCTATTTCACTAATTCTGTTCCTAAACTGCAATCTCTGATACGAACAAAGGAGATCTTAATAAGTTCCCATTGTCCATGAATATCAATTACCAAAATAGTCCATTATCTTTGGTTCATATTCTTTCACATGGAGCAGTAATAGTCCACTATGTTTACGTTTATAATGGACTATTTTGGGCCTTTCTCTTACTTGGGGTATTCCAATTGTTAGAATGTATATGTATACTGGAGGATCCTGTGTCTACCTGGGAATTGTTTTGGTTGGCATTAAACCTTCAATCCCCGTGTTGGCCCCTTTCTCCCTTAAAATAATTGACTGCTCTGTGAGCTCGAATCCGATGTTCCATTATGATCTCTCTCTTTCTTTCAATTTGTATAGTTTTCATCCCTGTTGGCTTGTTTGACAGTGTTTTGATGTTGATGTCCATCCCGGTCCGGCTTTTGGTGCTGGAATATCACTATATGATTTCAATAAGCATGCTGAGTTATTCATGGAACTGTCTAACGGCGCTATCCAGGAATATAATGAGAAAGAGTGGAATGTATGCTCCAGTCTTTAGTTTCTTTGTGGCTTGGTTTCCTCTACAAGTGATAATTAGTGACTCTCCTTGCAGGTTTTCAAGTTCAAGGTTCTAAAGATTGAGAAAGTGAATTGTACGGTGACAGATTACTTTGAATATTGGATGACTGTGAAAGTCTTAAATCTCACTCTTGGTACTCCTATCGAGACTTTTCAAATCCATGCTGGTAAAAGTTGCCTCAATGATGATGCAAAAGTTATCTATTGTTGTCAGCCTAAAGAAGAGGTAAACACCTAATAAGGGTTACAGTTTGCTTTCTATGAACAATGACTTACTTGATAACTAACTTTACTTTGGTTTGTATCTCCGAACTAATTTACAGGCGGTTGTTGGTTTGGCAAACTGCGATCTTTGTTTTGGTAAGTTACGCGTAGAGGCGTGTCAGGGAGGAAAGGAAAAGGCACTTGAAGTATAGTTACTTAAATTTGGACCTTTTGAGATTTCATCATTATGGTTTTAAGTAATGTAACTTTGGTCTTGGTTGAGATTTTATCATTTGTAGTTTGAGTGCTTTACTCTGGCAGATCCGACACCCGAGAACATTTCAATCTTTGTAGTTTGTAATGTGATCTGACTACTAAATGCAGTATTGATTCTTGATAATGTAGTACAGGATAAACGATGAATACTTTAAGGATAGCAACAACTGTATGTGCTTTACAGGGAGATTTTCTATATTGCCTTCTCAATTTCTATATGATAAGAATTGATTGCCTCCTTATTGTATGTTTGATAAAATTTGAATGTGGATACTGAAGTGTGAATGTCTGAGCAACTTATTGTTAAACTGATTGTTGAAAGTTGAAAGAGAAATGTTCAACCAGCTTAATACTGAACCGCTGTTGTAAGAATTTTTGCTCTAGTTCTTCATTTATAACAGTGGTTTCACCTTTATCCATTGCTTTTCATTTTTTCAAGACGAAACTATATTCTTGAAAATTTAAATTTCTTTTAAGCTATAAAGGCATCACTTGTCACGAGAATTAAGATTTTGTTGAGAATGCTAGAGTAGTGAGTGAGTGGGATAAACCATTGGACTTTTGACAATTTTTTGAAGTATTACCAGCCTTATAATTTACGAAAAAGGGTCAAATATACCCATGTACTATTAGAAAAGGATAATTAGAAAAGGGCTAAATATGCCCTTGTACTTTAGAAAAGTGTTAAATATACCTTTCGTTGCACTTTGGGTTTAAATATATCCTCCCCGTTATACTTTGGATTTAAATATACTTCTCTGTTATACTTTGAGTTCAAATATACCCCTCTTTCTTTAAAATTGCTCAAGGTAGATATGAGATCTGACATGGCGCTGATAACTCGGTGAGGTGAACAGCACATGACATGCCACCTCACCACTCTTCCCTTCTTCTTCTATCACTATCATCTCCTCCCCTTCACAACCTTTGCCACCATTAGCGCCATTATAATATTATTTAGATTAATTGATTATTTTAAACTCAGTGATTAAACCCAAATAATGAAAGCAAATAGAATATTGATGGTACAGTTCAATTTGAAGTGCTACAGCTGATCAAAGTGGTTTGTTACTTTGAAAATTTTAATCTGTACTCATGAAAACAATTTTTTAATCCAGTCTAGATATACATTATGTAGTTTTTAAAATTCTATATAAGCGAGGATATGTCTTACTTATACTTTATGTTTAATACTATTAGTTTAGAACCGCATGGGATTAAGAACTTAAAAAAGTAGAAAATAGAGCCAGAATTACTTTATTGACAACAAAAAGCGAAAGCCAGTGTCCTAGAAAATGTGCCCTTTACATATTTGACTAGTTTTCTGAGGACAAAATGTTCTGTTCATTTGATCATTAATTAGCTACTGTATACTGACCTTTGTACTTATGGTGTGTTTGCTATCCAGGAAAATATTTCTAATTTTCTGATTGAAACGCCTGAGTTTGGAAAGTTGGGGAAATGAATAAGGGTTAAATAATTAATTAATTTAATTAGATACATGAAATAGAGAGATTAATGAGAAAATTTAGGAAAGGTGGAGATGGTGGTGTAGTGGTGCTAATGGTGGCAAAGGTTGTGAAGGGGGAGATGGTGGTGATGGATGAAGAAGGGGAAGAGAGGGAGAAATGGGTAGAGTGGTGAGGTGGCATGCCATGTGGTGTCCACCTCACCGAGTTGTCAGCGCCACGTCAGATCTCATGTCCATCTTGAACAATTTTAACGGAAGAGGGATATATTTGAACCCAAAGTATAACAGAGGGGTATATTTGGACTCAAAGCATAATACAACAACAACAACAACAACAACAACAACCCAGTAAAATCCCACAACGTGGGGTCTGAGAAGGGTATAGTGTACGCAGACCTTACTCCTACCAAGGTAGGACGGCTGTTTCCGAGAGACCCTCGGCTCAATAAACACATAAAAAGAGGTCAGATAAGGCTAAGAGATTCAAAGTGATATGGAAATGAAGTAGCGCAAGTGAAACAGATAACATAGAATAATCAAAGCACAGGAAATAACAGATAATAGCATAAATCAGAGCACAGAAAATTATACTATGATAATGCGACTACTAATAAAACAGGATAATGAGACTATCTACTAGCCTTCTACCCTAATGTGGGTCCTCCAAACCCTCCTATCTAAGGTCATGTCCTCGGTAAGCTGTAACTGCGCCATGTCGTGTCTAATTACCTCTCCCCAATACTTCTTTGGCCTACCCCTACCTCGTCTGAAACCATCCATGGCCAACCTCTCACACCTCCGTACTGGGGCATCCGTGTCTCTCCTCTTCACATGCCCAAACCATCTCAATCTCGCTTCTCGCATCTTGTCTTCCACCGAGGCCACTCCCACCTTATCCCGAATATCCTCATTCCTAATCCTGTCACTCCTGGTGTGGCCACACATCCATCTCAACATTCTCATCTCGGCAACTTTCATCTTTTGAACGTGAGAAATCTTAACTGGCCAACACTCCGCCCCATACAACATAGTCGGTCTAACCACCACTTTGTAGAACTTGCCCTTAAGTTGTTGTGGCACTTTCTTGTCACATAGCACTCCGGAAGCAAGCCTCCATTTCATCCACCCTGCCCCAATAGGATGTGTGACCTCATCGTCAATCTCCCCGCTGCCTTGCATAATAGATCCAAGATACTTGAAACTACTTTTCTTCTGGATGGCTTGGGTACCAAGCCTCACTTCCAAGCCAGCCTCCTGAGGTGCTTCACTAAACTTACACTCTAAGTACTCTGTCTTGGTCCTACTCAGCTTAAACCCTTTAGACTCTAGAGTTTGTTTCCAATCCTCCAGCTTAGCGTTAACTCCGCTACGAGTCTCATCGATCAGGACTATGTCATCCGCGAAAAGCATACACCATGGCACCTCACCTTGAATTTGTCGCGTCAATCCATCCATCACCAAGGCAAATAAGAACGGACTAAGAGCTGATCCTTGATGCAACCCCATCACAACTGGAAAGTGCTCTGAGTCTCCTCCTATTGTCCTTACCCTGGTTTTGGCTCCCTCATACATGTCCTTGATCACCCTAATGTACGCCACAGGTACACCTTTAGCCTCCAAGCATCTCCATAGGATCTCTCTTGGAACTTTGTCGTAGGCCTTTTCTAGGTCGATGAATACCATGTGTAAGTCCCTCTTCCTCTCCCTATACTGCTCCACCAGTCTCCTCACAAGATGGATGGCTTCTGTAGTTGAGCGTCCCGGCATGAATCCGAACTGATTCTCTGAAATAGACACGCCTTTTCTTACTCTCATCTCTACTACCCTTTCCCACACTTTCATAGTATGGCTTAGCAGCTTAATACCTCTATAGTTGTTGCAGCTCTGGATATCTCCCTTGTTCTTGTATAGAGGTATCATTACACTCGACCTCCATTCTTCAGGCATCATTGCCGTCTTAAAGATGACATTAAACAACCTAGTCAGCCACTTCAAACCTACCGGGCCCGCACTCTTCCAAAATTCCCCAGGAATCTCGTCAGGTCCAGTCGCTCTTCCCTTGCGCATCCTACGAACAGCACCCTTAACCTCCTCAACCTTAATACTCCTGCAATACCCAAAATCTTGATGCCTTCTTGTATGTTCTAAATCTCCTAACACAATGTCTCTGTCCCCTTCTTCATTTAAGAGTTTGGAGAAGTATGACTGCCATCTCCGTCTAATGAGAGTCTCCTCTACCAATACTTTGCCATGCTCGTCCTTGATGCACTTCACTTGAACCATATCACGTGCCTTTCTCTCCCTCGCCTTGGCTAGCTTGAACAATTTTTTATCCCCTCCTTTCTCTTCTAGTTCAGCATAAAGACGTTCAAAAGCTGCCGTTTTTGCCGTCGAAACCGCCAACTTCGCCTCCTTCCTCGCCATCTTATAAAGTTCCCTATTCGTCCACTGCTCCACCTCATCCTTGATTTCTATCAACTTTCCATACGCCACCTTCTTTGCTTCCACCTGTAACACCCCGCATCTTGGAACTGAGTCTAAGCTCATATCATTAGAGTTCTAGTGAAAACATTGAAGGTTTGAACATTTTGTGAAAATGGGTGATAGGCCTATTTCGGGCAGCGATAACTCCTTGATCGGTTTGGAATTTGGGAAGGTACTATCAATGAAGTTGTAGTATGTAGAAATACCTTTCTAACGATATAATGACCAAGCCAATCAGAGATCGGACCAAGGAGATATGATCGTCTCAATATGGCTAATAGTAAGATACTTGAAATCCTCTAGAATCAGCTAAGTTTTTGACACGTCTGACTTCCAGTCGAGTTTCGTGTAAATCCGTTGGGAATTTTGGAAAACTTCCTTGATGAAAGTTGTATCCCTTTGAAATATATTTCCAACGGTATATTATGGGGGTCAAACGGACATCTGTGCAAAGAGTTATGCCCATTTTACTGAAGACTGTTCGCTGGAAATTCTGCCAGCGTAACAGTGACGTTACGGACCGTAACACGTGTTACGGGCCGTAACAGTGGACCGTAACGTCCCAAAAATTTCCAGAACCTCACTGGAAATTTTCACCAAGGTACGGTACCAAGTTACGGTCCGTACCTTGTGTTACGGGACCGTAACAGTGACCGTATCTTGGTCCGTAAGTACGTTTCGGGTCACCTGACTTCGGGAGGCCATAACCCTATCATAACTTGGGAATTTGGGAAAACTTAAAGAATGAAAGTTGTAGATAATTGAAATACCTTTCCAACCATATGTTGTGGGTTCACAGACGACATCGGGATAGGGAGATATGGGCGTTTTAAGACAGATAGGTCCTGACCCGTTTTCAAGTTGGGTCAACCCATTTTCCCCTTGGTATATAAAGAAAATGTGAACCCTAGCAGCTCCCATTTCCCACATTTTCAGATTTTTAGAGAGAGAAAAATAGAGAGAGGAGATCTAGAGAGAAGAAGTAGAAAATCAACAAATTTTAAGGCCTCAAATCGCAAAGTTCGTGAAGGATAAAGTGTAAGTTGTTGTCGTCATTTTAAGCTAAAGATCGGACTTGGGGGTGTTGATTTCGTGGTGACTACCCAAAAGGTAATATTTCTATTCCCTAATCACTTATAGTTGTGAATTGATGAATTCTTGGGAGAATAATAATTGGGTTTGTTGAAGATGATTATATGAATTATGCTAGAATTGTTGGATTGTTGACTTGGGATTGTTGTATTCATATGGTTGATGAAAAATGATGTTAATTACATCTAATGGAGATTGTAGAATTATCTAGAAGTAAAAGGATGGGGATTTGGTGAAGAAAACACCATTAATGAGGGTTATAAGCTTCATGCCTACTAAGTGTTTGATAAAATGCTTAGATGAACAAAACATGGATATGGTTGCTAATATAGAATCCCTATGACTTGTATTACTATAGATTGAAGTTGAAGGGGTTGAAGGACATGTGATACGCTCAAAAGCGGAAAGTTAAGGTATGTAGAACTTCCATTCACATGTGGGAATCTCTACGTTCTTCCCCATGATCCGTTTCGTAAAAAAAAAATCTATGAAGTTCAAATCCTAGGGCATTAAATCCAACATATTGGTAGCCCGTAATTATGTATGTATGTATACGAATTCCGTATCTATGTTCGTTATTGTATTTCCTAATCTTCCATTACAGACATTAGGGATCCTAGCTTAATCCACGAATCATGAATTCTTCCTCATGTGTTCTCATTATGTTCATATGAAACTGCATGAGTTATTTTGCAAGTTATAAACATGCTTTCAAGTTAACTACAAATATATGATTATGAACTATTGTATTACTCATAAATCAAGAACATGTTTACAAGCTATTTCATGAAACCATGTTTACAAGTTATTTCGTGAATTCATGATTTTCAAGACAAGTACAAGTAAATTCACGAAAGTCATGGCTTCTTAGCCAACTATATTATGTTCATGTTTTTGGGAGTTGCACGCATTACCGAGAAGGCTCAGATAGCCTGAAACTATGTAGCCACCATAGGACAAGGATCGCTCCGCCTAGTTAGGACGATACCTTAATTTTACACTGAATGGTTCCATCAGGTACTTTACTACCTTATACCCTGGCAAGGTATAGGGGCTCAGCTGGTCCGGCGAGGTACCAGACTCCACGTATCCACGTGGTGATATCATGTGTCGGTTTATGAAATGCTCTCCCTACTTATTATGTTTTACTCATGTTATATATATATGTACTCATGCTCATGCTCATGTTAATGTCCAAGTTTTCAGTTTCAGTTCTTATTATGTTATTCCATGTCCCATGTTGTTTCTTTCAGTTGCTTTACATACCAGTACATTCAATGTGCTGACGTCCCCTTTTATTGCCCGGGGGCCTGTATTTCACGATGCAGGTGCGGATCTACAGGACGACGCTTCTGATCATTAGGATTTGCACGTACCAGCTTATTGGTGAGCCCCATCTCATTCGGGGTTTAGACAATGTACTCTTTTATTTAGTTTTGCATCTAAAGGTATGCTGGGGGCCTTGTCCCAGTAAGTATGTTTTCCAGTCAGACTTATGGTAGAGGTTTCATAGACTAGACAAGTTAGTCATGTCATGTCAGACATTAGGAGTCGTATAGCCATTTTGGCTTACTCATGTTTAAACAAGTACTTTATTAAGTATTACGACTTACCATGTTTTATAAAGGCTCATTATGCATTCATGTTATATTCCGCTTATGTTATGTATTATGATGATTCAGCAAGCCATGTGGTTCGCTCGGTCATATGCAGTCAGGCACCGAGTGCCGTGTTACGTCCAGGCCATGGTTCGGGGCGTGACACCACCTTCCCTTGAACTTCTCCATTCCACCACCAGTCCCCTCGATGCTGGCCACGACTACCTGTCGAGACCCCCAACACTTTCCTTGCTACCGCCCTAATACAACTAGCCGTCCTATCCCACATACTTGTCGCATCCCCACTACTATCCCAGGCCCCCACAACCTTCAATTTCTCTCCCATCTCCACGGCACTAGTCGTGGTCAAGCTCCCCCATCTGATCCTAGGTCGTTCATCCACGACCCTCTTCTTCCTCGTCATCTTGATCCCTAGATCCATCACCAAGAGCTTATGTCGGGTTGTAAGATAGTCGCTCGGAATGACCTTACAGTCTTTGCACAGACCTTTATCGTCCTTCCTAAGGAGTAAAAAGTCTATTTGGGTCTTAGCCACTGAACTACGGAAGGTTACCAAGTGCTCCTCCTTCTTTGGGAAACTCGAATTGGCTATCACCAACCCGAAAGCTCTTGCAAAATCCAAAAGTGAGACTCCTCCTCCATTCCTGTCCCCGAAGCCAAAGCCTCCATGCACATCATCATAACCTCCCGAAATAGGCCCGATGTGCCCATTGAAATCACCTCCCACGAATAACTTCTCAGTAGGCGGTATGCCTCCCACTAATTCGTCCAAATCCTCCCAAAAGCGCCTCTTCTCCTCGTCGCCTAAGCCCGCTTGCGGCGCATATGCACTAATAATGTTCAAAGTTTGTCCTTCAACGACCACTTTAATCGACATCATCCTATCAGTGGCTCTCCTAACCTCTACCACCTGGTCCCTTAAATCACTATCTACTAAAATGCCTACCCCATTTCTATACTTCGACCTACTAGAGAACCACAGCTTATACCCGTTTACCTCTTTAGCTTTAGGACCTACCAATTTAGTCTCTTGGACACAAGCTATATTAATCTTCCTCTTCTTAAGAATCTTAACTAGCTCTATGGACTTCCCCGTTAACGTCCCAATGTTCCAAGACCCTACTCTCAACCTAGAGGCTCCTTTAACCCACTTACCCCTCCTAACCCTCGCCCCCGTCCCCGAATGAGAACATGACCCTAGTCTACCATCACTAACCAAAGCCACGAAAATAAGTATGAACTAATAAATTATTCAAAGATCTAAAGTCAGCAAAATATAACTACAATTGTATGGACAAATAATTGATATGGCAACCGGAGGTACCAACTCCAGTTGAACTGAACCTGGTTTCACCGAAAAACACTGTTCACGGCCGAGTACTGTTCACAGCCGGAAA
This sequence comes from Lycium barbarum, assembly GCF_019175385.1. Lineage (NCBI taxonomy): Eukaryota > Viridiplantae > Streptophyta > Magnoliopsida > Solanales > Solanaceae > Lycium > Lycium barbarum. The sequence continues at coordinate 1,114,267 of NC_083344.1, forward strand.
AATGTTCACAAATACCTGAAAGGGAGAAGAGAATAGGGGGGAAAAAAGAAGAAACGAAAAATAAAAGAAAAAGGGAAAAAGGAGAGAAAAAGAGAGCTGGCCGGAAAAAGTCGCCGGTGATGGCGTAGCTGCGTACTGGCAGCGCCAGGAGCAGATTTAAAAAGAAAAAAAAAAGGAGAAGAGAAGAAGAAGAGGAGAAGAAGAAAAGGAAAGAGAGAAGAAAAGTAAATCTAGCCGGAAAAGTGGCCGGCGTTACCTGGTCGCCGGCGTTACCTGAACAGTAATGACGTATGGTCGCCGGACGGGGTGGCGGGTGGGCAGATCTGGACAGATCTGGGAGAGAACAGAGGAGAGAGAAAGAGGTATATTTGGACCCAAAATATAACAAGAGGTATATTTAACCCTTTTCTAATAGTACAGGGGTATATTTGACCCTTTTCCATATAATTTATTAGTGCAAATATTGCCATCATTGTCTAATGTTATTGTAGTTGATGAAATAGGATAGTTGTTCGTTGCTTAACAAGATCTAATTTCATACATTCTGAATATTTCAGTGCGTGAGCGATTGGTATTGTTGGTGAGAACCATTTCTCCAATGGCATTAATGGAGATGCAGCTCTTTGAACATACTTTGGAATAATGCTCATTGTGTACATACCATCTCCAATTTTTTTTTTCTCAAGATGCAAATTCCTAAAACAGGAATAAGTTGTAAAAGTCTTTATTCTTGTTTTAGCTTACTTATTGGTGGAAATTGTGTTCTGCAAGTACTTACATTATCTCATCGAATGATTGTAATTATACAAAATTTCATCATTAAAGTGATAAACAAAACGTATGTTCTTTTTTGTTCCTATGTAAGAGGTAATAAAGAAAACAATACTAAAATGAAGTCTTGAGTGTTAACATTTTGAAATTATTTTTTCTTATATCCTTATTCCCAAAGTTACCTTTATTTATACATTAAATAACAACGGAATTTAAGAACAAGATAATGCAAATGAACCTTCTTCTAGACCAAAAAAAAAAAAGTTACATGAAAAATACGTACTAATGAGCTAGACTATGTGCAGCACAAAGCGTTAGTCTTGTACAACCCAAATTCAAAATGTTAGGCCCACATGGCACATCCAGTATCGAAAGATAGAAGAAAGGGACGACCAAGGGTATTTCTGTAAATTCTCAGCAATCGCATTTTTGTAATTTCACCTCTTAGCTAATACTCTGCAGTGTCTAGAAAATTCTCTCTGCAAACATCTATGTCAAAAAAATCTCTTCCTTCGCAAAAAACTATTCAACACTATTCCATCCGTCTCCAAAATATTTATCGTGATTATTAAAAATAATTATCTCAAATTATTTGTTGTTTTTGAGTTCAAAAAACAATTAATTATTTTTTTCTTATTTTATCCTTGGTAGAGTTATTCTTGAAGACTACAAACTCCTTCATTAACACATAAATTAATTTGAACATTTAATGTAGAGATATGATAGCTTAGCCATAAATAAGGTTAAAATAGTAAAAAAAAAATCTTAATTTTTTGGGATTTCTTCATTTTTTTTCTAATTCTTTTATTGCAACTATGTGAATTTTTTATTCTTTTATTGCAACTATGTGAATTTTAATATACCTAGGATATTATAGAGATATGAAGTTTACTGTCAGTAGTGCCATATATTAATCCTTTAGTTAATATAAAAAGGCAAATTGATGAATAAAAATGGCACGTATTATAATCTCAAAGAGCGCATATAATCTTTCAATTCTCTCAGGAATTATTTATTGTATCAGGTGGAATTTCATGCTGAAGATTCATCTTTTCTTCCAGTAAGTTACCTGTCATGTGTTTACTTTTTGAAGCCCTCAGTTAAACTTTTTTTTCGTTGTTTATTTTGCTTTCAAAAGTGACTTACAAAACCTATATGTTGATTGCATATTATATGCATATTTCGTGTATACAATATGTATATTTATACTTAATATATAAAAGCTATACATTTTATTGGCTAATATTCTTTTGAGCGGTACGAAGATGTAATCACCTCAATTTATTGGGGCATGATTCTTCATACCGGTGAAAAAAGTTGTAATCTTTGCAGGTTTGACTAGCCTTTTCTGAGTACTTTAGTCCTTAATGGTGAAAAAAGTTGTAATCTTTGCATCTGGGTGTAAATGTACTTGCTTGTAAGTTGAGGGGTTGAGGAAACTATTTTCCCTTAAAATAGTGAAGTGAAGCTTAAAATTAGGATTTGGGAAATTATCATTATCATAGAAATGCATAAATAGTGGGTGAAACTGATAATTAACTTATTTTAAAGGCTGCCGGCGGAAGAGATCAACCTCAAGGAATAATTAGTAAACCTATCTACATGATTTTGGCATAATTTTTGTCTAATTAACTCCTAATCATATTGACCATTCTCGAAGAGGTTATTAAATTTAATCCTTTTTACTAACGATTTAATGGAAATGTTTGCTGTCAGGTTTTAAATTCGTCAAAGGTGTTAATGGTGGTAGAGGGGAAAAAAAATTTAGCGGTGAAAGAACAAATAGAGGAGAGAGACAAAATGGGTTTGGGGTGGCATGCTATGTGGCATCCACCTCATCAAATGTATCGCCACATAGGATTGGATGTCCACCTTGGGATAAACTTAACGGAGGAGGGGTATATTTGAACCAATAATATAACGGCAAAGGCATATTTGGACATAAAAGTATAGTATATTTGGCCCTTTTCCAATAATACAAGGGTATATTTGGCCCTTTTCCATTTTTTCTACTACATGGAAGAGTGAAGTGCGGGACGACCAAGGGTAGAGCAGTCTTTTAACTCAATCATGAAAGGCCAAAATGGTAAAAATAAATAAAAAGTGTTTAGTTCATTTATCTCATTCCCCATTCTCTCCTCTCTCTGATAAAACCCAAAGGGAAAACAAGAATCCATTGTTTGATCACCATTTTTACTATGAAGAAACCCATCGGCTTTCCTGATTTTAAATTTCTTGTGAGAGATTTTATTTACTTCACTAACATTACATTATTGTTGTAAGCAGCGATTTGAAGAACATTTATTTTTCTTTCAAAACTGACTTATAAAACAAATACACTGATTGTGTATATTATTTATATATTTCGTGTATACAATATGTATATTTATACTTAATATACAAAGGCTATACATTTTGTTGGCTAATATTCTTTTGAGCGGTACGAAAATGTAATCACCTCAATTTATTGGGGCATGATTCTTCATACTGGTGAAAAAAGTTGTAATCTTTGCAGGTTTGACTAGCCTTTTCTGAGTACTGTAGTCCTTAATGGTGAAAAAAGTGGTAATCTTTGCATCTGGGTGTAAATGTACTTGTTTGTAAGTTGAGGGGTTGAGGAAACTATTTTTCTGTGTAGATTTCCCTTTTCTGAGTACTTTAGTCCTCATTGGTGAAAAAAGTCTTAATCTTTGCATGTGGGGTTAACTGTATTTGTTTGTAAGTTGACGGGTTGAGGAAACTTTTAATCTTGGCATTTGGGATTAACTATTTTTCTTTGTAGATTATCTTTCTCTGAGCAAATTGGGTCTTGTTAGAGCATTGTTGTTTGAGTACTTTAGTCCTTAATGGTGAAAAAAGTTTTAATCCTCATTGGTGAAAAAGAGTCTTAATCTTTGCATATGGAGTTAAATGCACTTGTTTGTAATTGAGGGGTTGAGGAAAGTTTTAATCTTTGGATTTGGGGTTAACTGCACTTGTTTGTATTTGTGGGCTTGAGGGAAGTTTTAAACTTTGCATCTGGGGTTAACTATGTTTGTTTGTAATTATGGGGTTGAGGAAAGTTTTAATCTTTGCATCTGGGGTTAACTGTATTTGTTTTGTAATTATGGGGTTGAAGAATTGGTAGTTTTAGTACAACATTGTTGTCTGAGTACTTTAGTTCTTACTGGTGAAAAAAGTTCAAATCTTTGCATCTGCAGTTAACTGTATAGAGGAAGTACTAGTGTGGTTTTAAGCTTATCCATGGCTTGAGGAAATTAGGCTTGAAAGAATGGTTGTTTGTGATGAGTCATTGGAGTTGATTGCTATTTTGTTTGTGATAAGTCATTGGAGTTGGTTGTTAAGGCTTTTAAGAATTTTAAGGTTTTGGTTTTACTGTCTTGTGAAGGTTTTACTACTGATGGACTTACTGCCATTGCTGCCAACTGCTAACTGCTAACTGCAGGTTTGACTAGCATTTTTAGCTATTTTTTACATTGTAGATTATCCTTTTCTTGAACTTTCTTTACAAAAAGACAAAAAAAAAAATGTCAACTTTAGTCCCTCATTCTTGAATTTTAACCCCACATTCTTGAACTTTCTGTACAAAAAAAGAAAACAAAATGTCAACTTTAGCCCCTCTTTATTGTACAATAATGGTAAATTCACTTCCATTAGAAGTACTAGAACACATATTTTCAGACATAACATCAGACAAAGACAGGAACTCAATATCCTTAGTATGTAAATCTTGGTATGAAGCTGAACGTTGTTGTAGGAAAAATGTATTTATAGGAAACTGTTATGCTGTTAATCCATCAATCTTGATCAAAAGATTTCCAGATATTAGATCTATAAACATTAAAGGGAAACCACATTTTGCTGATTTTGATTTAGTACCTGAAGGATGGGGTGCATTTTTTTTATCCATGGGTTGATGAAATGGCTAAAGCATATCCATTTCTTGAGGAAATTAGACTTAAGAGAATGGTTGTTTGTGATGAGTCATTGGAGTTGGTTGCTAAGGCTTTTAAGAATTTTAAAGTCTTGGTTTTACGGACTTGCTGCTAACTGTAGGTTTGATTAGCATTTTTAGCTGTATTTTTCTTTAAAGATTACCCTTTTCTGAGTACTTTAGTCCTTACTGGTGAAAAAAGTTGTAATCTTTGTAGGTTAACTAGTATTCATAGCTATATTTTCCTTTGTAGATTACCCTTTCCTGAGTAGTTTAGTCCTCATTGGTGAAAACAGTTGTAATCTTCGCATTTGGGTGTAACTGTACTTGTTTTTGTCTTCACTAGGATTTGAACCTCATGGTTTTCAATCCACTTCGTTGATCGCTAGGCCACACCTTTGGGTTCCAGGGAGTACCATATACATGTCAATAATTGAATGATGGAGCTACTGTTCCTACCTAAAGTAGCAAAATCACTTAACTTATCATAACCTGGTTACCAACCCTCAACCCCCCTTTGACATCCAAACGATGCTTAAAATTTAACCTTCTTCAGATTTGTATTCTTATGTAACACACAATTTGCTCCAGGAATCTGAGGGAACTTGACTTGGGAGAAAGTGAAGTGGAAGACTTAAGTGGCCATTGGCTTAGTCATTTTCTTGATAGCTGCACATCGCTCGTGTCACTTAACATTGCTTGTTTGGCTTCTGAAGTCAGCTTTTCAGCTTTGGAACGTCTAGTTGCTCACTCGCCTCATCTAAAAAATCTTCGGCTCAATCGTGCTGTGTCCATCGAGAAACTGCCCAAGCTACTTCGCCATGCTTCCCAGTTGGTTGAATTTGGTACCGGGTCCTACTCTGCTGACATACAAGCTGATGTTTCCGAAGTTTTTGTAAACGTATCTCAAGCTTTTTCGGCCTGCAATCAACTCAAAGGCTTGAGTGGGTTTTGGGAAGCCGTGCCAGCCTACTTTCCATCTATATATCCGATCCACTCCCGACTAACCTCTTTGAATTTAAGCTATGCTACCATTCAAATACCTGAACTTGCCAAGCTCATCAGCGACTGCCAGAATTTGCAGCGGTTATGGGTAAGGTTTGCGTGTTTTCGATAGTTTAACTCGATATATTAACTATATTGGTGATGAAATAGATAAAAAATGGTCATGGTTATCATCCTAATATACCTTCTGAGCTGTTGTCTAGTTGTGAAAGCAAAAGTCTCCGAGAGAAGAAAAAATAATCGTAACTTACTCATTGTTATGCTGATTCTGATAACTTGCCAGGGATACATAAACAGGATTTTAAGCCAAAATTGTCCTCGGTTTCTTATTTTCTGGCTTTGGCGCAAAAAAAAAAAATCAAAAAAAGAGACCGAGCTCAGTCAGTTTTATTTTCAAAAACTTTGGACTGAGTTGGTTGGTTTTTCGGTTGGTTTGAAAGTCATCTTCGCTTTGGTTTTATTGACGGTCACCGTTAGTTTTTAAATCCATTATGTTAGTTAGATCAATGGTGCTCCACTTTAACAAACTTAAGGGACTAAAGATGCTCAAGGTTATACTTGAATGACCAAAATAGATCATACTCCCATAGATAAGGGCCAATTTTGGCTAAAAACTCAAACAAACAGTGTAGATAAACTTCTGTCTATACAGAAATAACATAGCTAAACGATTAAAGTCAAGTCAATTCTCTGAATAATTTGCTGGTCAGCCATATGGAGAATAACTTAACATTGAAGCTTAGTGTTGCGTAGTTATCTGGACAAGTTTTTTCAGTTATTTAATTCTTGACTATTGGCATGTTAATCTCTCTGATTTAGATGCTTCCATAAGTTTTTTAAGTTACTTGGAATGTATGTACTGCAGGTGCTAGATTACGTTGAAGATAGCGGTCTTGAAGAGATTGCCAACTCTTGTAAAGAACTTCAAGAGCTTAGGGTTTTTCCTTCCGATCCATTTGCTCTGGGACCGAATGTATCCTTGACTGAGCAAGGTCTTGTAGCTATCTCAGCCGGCTGCCCTAAACTTCAGTCAGTTTTATACTTTTGTCACCAAATGACTAATGCCGCCTTGGTTACTATCGCAAGGAATCGTCCTAATATGATCCGATTTCGTTTGTGTATTATCAAACCTCGAACTCATGATTACTTAACCCTAGAACCGCTTGATTCCTGTTTCGGTGTCATTGTTCAACACTGCAAGGAATTGCGACGATTTTCCGTTTCCGGTCTCCTTACGGATTGTGTGTTCGAGTACATCGGGGCCCATGCTAAGAAGTTAGAGATGCTTTCCTTAGATTTTGCTGGGGATAGCGATCTGGGTCTCCACTACGTGCTCTCTAGTTGTGAAAGCCTCCGTAAGTTGGAAATTAGAGATTGCCTTTTTGGCGACGAGGCTCTGTTGGCTAATGCTGCAAAGCTGGAGACAATGCGATCCCTTTGGATGTCTAATTGTTCGGTAAGTTTTGAAGCATCTAAGCTGCTAGGTCGAAAGTTGCCAGAACTTAATGTTGAAGTCATAGATGAGAGGGGTCATCCGGATACGAGACCGGAAAGTTGCCCGTTGAGAAACTTTACATATACAGGACAGTGTCGGGCCGGAGGTTTGACACTCCTGGTTTTGTTTGGATAATCGATGAAGATGAAGCTTTGACTAGATATAGCAACGGGAATTGCTCGGTGGCTTCTGCTTAGGAAGACTTCAGGTATTAGTTCTATGTTAATCTTTCTCCCGCATTTATGATAAGTTGGTATCTCTTTCTACTTAGACTTTTGTGAATAATGGTGATAAAAATAGTGCACTTATTGTGATTTTATAGTATATTTCAGGTGTTATATAGTTGAGAAGATCATTGGAAGAAACCAAGTGAAAAACAAGTCAAAAGATTGAAGAAAATGATCATCTGGCTAGGATTCGACCCCGACTCATAGTTGGGTTAACTATATTGTTGGCGATCATGTACACTTTCTCACTTTGAGGAGTAGATTTGGACGTCATTAATTTACTCGCTTGAGCCTTGTGTAGTTGCAGTGCTGGTTATGGTGGGATTGAAGGTCATGTGCTATCAATTTTACCCTTTGTCGAGCGACTTCACAGCTCAATTTTACCCTTTGTCGAGCGACTTCACAGCTATTAGTTACGATTAAAGAGTAAACTCTCTGTGTTGTGCTGTATCGGTAAAGACTAGTGTAGATGTTCAATTGTGTATGCTATTTGTAGACATTTTGTATCATTATGCATCTGTTTAACTTTCTCTAGTGACTTGTTCTTCTGGTGAAATGGTGTTGTCCACGTACCTCTGGACTAGTGGTCATGTATGGTTGTACTTCAGTTGTAATTTGAAGATCAGTGTGAACCAAACCATTAAAGTGAGAACATTCTCAAGTGCATTTCATGACTTTGCTATCTGGAATTGCGATCATATGTGGTTATTTTAGTTGTAATTTGAAGAATAATGTGAACCAAACCATTAAATTGAGAACATTCTCAAGTGCATTTCATGACTTTGCTACATGATGCAAATGGAATTCCATTTGTTAAACTTTTAGTATCTGCTAGTTGTAGGCTCTTGTTAAGAAGGTGTTTCGGTGTTCTAATATTCTTTGTTCTCTATCTATAAAATGGCCTTAATATACTATAGAGTTTAAGTTTTGTGAGTGAAAATTTGAAAAATATTGAAATACTTCTAAAATTTATTTCTTTGAATTTCAAATTCTACATTTCAAGTTTGAAGTTGAAATTATGAGTTGGTTTGATAAACAAACATTTATTTGAAATAATCACCAAATATTTCAGACTTTATTCATGGCCAACCGGCTCTGTAATGGGGTGGAGACTTCGACCCAAGTTTGTTACGGATGCTTGAGAAGCCTACATCAAAAATAGGAGAGGGAGCTATGGACAGCTTAATAATCAATTTACAATCTTTCACTTCAAAAGCTAGCATTTGTGATTAAAGTTGGGACTTCATATCAACTTATACAGTGAGGGAGGTCCGTACAATCTATGGATTCACGTAAATTCTGTCACTTTGTCCCAACTCTGTATATGTATTAAGATGTCGACTAATAGAAATATTTGATTTAAATATTAACTTGAGATTGTTATGTGATCTCATAAACTTTAAATTCCAAATTCACTTCCATTGACAGCTTATAAGCGGTCTACTACATCTAATGTGGTAGTGCTTTTTAAGTGGAAGTTAGAGGAGTTTGTGTCTAAGATCTAGAGATTGAAAGAGAAAATGAAAGTTGTAGGTGGTGGGAATGTTGAATTTTTCACTTTTTTCCAGATTTTTTTCACTTTATTTCTAAATTAACGTTTGGCCATAAAAATTCCAAATACAACTTGGAAAAATACCTAAAACGCTTTTTTTACTTTTTTCACTTTCAATTCATTCAAATAATCAAATATTCTTGCAAAACTATAACAAAACACAATTCCATCTTCAACTCCAACTTTCAAATTCCAAAAAAATAACTGAAAAATATTTGATTTTCATGGCCAAACGCCTATTTATTATTGGTGTGTATGCAAAAGGAAAAAACTAAGGACAGATTGAAAACAACATAGCAACAACAAAAATAAAGTAACAAAATACTGCTACTGTAAGAAAAACAAAGGCATCAATCAATGTATCTGCTCAATTTGTCTGTTACGTAACATATGATATGCAAAAAATTCAAGCCAAGCCAAAGAAGAGAGGAGAGTATACAAGAACAACAGTTTGAAAGAACAAATCTTGAAAGAACAAGAGTAGTTGTTATTAACTATAGGCACATAGAAATTGACCAAAAGTCCTGTATTCTGAGGACTTATCTTTAGCCTCTTAAGCTGCTACTGTCCTCTGCAAAGAAAAATTAAACTGGTCAAATAATTGGAAAAAGAAATAAAAAAAGTTACTCTATTTAATGTGGAATCTGTTTCTTTTAGTATGTACAAAAAAGACCGACGCCTTTCCATAATTGAAAATAACTTAATTTAAATTTCTCATTTTACCCTTAATAACACTCTTTTATAGCCACATAAATGACATGGCATGGTTAAAACTAGAAGTTCCAACACTATTCCTTCATTTTTGAAACTCGGTGCCCAGTAAAATTCCACCACATAACGTGAAATGAAGTAGGTAATAAGTTTGTCTATACTCACATGTTTAAAATCTATTTAAATAACGGGATATTATTCCAGTCAAGGATCTGAAGCTCGTCCCCTCCCCTCATATCTTCAGCATATTGCTTAATCTTCAGAGCGGACTCTTCAAGTTGAGGGCTCCTTGCAAGTTTGATAATTTTCAATGAATAAATATCCCCAAAAGTAGACGGAATCTCCTCAAGCTTATCACATCCCCGCAGTTCTAATTTCTCAAGCACAGGAAAGGATTCCTCTCCAAACTCCCACTTAGCAAGAGTCACATATTTCAATTTCAAACATTTGAGTTTCTCAAAGGTGTCTTCCTCCCCCATGTTCCATTCTTCCCCCTGGATGATTGTGTTCGCAAGGTACAACTCTTCAAGGTTGGGCAGTCTCGCTATTGTTGATAGTGAATCAGATGTCAGAGGAAATTTCTTCAACACCAATTTTTTCAAATTCGAAGGGAAGTGAAAATCCCACGGCCCATTTGTTGCTACAGAGGGCCCACTGTCATTTCTGTTTGAACTTTCAAATTTTACCCAGAGGTAATCTAGTTCATTTGGGAAATCCAATTTTGGGAACCAATATCGCTCTGTTGAACAATCCCATGATTCCTTGAGATAAAATACTAGGATTTGAAGATTGGGAAACCTTTTGAAAATATCCTCTGTTTCTTTTGAATAAGAAAGCTTGAGTTCCTTTAATATTCTCAAGTTCTCTAACTTTGAGTCCTCTGCTATCAGTATTGGTTCATTTGTATCCAAATCAAAGAATGAACTATCTCCTATGCTCAGCAATCGCAACTTTACAAGATTCCAAATTGTTGGTAGTAGTACCAAGGGTGGTCCTTCATTTTCCACAAGCAGAGTTTCCAGATTACAGAGGTTTGAAAAAGATGCAGGTAGAGATTTAACTTTTGTCCCAATGTTTAAGTACCTCAAATGATTCAACATGCATATTTCATTCAGCAAAGAATCATTCACCTTGATAAAAGAGCTATGCAGGTCCAACACTCTAAGAAGCCTCAAGTGTCCTAGGTGACATATATCAGAAAGACGGCCATCCATCTTGTCTCCTTTTATCTCCAAAGAATAGAGGTGTCTACCAGAATGCCTTTTCTTTTTTGAACTGAACAGGACAAAATTGTTAATCCCAAACAACTTCTTAGCATAATCAATTTTCAATTTACGTGGCATCAAATCTGAAGAATATGATGGAGCACTTGAACTTATCTGGTCAAACAACTTTTCCTCTTTTGCTTTTATCAAACAAAAGTCATGCACAAGATCATGAAGTTGGAAAGTCGGGAAAGCACCTACCTCATTGAAAAAAATTACCAAGCTACTGGAAATTAAATTATCTAAATAAACCTCCATCACTTCTTCCACACTCTTCATCTCTGTTTGTTCCACAAGTCCTTCGGCACGCCATAAATCTTTCAAATAAAGGATATTAACTGTTGTGTCCTTCCGCCAACTTGCAAGGTAAAGAAAGCACGACTTAAGGGGATCTGCTAAATGGTTATAACTTAATTCTATAACCTTCATCACTTCCACTTCATTGTTGAAAATAAAGGAACTCAAATTATTTCGAACTTCAAGCCACACAGTTTTCTTCTTTTCCTTCCCTGCAATGACTCCAACAATCAGATCAGCCACCAAAGGAAGCCCTTCACAATTTTGGGCAATTTCCTTTCCAACATTTAATAGTTCATCAGGGCAACTCTCTTTTCCAAATGCCCTTTTCTCTAATAACTCCCAACTTTCTTCTAGTTTTAGCAATCGAAGGTTAAGGGGATCACTGTTGCGTTTTCCATGCAAAGCCACTTTCTTTTCTCGAGTCGTCAAAATAACTCTACTTCCTTTTTGAAACTCAGGAAAAGGTCTCGTTAATGCATCCCATGCTGTAGTATCCCACAAGTCATCTAAGACTATAAGGTACCTCTTTCCAAATAGTTGTCTCCGTAGCTTGTCGGCAACATCAATATCCTCACTGATTTTCAAATCGGAGCCAGTAACTTGATTAAAAAGTTTCTGCCACAACTTTTTCTCGTCATATTCTTGTTCGACTGTGCACCATGCACGACGGTCGAAATGACTACAAACTGATTTATCATGGTATACTTTGTACGCCAAAGTAGTTTTACCCGAACCCGGCATACCAGTGATCGAAATGACATCTAGATCAGCCGGTCCACTGGTGAGCTTCTTAATTATCCAGTTTGTCTCCTCCTCAAAACCTACAATTATTTTATCAGTTGTCAAGGACTTGCTTTTGGCTGGCTTGTTGGGAGAGTTTGCAACAGTGAGGCCCCTGGACTTGGGAATCTTCTCATGTAAATTGGAGACCTCTTCTTTGATCAGGTTAATCTTCTCTATGGCATTGGGAAGCGAGAAAATAAGATGTAAGAGACCATTATCTCTGACAATAATTGAATCAATGACATTTTTTGCCTCATATGCCACATCTAGAACACGTTCCCAGAGATCTTTATATAAATCTGGCTCAGCATTCACGACGAAAGATCTTACGGATTCTAGGCCTTCTTTCACCATTCCAATTTCTTCCTTTATCAAAGCAACTGAATAAGCATTGGATTCTAGCAAGTCATTTAAGTGTCTGTGTAGCAAATGCATGAAGAGCAGTCCATCACTCATGGGGAAGCAACATTGAGATGAGTCTGGGTCTTTCAAGTAAACACGTTTGAAATCTTTCTTGAGGAGTTCAATATTTTCAAGAAAGTTTAGAGTTGCACGGTTTGTTTCATCGGTACTCTCTTTATTTCTTGATTTCTCTGCTAAGTCACGAACAACAGTTGAAACCTTCCTGGTAAGTGCCACAACACGTGCCAAAAGATCAAATGATCTGTCATGTTTGATAAAGTCCTTGGGCATATCAGTAATAATAATCAATAGGAACTCCATCATGACATGAATGTTTCGATCCCCTGAAGTGCCAGGGGTAATAACATTTACCATGTGCTCTTGTAGATGAATCAAAAATTCTCTAAGAATGTCTGGAGAGGTTTCTAGAAGCTGGTTAATGAAGCGTCCAACTTCTGATGATGTCAAAGCTTTCAAATTCGTAAAACATATGTGCATGACCTCCAATTCAATTGGAATAATCTTCATGAGTAGATGTGCTAGCTCGAAGAGTCGAGAGTATCCGTTAATCTGATCATCCTCATCTAGCTCAGAGAGTTGAGAGTCTTCATCAGTCTGATCATCCCAAAGGAAAAGTCCTACTCTCTCAGCCATTAGTTGAAACTGAGGTAAGACATAGTCAACAATCTCATGTTCAATGCAGCCATTCACTATCAACCCATGAAAATCTCTTATGTTACGACATACATTCTGAAGAATCTCATATTCAGTCACTAATGGATGAATATGTTCAGCACGATACATCGATAGATGATGGAGATTCAGGAGGAGGAAGTTCAACTGATCCTCGGTCATTGTGGCACTTGATTTAGAATGATGATGTGTGCTGATACAATCATCCATATTATCGGTAAGGCTAGGAAGGACATGATGCATGGTGTATTCACACCCGAAGATGTCAACAACATCCAAAATTGATTGAAGCAGATTATCAACCTCTTGTCTTCTGGCAGTCATAATATCTTCAAACTGCTCAAAATCAGAATACGAAAGCTGGACATATATACAAATAAATGCCAGCTCCGATTTCAGCTTTTCAACTCGATCCAGGAGAAGAAATATTGGATATTCTTCATTTTTTAACCTCTCCAGGAAATCCAACACATTGAGGACGTCCTTGCGAAGAGCAGAAAATGACACCTGCCAAGAGACCAAATTAATTTCATATCAAATTTTCATAGCCACATATCTACATTACAATATTTTACTCTGTACAGGCAACTACATAGCTTTAAAAGATAGCCATAGAGGATTCTTCGAAATAGCCTACCGGATATAAGCTAAATGTTCGGCCTGCAGTCATAACTTATTACTTCACAAAACAAGAATGTGTAAGAAAGATTGTTAATTCTTTATGTATGTGTTCTTAGCGTTTGAGCAACTGATTTCCCTCCCTCCAAATATGTTTAACTGTGGCGTTGCTAGCTTCAAGCAAATACTTACAATCTTCAATAATAGCCCTAAGAGGATGGCCTTGCTAGGTACTGTATGTCCTCATCTACGATAAGCTTAACAACAAGTAGGCAAGCAATGTATAAATACAATACTTTAGGTGCTAACTACGAAAATAAATATTTAAGAAGGATTACTAAGAACGAAGTATATATACATTATGTAACACAGCACAAGGAAATGTGTCAGTGTAGATATTAAGCCTTTCTTGTTTGTCTATCTTGCCACACATGCATCTAATAAGTTTTTTTTTCCTTTTCTATTTAATAGGTTACTGGTCACGTGCACATGTATTTTGTGTGAATTTGAATAGCTATCCTATAGGAATATCTTATGAAAATTGATGTTATCTATGTGACCTACTACTTCATCTAAAATTATTGGATACTTTGTTAAATACTTTTATCTTTTAAAAAAAAAAATCAAACAACACAAGTTAAACGATGGGAAAAGGTCCAAACATATCCATGTACGATACAGTTTAGAGCAAATATACGCTTCGTCAAAAGGTGGCCTATTTACACAAATGGCTTGAATATGCCCTTTTCAGCTAAGGGAAGTGAAATAGTCGATTGTAAAATTATTTTTCTGATTTTTTGTTGAAACAAAAGCTACGTGGATTTAATTAAAGGGAAAATGGCCAGATTTACTCCTTTACTTTGGAAAGTTGTCCACATTTAACCTTCATTTTACTATCCAAACAAAAGCAACTTAAACACAGTATTGCTAAGTTTTAGAATATTATTCGTCATTAATACATAAAAATAATGAACATATAAATATATACTTATATGAGATATCTCAAGTAATATTGCAAGGCATATATAATAAAAGAACTTATTCTAAAAATATAAAATTCTATTAAATTAAACAACTGGGCTAATAAATCCAAAATAAATCCCAACCTCTAAATGTGTCTTACAATATTACTTGCGTGTGTGCTTATATCAATGAATATAAAATTTTAAAATCATGTAATATTACTTAATAGTTTATGTTAGACATGCAATTGTCGTATCATCTAGAAAATATTTTAGAATTCGATATTGTGTTAAAAGATATAATGATAGCAGTTATTGAAAACTTATATATCTATTGTATTTTTATTTAATGTGCATTACTTTTATTTGTATTTTATGCAAATAGATAGATAGATTTTTTTTTTGAGGGGATTTTTCTTTTTTCTTCTGTTTTGAATAGAAATTGTACAATTTGGTTTGGCCTTGGGTTATAGAAGAATCCCAAAACTTAAAGTGACGATCTTGTTATTAAGTTTGCCCAATGAGACTTATCTTTTTTTTTTTTTTTAGATATCTCGCAAATAAGCGTAGAATAATAAATAAAAACAAACTAATAATTAAGCAATTTTTAAGGAAATGACTTCTATACAAATAGTTCTAATTGATTTTGAAAGCCCTAAAATTTGAATACTTATTTCAAATAGGAAAGATTTGATGACTAAAATTTAAGTTGATTTCAAAGTTCTAAATATTAGAAAAAATAGTTAAATTATTATTTTGTTAAGTGTGAAATCAATTTTTAAAGGGTTAAAAGGCGAACAACATTTCACTAAGGGTCTATTGAAATGCAAGGCAAGGCTGCCTAAAATAGACCCTCGTGGCCCGATCCTTTTCTGGACCCACGCATAGCCGGAACTTAATGCACCGCACTACCCTTTTTTGACATTTCGCTAATGGCTTTCGTGCCTTTAGTATAGTAAAGGTGTATATTTATATGTTCATTACTTTTATGTATTAAAAAATGATAGATAATATTCTAAAATTAAGTATTATTGCTAATTATGATGAATTGGATCCTAAATAAATTTAACTATTGATTAATTTTTTAAATATTTTTGCTAAGAATTTATAGCTGTCACATCATTAAATAAGTACGGAAAATTATATTTCTAGCTAAAATGACTATGGAAGCTAACTAGGCAAAGTCGAGTGACTTTTAAAAGATAAAACAAAGTTAAGTGATCATGGGTGAAATTAATCCGAGAATTTATGCACGGTATTACCGTCCACTCATAGGAACTCCTATCAATTCTTTAGTTATTTAATTTAATCGATTCTTTATTTAGTTTTGTAATTTTATTTATTAATTCATTCAACTTGATTCTTTTATTTGGGTTTAGATAGTTAGGAAAAATTCTACTAAAAGAAGCTACTTTTTAGGGAAAAGGGTCAAATATACCCCTCTACTTTAATTTATTAGTCAATTTTTTCCTCCATTAGCGAAAGTGGTCAAATATACCCCTCCCGTTAATAAAGTGTACACCTGTACCCTTAAGTGGATGGAAATCTTCAATTCAGCTAAAATTAACCATTTAATTAAAAATACCCATGCCCCAAAAGTTGACCCGCCCCCGACCCATCAACAAATAATTTCACCCCACCCCAATTCAGAACTATTTTTGTCCACTCTGTTAATATGCCCCTAAACTTAACGAAATGGCTCATATACGCCACTCATAAAATGAAAGATTTAGATAATGTCACGTGGCAAAATCTGATAATAATAGAATTCTGTTAGTGAATAATGGTATATATGACCCAAAATTGGTAACGGTTGTGGCATTTTTGAGCCAAACTATGAACGAGTGACATGAATGAATCTACTATAAGTTGCAAAGTTGAGTGTTATATTTGCACCTTTCCCCGTTAGAAGTTAACATCAACTCAATGTTTTGAATGGCATGATAGTCTACTCCAGGAATGCATTTTCGTTGCAGTTGGATTTTTTAAAGGAAATTAAAATAATTGTTGACATGTTATTTTTCGATGCCGAAAATTTGACATTTGGGTGAATTATACTTTCTGGGTAATTAACACATAGTTCAGTGACTTTAGTGATTAAAAAATAAATTTATACTGATACAACACATAATGTTTAGTGAAGTTCATGAGACAAAAAATAGTTTTTATAATTTTACTAATACATAAGTAATGTTCAATGATCACAGGTGAAATTAACCCCGAGAGTTTATGCTCAGTATTACCTTCCACCAATAGGAACTCCTATCAATTAGTTAGTTATTTAATTTAATCGATTCTTTACATAGTTCTGTAATTTAATTTATTAATTCATTCAACTTGAATCTAATTTGGGTTTAGACGGTTCGGTGAAAATTCTACTAAAAGCAGTTATTCATGATCCATGTGGGATAGACTTTGGAATAATAAGTTGATTGAATTATCATTCTGTCAGGGAAATTCTACTCTAATTTGTTTTGTATTTTGATTAGTTTTAGGTTGACTTCACATTGACTTTGTATTTACAGCTTAAATCCTTCCTTGCCTCTAAACTTATAAATTAAAAGAAACTCATTGTTAAGTAATTTTTTAAATCTAAGATATATAAAGAATAATAATAAAAAAAGAATCTAGATATATGTATGTCACATGAATAACAATGGTAATGGAAATGTTCTTTTTCTTGAAAAAAAAGGATGTTTACAAAATTAATTGAACAAAAGAATTATATCATAAAAAACAAATTAGTTAAATCATATTTTTGTATGAGGTTAAGAAGTTATTATAAAAATTAAAATAAGAGAGGCAAGGATAACCACAAAGGAAGTGTAACGAAATTAAATTTGAGAGAAACCAACTTTTGTTGATACAAAGCAAACATAAATGACTTTAGTAGGGAACTTTCTACAGTTGGATGACCATTTTAAGTTATTCACTTGGGTATTTAATATGAGTTCACGATTGTTTAGGGTGTACCGTTTACACTTAATATTTATGTACGAAACTCGCAAAACAATAATACCTCAAAGTTGTTCGCTTCTCCTTGTTCTCTTGCTCCTTCATTTTCTTGTCCTCTTTCCATGACTGTAATTTTTCAATGTTGAAGTAACTTTTCCTTCTTCCCTTCCTTTCAAATGCTCAGGATCTGATGTATAAAAAGTAGATAATAACTTTATCAGGTGAAAGAAGAGGAAGAAGGGAGAGAAAATGACAAATATGGTTTCTTATCTTTGTTAGTAGGTTCAAAATGATCCCTTAAGTATTAATTAAGTAGTTTGGTTTATTAAGTTTATCAAAAGTGAACATTTTTTATCTCTGTTAAATATTTATCAAACTCTGATTATTAAATTTAACTGCAATTATGAGGAAAAATAAAGATAACCCACAACACCAGAATTTTCCCGTTAAAATTCTAGAAATTGCAACATAAATATATATACCATACACAAAAAAAAAAAAAAAAAAACAGAAATTGTGCCTCATTGAAATAGACGAAAAATAATATCAATTCAAAATCTATACTTCCAAATGTGAGTTGACGCTATTTTTTTTTTCCATTTTCACAGTTGATTAAATTTAACAATCAGAGTTTGTTAAATATCTGACGAAGATCAAAACTCAAAAGTGCTCACCTTTGACAAACTTAAAGAACCAAAATTGTTCAAAGTCATACTCAAGCAGTATTTTGAACCTACTAGCAAAGATAAGAAACTATCTTTGTCATTTTCTCGAAGAAGGAAGAACACAAAGAAACTGAAGAAAGAAGCATAAAAAGTCATGGCAGGAAACATTTTTGCAGATATAACCACACATAAAAAGTCTGTTTTTTGGATTTACTATTCCACCTTATAGCTTTGAAATTCTTCTGTCTTTCTTTCTAACAAAACCAAATCTTCCCTTAGTAAGTCTCGTCTTCAAACCATTTTTTTTTTTTTGTATTTCTTAAAGGAAAAAGGTGTGAATATACTCTCTAACTTTGCGATTTAGAGCAGAAAGACCACTCATTAAAAAAGTGGTGCATATATATTTCTGTCGTTGCATAAATTGTGCAAATATACCCTTTCGCTGATGGATTTTTTAAGAAATCATTTAGCTTATTTTTTTAATTAAAAAAATGTCACCTAGCTTTAAAAAAGGCTTAATGCATATGCGACCCCCTAAATTTGTCATTTTTTTTCCATTTTGGCACCTCAACTAAGTGTTGTTCCTATTGAACCTCTAAACTCGTCCTCAAGTGTGTCTATCAAACCCCCTAATCTGGTTTTTATTAGAATCAAAAATTACATTGGGGAAATGAAGGTGGAGTAATATTGGAGATTTTTTTAAAAAAAACGAATCAGACAACCCACTAGAAAAAAAATTATCTCGTGGCTTTAAAAAAATAAATCTACTAAGAAAAAATTGGTAGACTTATATTTTAAAGTCACGTACTTTTTTAGTTAAAAAAATAAGCTAATTTTTTTTTTAAATCTGCCAGCGAAAAGGGTAATTTTCCACCGTTTGTGTAACAACAGCGGTATATATGCACTATTTGTGTAATGGCAGGAGTATATTTACAAAAAATTTTAAGGAGTGTTATATCTGCTTTAAATCGCAAAGTTGAAGAGTATATTTGCCATTTGTTAAATATCCTTAATAGATCAGAGAACCAAAAATTAAATAAACTATTAGAGACTAATTAAGAGCATGAGTTGACTAACCCTTTTACTTGATGAAAATTCTGAGAATACCCTTTGCTTGCTTTGTTATTGATCCAACAGGAAGCTCAAAATTCTGGAATTAAAACAGAATACCAAATCATTGTCTGGTTTAGAGTTTATAAAAAGACCAAAAGGACTTCTTTTAAATATATGCCAAGTAGTAATTAAAAAAGGAATAGAAGTACTCCAATATGAGTTTCAAATTCTGTGTAATAAGAATATATTATTACTCACCTCATTTCAATTTGTTGTCTTACTTTTCTTTTTAGTTTTATTAAAATAACATGTCACTTCCTATATTTAGTAGTAAGTCTCTACCCCCAACATCCTATATTGGTATATTTAAGACCACGAGATGTAAAAGATATTTTAATGCATTACACACATCTTTAGTTTAAGATCACTAAATTCAAAAGCCTTATTTATTTTCTTTCAAACTAAGCCAAACAAATTGAAACGGGAGGAGTATTTAACAATACGTAGTGAGTCTAATTTGGTAAACTAAATAATATTAGTGCGAAAAAACATATCACGTGCTATAACTGATTAAAATATACTAATTTCATAAAAAAAATTATATTATCAGTATAGATAAATTGAAGGATCTGTAACTTAGTGCGCGCTGCCAAAAATCTAAAAGGAAAATGAAAAGAAAGTTAATCAAGATTTCTCATGGGAACAATACTCTGCTCACTTTATATTATTTCCACTGTTTCATTTTGTTTGAAACCATTTTCATTATTAGCCCATACATACAGATAATAATGACACTCTTATCAGGGAAAAAGCTCAAATATACCATCGAACTATCAGAAAAGGCTCATTCATGTCATTCGTTAATAGTTGGGCTCAAAAATGCCACAGCCGTTACCATTTTGGGTTATATATGTCATCACTCATTGATAGAACTCTACTACTACCATTTTGAGCCTGAAAAATGTGGATTCTAGCCGCATAGGGCCCTTATTGAGAAACCCTTCTATCACCACATAATTCTATTCCCAAAAACTTGCTCATTTACCATTACTTTCAAGACATAGCTATATTTGATGCTTCTATTTGTGAGTGATCAAGGGACCTAGATCGGTTGTAATATTATGCTGTCTGACTCTATATATGTCTCTAGTTTTAAGACTCTTAACTGGCTGTATATATGCTTAGTCTTACCTGTTTCTATGACTTATTAGTATCATTTTATTGAAAACAATAAAAATAGTCCCTTAAATATACTTTGAGCAGTTTTGATCTTTTAAGTTTGCTAAAAGCAAGCTGTTTTGATATTCATTAAATGTTTTACAAACTCTGGCTGTTAAATTCAACGGTAACTGTGAGAAAAGAAGATTTGACAGGAACTTAAACTTGGAGGTGTAGTTTTTGCGGTCTCTACTATTTTTTGGTCTATTGTTGGTGTTTTTCGTTAAATCTTTTTTTTTTTTCCATATTTCCCCTTAGATCTAACAGTCAGAGTTTGTTAGATTTGAAGAAGTCCGAAAGTGCTCACTTTTAAAAAATATAAAGGATTAAAATTAGTCAGAAGTATATTTAAGAGATAATTTCATACCTCCTCCAAACACAAGGGATCTTTTTTATCATTTTCTCTACCCACACCCATCATGTTATTATGCTTAAATAGTCAACAAAATCAAAAGGAAAATATTTCTTGTTATATCCTTGAGTAATGACGAAAAATGAAATCCCTCAGTAGATTTCCACTAGAAGATAGAGAAAAATAAAAGCAACAACATACCCAGTGTAATCCCACAAGTTCGGTCTAGAGGGTAGGATGTACGCAGGATTTACCTCTACCTTTGAGGGGGTAGAGAGGTTGTTTCCGATAAACCCTAATGGAATTTGGAATTAAAATTAGGTTGGTTTAATTAAACGATGTGGACATCTAATTAGAGGCCACTTGTCCTATCTGGTATTGTAAAACAGGTGTCAATGAAAAATGGCATGAATGAGCCTTTTTGGTAATGACAATAGCATAAATGAGTCATTTTGATAACTGTGATGGCATAAATGAGCCAAATTATTGACGAGTGGCATAAATGAATTATCTTTTATAATTCAATGATATATTTGAGCTTTTTCTATAAAATTTATAACACATTTTATGATGATATTATAAATAATGATGTTAAATTAATAGTACAAAATAAAGCAAAAAAGAAAGTGGAGTAGGTATGCTGTCACTGCTTACTTGTACATGTGATATTATTTTAAAAAAAGAAATGGCCCACACTTGAACGGTTCTGAGCCATAAGGCTCGTGATCCACATCCGAACCTTCATGCATTATGTTTAAGAGTTGAAGGTAGGATTTAAAGTTTATAAGTTTGAAATTCTAGTTGTTTAAAATTTTTGGTTTTAAATTTATAATTTTTACATATTTAATAA
Source organism: Lycium barbarum (assembly GCF_019175385.1). Classification (NCBI taxonomy): domain Eukaryota; kingdom Viridiplantae; phylum Streptophyta; class Magnoliopsida; order Solanales; family Solanaceae; genus Lycium; species Lycium barbarum. The sequence continues at coordinate 1,136,078 of NC_083344.1, forward strand.
AGTTTTTTAATAAAAATATAAAGTTTGGACCAGTTGCTGTTATTGTTGTATATTGTCAAGACAAGAGACGCGCAAATATTTTCACAATTGATTAAGAAGACCAAGATGATAAAAAGACTTGAGAAGTCAATGAATTGTATTTTAATATTACCAATGAACTGTCAATCTACATCTAGACCTATAAAAATAGTTGGCTGAAAAAGTATAGTTGAAAGAAGAATCAAATAGCTAGATCTATAAAAATTAAAAAATTAAAAATAGCTAGATCTGGATTTACAATTCCAACATTATTAAAAAACAATTCATTAAATTATTAATTCTGCTGTTTTGTGTGGATGCTTTTAGATGCCCATGTGCAGATTGTTGGATACATTTTAATGTCTGGGGAAGTTTATACATTTTTAATGTCTGTTTATTCAACTCTTAAAACTTCAGTAGCTCTTCATTTCTTTCCTCTACTTTCTAATAATAAAATCCGACTTTCACTGTGTCTCTTTTTGGCATCGACAAGATAAAGATTTAGACTTAATAAGTTTGAAGTAGTACGACTTAACAATTTTAAGATCCAATATGAATGCAATTACAGCTACTAGAGGAAATTAGATCCTTCACAAGTACTTTTCTCTCCAACTAATTAAAGAGGGTAATTTAATGCATAAAATTCATGAGATATGTTCAAAAAAGCAATTCCACAAAGGAACCTCAGTCAACATATATATATATTTCGATTCCTACTTCATGCGATATATATATTATATGAAATACGAGTGAACAACTTAGAATGGTCATCCAAACTTCCTGCTAATTAAAGTCACTTATGTTTGTTTCGTATCAACAAAGTCACTCAAATTAAACTAATTTATCTGTAAAGTCATTGCTACAAAAAAGCTAACAGGATAATTACATAAAACTCCCCTCAAGTTTGATTTCGTAACACTTGCTTTCTTTGTGGTTATGCTTGTGTCTCTTATTTTAATTTCTTTTGCAATAATTTTTTAACCTAATTATGATTAATATAAGAAAATATGATTTAACTAATTTGTCCTTTATGATGTATTCTTTTGTTCAATTAATTTTGTTCAAGAGAAGAGACGTATGAATAATTTTCGCAATTGATTAAGAATTGTATTTTAATACTACCAAAGAACTGTCAGTCTAGATCTAGACTTTTAATCAATGAATTGTGTTTTTTACCCCTAAGCTTTTCGCTCCCACAATCACTCAATTGCGGCACCTTAATATTCAGGATATCCTGTGAATGAACTATAATTTTCTTATTTGGTAAGATTGTATAAGGGTTGTGGAAGTCTTGATAGTTTTCACCAATTATGGGATTATCATGTTTATAAGAAAATACTATTGAGACCGGTATATTGAGATGTGACCGGACCAGTTTGTCCGGTGACGTTGGTGAAAAAACCCTACGTCGGTGAACAAATCGTATTCTAGTCTAATTGTAATAGTTTTGGTCTATTTATGAATTGTAATTATGGTAATATAGGATGTATAGTTCTATTAAAGGGTTACCTTATTAATTTAAGGAGGTGACTTACTTGTATATAAGAGATCATTATGATGAATACAAAGCTAAAAGAATTCTCCCATTATTTTTGTCTCTCACAAATTCTCATCCTCGTCTCTATTTTAACAAATACAACTTAAGAAATTCAAATTGAATATTGAAACAACATTTCAACTTCAAATCAACCTGATTTCAGATCATATCCAAACAAGCCCTTAGGGCCAACAAAATGTTCGAACAGTCATGTGCTCAATGCCCTTTTATACCACATCGATGACAAATTTTGAAATCTTTATTGATCTCCTATTTATAATTATCACTATGATGACGATTAAAATTTCGTCCCTTGCCGAGCTAATGGCCACGGCAATAATTATATTATTTTCTTTCGAATTTTTCATTTGCTATAATATTCATTTCGAGGAATGGACCAGATTAATGGGACCGGCTTTCATAAATTTTCATTAAAAGTCCATTATCTTGCTTAGCTACAAGAAGGCACAAGATTGACTTATGCTATTAATACTTCAGGAGCAAATTCAAGTCATGAGATAACGAGAATATTTCTCTTAACTGCCGTATTTTTCCAGTTCTAATCACACTTTTGGAATGGTAATTCTTACGTGTAGTCACTAGTCATCTTGTAATTAGGTGATCTAATGCAAAAGTTGTTTAATACTCTATATGTATAAAAGTTAACCTCTTAAATATAATAAAATATAAATATGGAAGTTCTAGGAAATTAAACATAAATTTTCTCTCAACGGAATATGAGAAAAAGAAACCAATTGAAGGTAAGCATAATACATAAAAAAGCCCTCAAACTTGGCCTCAGTTAGCAAGTATGCCCTCCAACTTTGGGTGTGCACAAGTAGGTGTTAAAGTCGTACTACATCAGTCTCATTCTAACTTGACTAAGTCTGATAACATCACTCTAATTGTAATTCGACCATGTCGGCTGTAGCTATTTTTTAGCTTAAGTTGTTATTTTGTTGCAGGTATTATTTCCTAGTTTCAAGTAGTTGGTGGAATCAAAAAGCTCAATAACCAGAATTACAATACATGGGCAACGTGTATAGTGTCCTATATGCAAGGCCAAGACCTTTGGGAAGTTGTCAGCGGAAGTGAAGTTACACAACCAAAGGCAGAGAATACAAATGGAACTTTGCGGAAGTGGAAGATCACAGCAGGCAAACCATTGTTTGCTCTCAAAACAACAATCGACGAAGATGTGTTGGAGCATATTCGTGATGCTAAAACGCCAAAAGAACTGCAGGACATACTTGCTGCGCCTTTCTCAAAGAAGAATGACGCAAGGCTGCAACTTTTGGGGAACGAACTATTATCAACCGATCAACTTGATATGACGATTGCCCAATACTTCCCCAAAATTAAGAAGATATGCCGTGAAATTTCAGATTTAGATTCAACAGCTCCAATTGGGGAAACCAGGGTAAAAAGAATTATTATCCATGGTTTGAGGCCTGAATACAGAGGGTTTGTTGCTGCCCTACAAGGATGGCCAAATCAACCATCACTTGTTGAGCTTGAAAATTTGCTTGCTGGTCCAGAAGCCATGGCAAAGCAAATGGCAGGAGCTTCGGTGAAGAATGAAGAAGAAGCAGTCTACACCAACAAAAGCAAGAATGTCAAGCAACATACCGCTGGTGGATCTAAGAAGAGCAATTTTCACAGAGATGGAAATTCTCCTTCAAAGGGAGCTTGGAGGAATCACGGGAACAATAAAAGATTTGAAGGTAAGTGTTACAATTGTGGGAAGAAGTCATATGGAAAAAGGCTGCTGGTTCAATAAGAAGTCTGTGGAAAGTAATGCTGCGACCTCAAATTCAAATGAGAAAAGCGAAGATGTATGGGACGCTGAAGCATTTTTTGCTATAGAAGAGGAGGATTTAGCACTCACAGCAAAAATATCCAAATCAATTGATCATGAGAATGACTGGATCATTGATTCGGGTTCTGCAAATCACATGACGGGTGATAAACAAAAGAACTTGACAGCGTACAAAGGAAGTCGGGTTGTGGTGACAGCCAATCATTCAAGGTTACCGATAGCTCATATTGGTAAGACGGCAGTTTCTCTTCAACAAGGTGACAACCAGATGTCACTTCATAATGTCTATCATGTTCCCAGTATGAAGAAAAACTTGCTTTCAGTGTCACAATCAACAAAATCTGGAAACTATGTTTTGTTTGGTCCTCATGATGTGAAGGTTTATCGGGATCTCAAGAAATTAGAAAATCCAATTATGATGGGGCGTAGATCAGAGTCCATTTATGTGATGTCTGCAGAGTCTGCATATGTAGAAAAGACGAAAAAGAATGAGAACGCAGATTTGTGGCAAATGCGACTGGTTCACGTGAGTTATTCCAAGCTAAGTATGATGATGAAAAAGTCGCTGATCAAGGGTCTTCCTCAACTTGAAGTACGAACAGACACCATTTGTGTTGGATGCCAATACGGTAAAGCGCATCAGTTGCCATTTGAAGAGTCCAAATTTAAAGCTAATGAACCATTACGATTAGTACACTTTGATGTGTTTGGACCGGTCAAGCAATTATCAATTGGTGAAATGAAGTATATGGTGACCTTTATTGATGATTTCTCCAGGTATGTTTGGGTTTTCTTTATGAAAGAAAAATCTGATTCTTTTTCTAAGTTTAAAGAGTTTAAAGAAAAAGTTGAGGGATAAGTGGGCAAGAAAATTGGTTGTCTACGACAGATAACGGAGGGGAATACAGCTTAATTGAGTTCTCTCAGTACATAAGAGAATGCGGAATTCGTCATCAATATACTTGCGCCTACACACTGCAACAAAAAGGCGTCGCGGAGAGGAAGAATAGGCATTTGGCAGAAATTTGTCGTACTATGTTACATGCCAACAATGTCCCAGGAGGATTTTGGGCAGAAGCAATGAGGACTGCAGCATTTGTCATCAACAGACTTCCTCAACAAAGGTTAAGTTTTCTTTCACCCCTTGAGAAGTTGTGGAATATGAAAGCTAACATCAGCTATTTGTGAGTATTTGGATGTGTCTGTTATGTTTTGATACCAGATCATCTACATAGCAAAATGGACAAGAAAGCTGTTAGATGTATTTTTGTGGGCTATGAAAATCAAAGAAAAGGGTGGAAATGCTGCGATCCTACAACTGGAAGGTGTTATACATCACGTCATGTTGTCTTTGACGAGACCTCTTCATGGTGGTCTTTGGAAAAGGAGATATTATCGGACCAAACTGATCTGAAAAATAAGTTGCAAACTGCATATTTTCGATCAAGTGAAGACGATGATGCTGAACAAGGTGTAACGCATAATGTTGGGCAACCAGTTGTTCACCAGCCACCGAGTGAATGAACTGAGACAAGTAAAGTAAAAGTACCAGCTCCACAATCTCAGCCAAGAAGGTCAGAATGGATCCGGAGGCAAAATCCCAAATATGCCAATACTGCAACAGTAGAGGATGGATCGGCAAAAGTGCCTGAAAGCTTTCAAGAAGCAGCTCAAAATTTATTGTGGACTAGAGCAATGGAGGAAGAAATTGCTGCATTAGAACAAAATCAAACATGGGAACTTGTGCCAAAGCCAAAAGATGTGAAGCCTATATCCTGCAGATGGGTTTATAAAATAAAGCGTCTCGCAGATAGGTCAATTGAGAGGCATAAAGCTAGTTTGGTAGCTCGAGGATTCACTCAAGAATATGATTTGGATTACGATGAAACCTTCAGTCCAGTGGCAAAGTTTACAACTGTGCGAGTCTTACTTGCACTTGCTGCTAGCAAAGATTGGAATTTGTGGCAGATGGATGTTAAAAACGCCTCTACATGGGGAGCTAGATCGGGAGATTTACATGGTTCAACTAATGGGTTTCCAGAATCAAGAAAATCCTGGATATGTTTGTAAGCTAAGGAAGGCGCTCTACGGATTAAAGCAATCACCAAGGGCCTGATACGGTAAAATTGCTGAATTTGTAACTCAAAGTGGTTATTTTATTACATCTACAGATTCGAGTTTGTTTGTTAAAGTCGATGGAGGGAAGATAGCTATAGTGCTAGTAATGTCGACGATTTGATTGTAACTGGTGATAATGAAGAAGAAATTCTCCAAACAAAAGAGAATTTATCTGTCCGATTTCACATGAAAGAACCTGGACAACTCAATCATTTTCTTGGCCTGGAGATTAATCATACTCAAGGAGGAATTTTTCTACATCAGCAAAAGTATTCCAGAGATTTGTTGAAGAAGTTTGGAATGCTGGAATGCAAACCAATTGCAACTCCAATTGAACCAAATGCCGAGATGTGTGCGCATGAAGGAAAAGATTTAGAAGATGTGACGATGTATCAGCAATTGGTAGGTAGTCTGATTAATTTAACTCAGACTCGACCTGATATTTCTTTTGTAGTTGGAGTGAAGAGTCGCTACATGCATAATCCAAAGAAGCATCATATGGAGGCTGTTCGGCGAATGCTAAGATATATAAAGAGCACAATTGATTATGGTCTGTTGTATAAGAAAGGTGAAGAATGCAAGTTAGTCAGCTACTGTGACTCTGACTATGCAGGAGACCATGATACTCGTCGTTCAACTACTAGCTTTGTCTTTAAGTTTGGAGATGGTGCAATTTCTTGGTGCAGCAAGAGGCAACCAACAGTGTCGTTGTCAACAACAGAAGCGGAGTATCGGGCAGCAGCAGTTGCAGCTCAAGAAAGTACATGGCTTATGTAATTGATGAAGGATTTATAGCAACTAGTTGGCTATGCAGTTCCTTTGTACTGTGATAATCAGTCAGCAATTTGTTTGGCTGAAAATCCAGTTTTCCACGCAAGAACGAAGCATGTGGAGATGCATTACCATTTTATCAGGGAAAAAGTGTTGCAAGGAGAGATTGGTTTAGAGCATATAAAAACGGCTAAAGTCATCGATAGATCCCTGAACTTGTCCTGATTTTCCATTTGGATCCCTCAACTGAAACGTTGACCATCTGGACCCTCAAACACAAGCTAAACTGTGCCATTTGAACACAGTCCATATCAAGTGTGGTGTGAGCTACACTTGCTGTGATATGGAAAAATAGGCCAATAAAAATAAGCCATGTCAACAAAAAATATTAATTTTAAGAAAAATTAATTTTATAATCTATTTAAATAATTAAAAAAAAAACTGAAAAACCCAACCCATCCCATCCTCTCCGATAGCCCACTTCGCCGCCACTGCCGCCGCCGCTTCAAAATCTATTTAAAAAATTAAAAAAATGGTGTCGTTTTTCATCGGAGATTTGTTTAAATAGATTTTGAAGTGGAGCGGCGGCAGAGGCGGAGGCGAAGTGGGCTATCGGAGAGGATGGGTTGGGTTTTTCAGTTTTTTTTTTTTTAAATATTTAAATAGATTTTAAAACAAAAGTTTTCTTAAAATTACTTTTTAATGATTAAAAAAAATTTTAAAAAAAAATTGGTCTCTCATGCTCTGTTTAAAGCAGTGTACTGCACGCATGTGCCAAGCTGGCACGATGAGTTCAAATGGCATAGTTTAGCTTATGTTCGAGGGTCCAGATAGTCAATGTTTCAGTTGGGGGGGTCTAAATGAAAAATCAGGACAAATTCAGGGGTCCATCGATGACTTTAGCCTATAAAAACATATCATCAAATTGCAGACCTGTTCACAAAAGGTTTTGAGTGTCAGCAAGTTTGAAAGTTTCTGTCAGCAGCTAGGCATGGTTAAGACTGGGAGCTGATGTCAAGAGGGGGTGTTAAAGTCGTACAACATCAGTCTTATTCTAATTTGACTAAGTCTGCTAACATCAGTCCTATTCTAATTTGACCAAGTCTACTGTAGCTATGTTTTAGCTTAAGTTGTTATTTTGTTGCAGGTATTATTTCCTAGTTTCTAGAGTAGCAGATGTCTCTTCCTAAAGTTTAGGGGAATCTGTTTAGTTTAGTGATTTAGTGGGATTTTGAGTCCAATAAATCTGTAAGCCTATATAAGGCCAGCAAGAGTATTGAATAAAGTATCCAGCCACTTTTCTCTGCAAACATTTTCACGTTGCTTCTTTGTTCCCTTTTTTTTTTCCTTTAAATTATTGAGCTATCTGTTGAAGTCGAGTTCTACAGTAGGCGCCTCAACTTGTATAAAGTTGAACATGTAAACACAAATGCTGGCATAGCACATAAATTTTTGAGGTGTCTAGATGATTATTTTGTAAGTTGGGGTGTTCAACTGACAAGGTGGAGACAAGTTGATATGCCTACTTGTGCACACCCAAAGTTGGAGGTCATACTTGCCAGCTGAGACCAAATTTGAGGGTCTGCTATGTGTTATGCCTTGAAAATAACAAGCTAACTTTGCTTTTTATATTGAGCAAAAATAGAAGTAAATTATTTGAGGTACTAGTATAGGGCAAACATATTGTAGACTAATTAGGATCAATTAATATCTCACAATTAGGCTGCGTATATATTGGTTCATGATAGCTAATCAAAATGACTAATTAGGATAAATTAATACCTCACAAAGTACATATAATCACAAAACTACTAGCTATTACAACATTCATATACTTTTACTACCATGACCTTGATCATCTACATGTCGATCGAGCCACTAACTTATATTCGCTTATAAGTTGTTACCTTAATCTTGAGGAGCATTGTTGGGTGAATACTTTCAACCTTACTGGTGAAAATAGTTTTATTGGTGATAGTGCAAGAAAAATATAAACTAATATTCCCGCTATCTCAATTTATGTGGCACTTATTCCTTTTTAGTTAGTCCTAAAAAGAATGTCATCTTTCTATATTTAGTCAATGATAATTTGACTTTAAACTTTTCATTTTACCCTTAATGAGATGATTTATAACCACCCAAATATCTATAGCTTATTTTAGACCGCAAGTTTCAAAAGTTTTTATTTCATTCTTAAACTACGTGTTCAGTCAAACACCCTCACATCAGTTGGAACGGAAGGACGTTGAAAAGTTAGTTTGAATGTTTGACTGAGGAGATATCACATTAGAGTTTAATATTATAAATAGTTTAATGAATTTGAATTATTGAAAGTTATAAAAGTTGAATAGCAGTAGAATGATGTTAAACATTTTGTATGTTCGAAAATGGAAAGGGTGCCACATGAATTGAAAATTGAAGGTGTATTTACTGTTTTATGCTTTTAGTGCGAAAAAACATATCACATGTTATAACTGATTAAAATATACTAATTTCATAAAAAAAATTATCAGTATAGATAAATTGAATTTGTAACTTAGTGCTTACTGCCAAAAGTCTAAAGGAAAACGAAAAGAAAGTTAATCAAAATTTCTCATGGAAACAATACTCTGCTGACTTTATATTATTTCCTTCATTTCATTTTGTGTGCCACTATTTTTTTATTAGCCCGTAATCCGAAATAATAATGACATTCTTATAATTTCTTAATTAAAAGATTTTATATTGAGCACAATTTCTACAACATATTTACGATCATAAGTTTCAAAAGTTTTATAACCACATAAATGTTTTAAGACTGTTGGGAGTCTAAAAGATTGTGCGGGAGTTTATACATTTTTACACCAACCTCCCCTCAAGTTTGATTTCGTAACACTTCTTTTTTGGTTATGCTTGCATCTCTTATTTTAATTTCTTTTGTAATAACTTTTAACCTAATTATGATTAATATAAGAAAATATGATTTAACCAATTTTTCATTTATGATCTATGCTTTTATTCGATTAATTTTGTAAACATTTTTTTTTCCAAAAAATATATTTAACAATTTTTTTTATTTTTTGGTTGAGGGAATTTTTTTCATCTTCCTAGAAAGAGCTAAAAGAGTTCCAAGTGAGATTCCGGCTAAATACCCAGATGGACCCTTAAACTTGGCATGTTTTGTAAGATAGGCATATAAACTTACAAGGTGACCAGATAGACACTTAAACTTACTCAAAGTGTATTTTTCAAGTTTTCCAGTTATTTTGAAAACAAAAACTATATTTTTCAAACACTCACAGTTTTCATGGCCAAACAAGCCCTAAATATATCACAAAATATTTTTTTTTAAAATGCAAAAATAAGGCAAACGCATATACATGAGACTATAAATGTGCACTTAAACCAATAAATACTCGCTAATCGCAATTTTGCAGCTTTCAATTAACTCATTTTTTTTTTACACTTGAATAATTAAAAAACAATAACTTTAACCAATAAAAATCCTTAAAAAAAGAAATTTCAAATTAAGAAAACTGTAAAGCCGAGAAGAAAATCCTTAAAAAAATAAATTTCTTAATTTGAAATTTCTTTTTTTAAGATTTTTTATTGGTTAAAGTTATTGTTTTTTAATTATTCAAGTGTAAAAAAAAAACTGAGTTAATTGAAAGCTGCAAAATTGCGATTAGCGAGTATTTATTGGTTTAAGTGCACATTTATAGTCTCATGTATATGCGTTTGCCTTATTTTTGCATTTTAAAAAAAAATATTGTGATATATTTAGGGCTTGTTTGGCCATGAAAATTGTGAGTGTTTGAAAATATAGTTTTTGTTTTCAAAATAACTGGAAAACTTAAAAAATACACTTTGAGTAAGTTTAAGTGTCTATCTGGTCAACTTGTAAGTTTATATGCCTATCTTACAAAATATGTCAAGTTTAAGGGTCCATCTAGGTATTAAGCCTGAGATTCCATTCAACCGACCAATTTTTTATTTTAATTTTAATTTTCCCAATTCCATTATTCTAAATCAAGGGATTTATGGGTATACTTTCTGATTTTTTTTTTCCTTTCTATTGCACAGTTCTACTTCAATACAGATCAGATTACCAAAAATTAAACAAACTATTTGAGACTAATTAAGAGCATGAATGAGTTGACTAACCCTTTTAGTTGATGAAAATTCTGAGAATGCTCTTTGCTGGTTTGTTTGTTGATTCAACAAGAAGCTCAAAATTCTGGAATTAAAATAGAGTATGCTGTGGAGGAGAAGAGGAATAATAATACCAAATAATTGTCTTGGGTTTAATGTTTATAAAAAGACTAATAGCTTGTTTGGATGGGCTTATGCCTATAAGCTGTTTGCAGCTGGGGTGGTCTTTTGGGGGTGGTCTTTAAATTTTGTCCCTCATATTTGAAATCTTTAAATTTTACCCTTCGCTAAATCCCATAGGTTTCAGGTTCGAACCCCCACACAGTCAAAATTTAAAAAAAAAAATCGTAAAGCAAAATTTAAATTTCGCTATGCCCCCTAGGGTTGTGCATATTAACGGTTAAACCAATAACCCGAACCAATTAATGGGTTATTGGGTTAATGGATTACTGGTTCGGGTATCGGGTGGTGCCCTGTGGTTATTGGCTTATTGGGTCGGGTCACGGTTTGGTCATTTTTGTTAACGGGTGAACCGATAACCCGATAACCATTTATTAATTATAATTCTACCGTTCCATATATAAAGTCACTTGACTAAATTTAGGGTTCACTTGATTTCCACTTCATAAACTCAGTCTCTCAAGCGCGTATCACAACAGAAACCCTTCTCCTCCAACTCGCAAGACGCAAGCCCGACTTGAAAACGTAAACTTACTAAACTATTTTTTACTTCTTCTACATTGCTTTCAATTCTCACTCTTGTTTATGTGTTTTTGTATTTCTCTGTTTTGGGGTGTTTGTTGGGGTTGGGAAATTAGGGAAATCACTTCCTAGCAGAAAAAGTTCTTCGTTCTTGAATTTTTTTTGTTCGGCATAGTCTTAGGAGATGAAGCGACTTTCAGTTTTGAAGATGGGTTCCTTGTTCTTGAAATTTTTTTGTGTGAAATCTTAACGGTTAAACCGATAACCGAACCGATAACAAACAACAACCGATTAACCGATAACCCATTAACCGATATCTTAACGGTTCTTTAATGGTTTAACATGTCTACAAACCGATAACCGATAAGTTGAATCGATAACTTTGAAACCCGAACCGAACCGACCGATATGCAGCCCTAATGCCCCCATCAGCATACACTTGTGAAGGAATTAGCAAAGTTATGCCGGACCCGGCATACTTATGCCTTATGGGCAAACTTGGCATAAGTATGCCGGTTCCAGCATATCTTTGATAATTCCTTCACAAGTTTATGCCGGATCCGGCATAAAAGTTTGCCCATTAAAAGTATGCCCCCATCGGCATAAACTTGTTAAGGAATTAACAAACTTTGCCTTGAAGCATATATATGTATTTTTTTTTAACTTTTCAAGGTAAACCTTTAGTAATGCCTTAACTAAAAGTGTGCCCATAAAACATAACTAAAAGTATTCCCCATATGGCGTAAGTTTTCCTTTAAGGCATAACTAAAAGTTTGCCTTATAAGGCGAAGTTTAAATTTTGTATGCCCCTCCGGCAGACTTTTAGTTATGTTTAACTAAAAGTCTGCTGGAGGGGACAGACTTTTAGTTATGCCGGATCCGGCATAACTTTAACTTTTTCTTAAAGATTGTATGCTGGATCCGGCATATATTCCCCCAGTCCTGCCTTGCGAAATTATTTTTTTATTTCATGCATGAGCGGAGGTTCGAACCCAGAACTTCATGTATTCGCCCATCTTTCCAAGCAAAGGGCAAAATTTAAAGACCACAAATATGAAGGGCAAAATTTAAAGACCACAAATTTGAGGGGCAAAATTTAAAGACCACCCCAAACGAAGGGCAATCCGCGCAAAAAAATGTTTGCAGCTTATAAGCTAAAAAAAATAAGTTGAGTAATCTAATTTATTTTTTTTGGCTTATAATCTATTTCAGCTTATAAGCTGCTCTAGATAAGTTAAGTTAAATGGGCCCAATTATTTTTTTGAGCTTATTTTAAGCACAAAATGACTTTAAGCTAGCCAGCCAAATATTTAAAAAAACTGAAAACAGCTTATAAGCAACTTATAAGTCAATCCAAACGGGCTCTAAAAGGACTTCTTTTAGATATGCCAAGTAGTAATAAAATAAAAGTAGAAAGCAAAAGCATGAATAAATGGGGCCTCCCTTGTCTGCCACAAAGTCTCAAAGGAAAAAAAAAAAGAAAGCAGACAGATATTGACAAATAGGTTTAGTTTAATTTAATTAGAAAGCTAATCAGGATTTCTTAAAGGAATAATATTCTGTTCACTTTATATTACTTTTTCCGTTTCATTTTATTTGATACTATTTTCATAATAGTAGGTTCAGATAATAATGATGTTTTTATAAATACTACGCAAAAGGCTTAAATATGTCATCGAACTATCGGAAATGATTCATTTATACCACTCGTCAATAGTCTAGTTGAAAAATAATTCTTCCAAAAAAAATGTTGAAAAAATAATTTCAAACAAAGGCTACCTAACCTCCTGTTGTTGTTGTTGTTGTATATTGTCAAAAAAAGAGGCATGCAAATAATTTACACAATTGATTAAGAAGACCAAGATGATAAAAAGACTTGACAAGTCAATGAATTGTATTTTAATATTACCAATGAACTGTCAATCTAGATCTACAACTTTAATATAATATACTACTACTACTCGTTTTCAAATGAATCCATCCATTATATTTTGATTTTTTTTTTTTTTGGTAACTGATGATTTTATTACCAAATGATCTTTACAAACAACACTGAGACTATATGGCAAGTCGCCCAGTTACTAACAAAAGTTGTGTTTCCAGCTAAAATGAGCATGGAAGCTATCTAGGCAAAGTCAGATAAACATTCAAACAAATAACTTTGTTAGGGAAGGTCTTTTCTCTCACTACGATTTGTAGTAGTTGTGGTTGTGCAGAAGACAATTGGTTAACAAAAAAGAATTGTCTTTTAATACTTTTGTGTATGGTTAACACTTAACACCATATTGATGTACATTAATAAAAATGATTTGACCTGTAAAAGGAAAAACAAAAGATTTTGTGACAATAGAACAATATGTTTCAAGAATTTTAGAAGATGTTAAACTGTCACAGAAAAGTTTGTCACAGGCCTAAGCAAATGTATGTTTGTCAAGAATTTTAGAAGATGTGCATCCGGTATTACGCTAAACTAACATCCCATTACGTTGATTTAATTCTAGAGTCACCTGAGAAAATAACTCTCAATTGAAGGGAAAAAAATATACTTGTCTCCATTTTTGACATTTTGTTTCGTTCAACAGATTAGGTTCCACGAAAGCTGTCAAAATAATTAAAAACAAATGGGGTCCAAAATATAATACTACATTTTCTTTTGACAAATAAAAGAAAAGAAAAAAAGAAGGCAAAATCGAACAACCAACGAAAATGACTCTCAATTGATAAAGAATAACTTGCCTCCCCCTTTCTATTCATTCATTCAACAGACGGGGTTCCCAAGCAAGTTGTCAATTAGTTAAAAACAAATAGAATCCACTATGCAATAATAATTTCTTCTGTAATAATAAAATAAAGAAGTTATGATTGCTATATAAATCTTCACTCACCGTTTAAACTAATTATCTATATCATGGGAATTCATTATGAATGAACTAGTTTTATGCTGCCTGCAAGCTCACGTGTCGGAGAAGAGGCACACATGCATGTTAAATGGAAGAAAATTTACCTGCATCCGGTGTTATGCTAAACTAACATTCGATTAGGTTGATTTGATTCAAGAGTCACCAGAGAAAATGACTCAATTGAGGGAAAAAATTACTTGCCTCCATTTTTGACTTTGTGTACCCGTTCAAGATTAGGTTCTACGAAAATTGTCAAAATAATTAAAAACAGACGGGGTCAAAAATATAATATCACATTTTCTTTTGACAAAAAAAAAAAAGAAAAAAGAAGAAGACAATATTCACAAATAGTTAGTTGAGACTTTTATCAAACATGTTGTAGACATTTTTTAACATTGGCAATTTCCACTACAAGAATTAGAACAGCACGTGTCTATTTGGTTTCTAAGAAGCAAAAATTGTGTAAGAAAGAAAAAACGCAAAACAACGAATGCCCATCTACTCAATTGCTACTTAAATAGTTCAGTTGAGACATTTCATCAAACACGTTGTAGGCATTGTCTAGCATTGGCAATTGCCACTACATTTTTCACCATTTATGTAACGACCGGGGTAAATGGTGTAAGAATGGACAATAATCTATGCTGTCACTTCATTCTTCAGTTTTAATGAAATTTTCAGCAATATTTTTGAGGCTACTATGTGATGGTGCGCAGTGTACTCTCTCTCTCTCCCTTTGTTTAAAAATGACGCCAAATGGTACTCCACACGGGTAATTAAAGGAATTAATTGAAAAATATTTTTTTTTTAAATTAAGAGATAAATGTTCAAAAACACACTTGAAGTATCATATTTTTGCTGAGTTAATTTCCTATCTGAACTATCAGGTGTTTGTGTTTCTTATCTGAACTATTACCAACTATTTATCAAAACGCACCTCGAAATTAACGAGTCAGCTGTCATCCGAACGAAATTTTATGGGCAACTTAAGTTGTCACGCGCTTTTTGGCGATTGTATTCAAACACTTGGTTTAGTCAGCTTCTAAGTGTCCAAGTGGTTAAAAGACGGAGTGGTAGAGGTGTTCAATAAGTACTCGTCTAGGTTGAGGTGTCTAAGTGAATTATGTGGACAACTTATGTAACACCACGTACCTTTAACGAAAGTTTTGACCACGATCCTAGACTTAGAACATCAGATAAAGAATGTGGGAATTGAAATTTTTCCGTTCAGTTGTGATATGGTGGTTTACGCCCATGAACAGTGGTCGTATTTCAATTTACGGCCATGAACAGTGCCCGTAAACTGAAACCAAGAATTTCTGAACATTCTGGAATTTGACATTTTGAGGTCATATGGTTAAATACGGACCGTATTTCACTTTACGGCCCGTATTTCAAAACGTGTTTGGAATTTTGGAAAACTTCCTTGATGAAAGTTGTAGATCATTGAAATACCTTTCCAACGGTATCTTACGGGGGTCAAACGGACATCTGTGCAAAGAGTTATGACCATTTTAGTGAAGAGACGCAGTGCAGTCCGTATTGCAAAATACGGCCCGTATTGCAGTTTACGACCCGTAAATTGAAAATACGGCCAGCACAGTGCTGGACATAAACTGCATTTTCCCAGGACAGTATATATTCATCCATATCAGTTTAACTCATTATTTTTCATTCCTTCAAACCCTAGAACGACCTCCTACTCTCCTCCAACATCAAGAACACCAAGGTAAGCCTACTCAAATTATTCCAACTCAATTCTAACACCTATCCTTGTAATCTAAACAAGAAATTATCATTCTAAAACTAGGGTTTTCAAGAAAACTCATCTCAAGGTTCAAGGATTCAAGATTTTGGAAATCTTCTTCAAAGCTCAAGTCTTTAATTCAAGTTTTGGAGCAATTAAGGTATGTAGAACTTCCATCCACATGTGGGAATCTCTACGTTCTTCCCCATGCTCCGTTTCTTGATATCCATGAAGTTCAAACCCTAGTGCATTAAACCCAACATATTGGTAGCCCGTATTTATGTATTTATGTACATGAATTTTATATCTATATTCGTTATTGTATTCCTAATCTTCCATTACGGTTATTAGGAACCCTAGCTTAATCCATGAATCATGAATTCTTCCTCATGTATTCTCATTATGTTTATATTAAACTTTATGATTTTATGTAACAAGTTACAAGCATGTTTTCAAGTCAATTATATATATAATTATGAACTATTGTTATTACTCATGAATCAAGACCATGTTTGCAAGACTATGACAAGTTATCTCATGAATTCATATTACAAGATATTTCATGAAACCATGTTTACAAGTTATTTCGTGAAATCATGATTACAAGTTATTTACAAGTTATTTCACGAAAATCATGGGCTTCTTAGTCAACTATATTATGTTCATGTTTTTGGGAATTGCTTAGTTAACCGAGAAGGCTCAGATAGCCTGAAACTGCGTAGCCACCGTAGGATAAGGGTTGTCAGCAAGGAGGCAACACCTTCATTATGCAGTTTGGATCCTTACATGCTTATTATTACTTAAATCTCATATCCCTGGCAAGGTTGTGAGTGTTCTGCTGGTAGGACGCAAGTACCAGACCATGTTGTCGGTTATACTATAGCATTCCCCACGATACAAAGTAGTTTTATGTACAAGTATTTCTATTGATTACTGTTTTAAGACTTCACTCACGTTTCATGTTCATGTTCAAGTTACATTCAGTTTCAGTTCATATCCTATATCTATGTTGTGCCATGTTCTTCATTTCAGCAGGTTTTACATACTAGTACTATTCACCATGTACTAACGTCCCTTTTGCCCGGGGCCTGCACTTCACGGTGCAGATACCGATTTTCAGGAGCATACATCTGCGCAGTAGGATCACTTCAAATATCAGCTTATTGGTGAGCCCCACTTCTCTCGGGGTTCAACATGGAGTCTGCATTAGTATTTAGTTTATGGTAGTCCAGGGCCATGTCCTGGTAGTTAGTATTCAGACATGTTTTTAGAGGTTTCATAGACAT
Source organism: Lycium barbarum (assembly GCF_019175385.1). Lineage (NCBI taxonomy): Eukaryota > Viridiplantae > Streptophyta > Magnoliopsida > Solanales > Solanaceae > Lycium > Lycium barbarum. The sequence continues at coordinate 1,153,107 of NC_083344.1, forward strand.
ATGTTAGTTCACAGAGTCAGTTATGCTTTTATGTTTGCAAACTATTGTGTTTCCATGATATTTCATGCTATGAGATGATTTCAAGACTTTATTCCGCAAATTACATTTTCATGATTTATTTAAATTGCATCATATAGATTGTATTGTTTTGATGCCCATATTGACAAGCAAGCCATGAGGTTCGCTCGGACACATGCAAGCAAGGCCCGAGTGTCGTGTTACGCCCAGACCATGGTTCGGGGCGTGACAACTTAAGGGGCAGTCAATGACTTAAGCCTAAAAATTAATAGTTGAAAATTTTGTTTGATAGAGGAAATATCACATCAAATTTTAATAGTATCATAATCAGTTCAAAATTTAATATTATAATTAGTCCAATGAATTAAACATCTTCTAATACTGTTATCAAAGAAAATATTGCATCTTTTATCTCTTTCTTAGGGGTGTTAAAATGAGATCGAAAAACCGATTCAAACCGGAAAATTGAGTCAAACTGACTTAATAAATCGAAAACCGGCTCGGTTTGATTTGATTTGATTTCAAATATTAAAAAATCGATAACATGTGGGTTGGTTTGGTGTTACACACAAAAAAAACCCGAACCAAACCGATAGATATATACATATTTAAAATATTATATATATTGGCTCAATTTTATCTATCTTCTTCATAATTTAGGGCATTCCAAGTTCAATACATACTCAAATAATTAGATAAGAAAGCCTAGCCCATTTTTTCCCCTAGCCCATTTATGTTTAAGGTAAAATAATAAAAAAAGTGCTAAAGGTAAAAATGGAATTTTCCCTCATTTGTTTTTTCATCTAAATTTAAACTTTTCTTAGTTTTCCAATTGTTAATATCAACCTTCAATTATGAATTATACGTTATTCACTTCAGCCAAAATACTTGATTTGAAACTTCTAACCAACAACTTCCCACTTAGTAAATACATAGGTAGATTCAAGAGGCCAATTATTTCCTCTCTGATTTCGTCTCTTAATTCAAACATGTTTTGGATATTGTCTCAAGCGTATGTCAATATTACTTTGGAACTCCATTATCCATTTATGAATAATATGAAATTTTTGTACCTCACTTGTATCAATTGTTTTACATGATAAAATACATCCTTAAAACCCGCAAAAATCGAACCAAACCCATAAAACCGATAGAATTTATATTATAATGGTTTGGTTTGATTTGAATATTAAGAAAAACCAACTTGATTGATTGTAATAACCCAATTTTTTTAAATAAGGGTTTATTTGGTAATTTTAGCCAAAAGGAATTAATTAAAAAGAAAATAGAAAAGAAGGAATTTAGTAGGTCAAGCCCAAAAAGGAATAGGAAAGGATAAAAAAAAAACCTTAAAAGTCTGATGGCTGAAGCATTATTGTACAAGCTGAAAGTCAACAAAAAGAGCACGATCAACAGAGAAGGGAAAAACCATTAGAAGAAAAGGAAAGAAACAGAGAAAAAGAAAGGATTGAGGGTATAAAAATAAGAACTTTCATTCCAAATTATCAAGGTAATGAATTTAATCTTTTATTTAAGTTTATTACATAATTATGGGTGAATCTTTATCGTGAAAATATAGGGATATTTTGAGAAATTGAGAAAGTTTAGTTCTAAGTTTTTTCAATCAAATCATGGATTTGAAAGGGCAAATATTGTCAGATTTTAGACTTCTATATATTGTTGGAATCCTCTCATTAAGGTCTTTCCGAAAACATATGTCTTGTTGGGTTTCGAACACTTTGACCAGAGGGCGTTTTCGTCCTTTAAAATTTAACTTTAACCGTTTAAGCCTTTAAAAATATAGAAGTGGTTTACCCTAAAGTTTTTTACCATTCTAAATCCGTTTTTGTGTAGTTGACGCAATCCGGAGACTTGAAAACGCAGTTTTGATTTATTGGGAAGTGTGCTTGAATTGTGAATTTGAGGTAAGTGAGACTTTAAGCTTTGGGTACTTGATTTTCAAAACCCGTTTTAAAAATATGTTTTGTCTGCCTGGTCTATGTGTTGGGACGAGCATGTGCTTGGCAGAATCGGTGGTCCTTCAGGCCAGCTGCATATATTTTATTTTCAAATACTCTAAAACTCTCTTGGAGCTACTGGCCCCACATAAAGTAGCAACATCTTAATTGGTTAAAATTTAAATCCAACATCATAGCTTGATATAACCACATTTCTTTTCTACTATATAGAAGCATGGGTTTACCCATACTTCATCGTCAGTCAATCTTTTTTTTTTTAAAAGGTGGGCCCCAATCTTCTTTAATAGTAGAAAAATTTAAAAAAAAACAAATTTAAGATGGGGCTCACTCTTCTATAATAGTAGAGATTAAAAAAATTAAGGCAAGGTCCGCGTAGAGAATTAGGAGACAATTTCAAAAAAAAAAAGGATATTTAAATCTATCTATATATAATAGGAGAGACAAAAGTATAATAAGATGACAAGTGTCATCACTAGAAAATTTGTATTTAATAAATAAATTAAAATAAAAAAGAACAAAAAAAAAATCTATCTATATATAATAGGAGAGGCAAAAGCATAATAAGATGACTAGTGTCATCACTAGAAAATTTGTATTTAATAAATAAATTAAAATAAAAAAGAACAAAAAAAATGAAAAGAAAAGAATATTATACATGGTAGGATGACAAGTGTCATCACCAAAAAAATCAAAATTTAAAAATACAAAATAAAAAATTAAAGCACTGCACATTTTGAATTGAAGGTAGTTAATTAGTTTGGAATTTGAATACTATACATGCTGTAAGTTTTAAAATTTGAATTTCACGGTTTGATGATAAGTGATTAGCTTTATCTTTGGCATAATCTCTATAGTAATTGTAGGATTTTTCAGGTTCAGATACAAGTATTTGTCCAATGAGGAGGCTGGAAACTTGGACGTTGTTTTATGTTGGTGGAATCCTAGCAGGTAAAATATCTGACCGCTTTGATGCCGGAGCTATAACTGCTACGGCTTAGATCACTGGAGTATTCGTGAGTGGGCCTTATGCATTGATAACAACTACTGTTTCGGCTGTTAAATTGCTAAGTTATCAATACCACTTATTCCATTTATTGTTTTTGGTAAATCGACTGACTCCTTTTTTTTTTTTTTTTGGGTAAATCGACTTATTTCATTTTTGATTTAGCCTCCCTTCCGAATATTCTATGTAACATAATATTTGTTTTTCATTCCAAATTCTCCATTATTTGCAAATATAGTGAAGGAGGTCTATTTTTTCAACAGAACGCATGTTGGATTCGACACTTAATTGTATTGCGGAACTTCAAAAAATACGAGATTTACTTGCTATTTGGATTTGGTTGTGATTCGTTACTTATGTTGATTTCATATTCTTTTGGACATTTTAGAAAAGTATTATGTTTTGCAGGAATAATATCAACATGTATAGTGATGGGATACCGAAAGAGATCATCTCTATTATGGTGAGATCTTAAAGGCAAACAGCTGGATGTTGGTAAAGTTTTAATTTAATCTGTTTTTATCAAACATAATCATATGAATATCATACATGTTAAGTATTTTATTATTTAATATATTAAAGCTTCTTATGATTTTTATATTGAATTTTGAGAACAGTGACTGGTGCTTCGGAAAGTTCCCAACATCATAATGTTTATATAATTATTCAATAATTCATGTGGAGTTATGTTAACTTTAAAAGTTTTTAATTTGTGTTTGACTAAATCATTTGAAGAAAAAATATACATACTTGATCACTTTTTTAAGTCATGTTACGAGACGAGACATATTGTTTGATTTTGTCATTGTATTATTTCGATAAATAAATAATTTTACACATACATTAAGAAAATCTAATAAGTTTTCAATCTATTAATTAAGAATAAAAGGCAAGAAAGAAGAACATCAGGGATTGTAAGTACATAGATTTTGTAAGTATATTTCTTTTTCCATAAACAATATTTTGTGCTTCATCAGCTTTTGATTGAAAGAGAAACGACAAAATTTCTGTCTCTTTGTTACAATAAAAAAGAAAAATGTTGCTTTTTTTCTTTTTTACATTAGTCGTTTTGTCTATTATTCATAATCATATAGATTAGAAGTACCTGTTTTAGTCATAGCTTTTAGTTTTAATATTTCAAAAAGTGTCTTACTTTTGCAGCTATCTGAAGATTATAAAAAATAATTTGTTGTTTACCAAATTAACCCATTATTAGAGTCTAAATGGAAACAAATCAGTATAAATATATAGAAATATAAAAATAAAAATAAAATAAAAATTTTATAGTAAAAAGTTTATATATATATATATATATGTGTGTGTGTTATATCAAACAGGAGTAGTAGACAATATATTAAGCCAAGTTACAAGTTAATAAAAACTCATTATTATCAATACAATAGGAATAGTGGATAAGTCCATAAAAAAAGTTATTTGATGACTATATGATCGCTCCCTTTAATTTCACGATGCATTGAAAAAATGGATAGTTAATTAAAATATTATTAAAACAGTGTGATCTAACATACTCATATTAATAAGTCAGCCTGTAATTTAACATGATTAATATCTATATATAATATAAAGTTAGGCATAGACAAGGTGATGTGGCACCTCTCTATGGCCTAGAATGCTATTTATCTTTTTTGTCATTTTTTTGAGTTCTTTTCTATTTCCCCCCCCCCCCCCCCCCCCCCTCATCTCCCCTTTTCCAATAATTATTTACTCCTATTTATTATTGTAATAGATGAGGCATTGAAGAATTGTGAGGGGCAACGAAGAGTCACGGTAAAAGGGCAGCAAAGAGTCATATTTTATCCCCCAAAATTATTTCGTTTCCTATCGACAATTGATCTGAAGAGGTGGCAAAGAACATTAAAATCTGCCCATTTGCATTCAGCTCAGTAAAGACAAACTCTTTCTCTAACGTTAAAGTTCATGTATAAAATGAAAAAGTATTCCAGAAAAACAAGGACAACACAAAACCCTTCCGGTCCTTCTCTTTTTGGATACTATCAGGTAATGCTTCCATTATTAATCATATTTTTTGCTTTGTATAGCAATGGCCAAAAACTTCTTTGAAATATCAAGCCTAAAATGCTTCATATAATAAAGTTCTTATGAGCTTGGTATGGTAAACTTATCTGGTTCTTTTTATGCTGGCTTGATAAAATGCTACGATGTTGTATTGTATTAAGTATGTCAGTTGTTAGTTCTTTTCCTATTGATGGTAGCAATTTCTTTTGTGTCAGGTTTTTTAGTTTGTGATAAAATATACGATAATTTTGATTGTTAGTTAATTTTGTATATATTGATATGTGGTTTAATCGGTTTACAAACTAAAATTTGCTCCTTCACTATGTTGATCATTGAGATGTAATAATATGGCAGTTTTTCTTTGTTTTTACATGATTTTGAGAGAGTAGATAACAGTCGGAATCAAACCATGAGACGGGATGGTGATATCAATATAATAAAAGAAAGCTTGCATTGAGTTTTTTTCTTTTTTCCTTCTCAATTTCTAATTTATTTCAATTTTAACTTGACTGTCTCTGTTTTATCTAATTGAAAAAATGTTAGCACATGTTTATCAGGTAAAATTATGATATTTTATTTGACTTACGTATCAAAAACTTTTTTTCCCCTTAATTTTGCCTCTAATTAAATGTGACAAATAAATTGGAACGGAGACCGACAACTCGACAAGGAACAGTAGGACAGAGCAGCTCTGTAGTCATATAAAGTGACTAACTGGTTAAGCATCATAAGTGCATTTGATCAAAACTAAAACTACATAAGATATTCCAATATAAGTGTAACAAATGAAAAACTGAAGTAAGCAAATAAATATAAATATCCCAAGTCACAATATCAATTATTACATTGACTTTATACATCTATGCTTCGTGAAAATTCCGTACTTCCAAATTACCCAATTGATCCAAATTCTGCTGTATTTATTTCTGCGTTTATTTTCATTTACCTTAAAATACATTTAATGTGATTAAAACTTTTTTTTTTTTGACAAAGCTTATTAAAGAGTTCAACAACCAGTACCACTACTAAGGGAAAGCTCAATTATTCCACATTAATGGAGGTACTAACATCCTCTGGAAAATTAATCAAGTTGTCCATGAAGATAAGCTACTATATTTGTGATTTATCAAGTTATAAAATTAATTTTGTATGTACGTACATATTTTATCTCCTTTATCTTGGCTACATCCACAAAAGTATTTTATAAATTTAGTTTGTTACTTTTATAATCGCGCGAAGCGCGGTCACGTACACTAGTTCTTCAATATAATTCGCATGTTGCGTTGGTATTAATGTTTATTGGAAAGATCATGAATATAAAGATTTAATTTTCAAAGCAAAGAGAATCAAATCAAGATTGTTATAATTATTACTTTCTCCTTTATTCTTTTAAATTCGCGCATCGCGCTGATACTTATACTAGTAGTAATAATAAGTTCAAAAAATGGTAAAGGTACGCTTAGAGAAAATGTAAAGAAGAGAAGTTCGGGAAAAAAGAAATAACGATTTAAATTGAACACAAAAATTGCTAAAGAAGTCATAAAACCAAAAGATTTAAAATTTATATCATACGTCTAACACCAATAATGAGGAATAACATCAAGAAAGCGAAATATAAACGGTCTTCTATAATAGTAAATTAAAAAAAATGGGGCCCAGTCTTCTATAATAGTAGAACCATGCTTCTATATAGTAGAAGTTTAGACACATACGTCTCACACAAATAATGAGGAATAACATCGAGAAGACGAAATATAAACGGTCAAAAAACGTATACACATATTTTCTTAAAATGATGAAGTTGGTCTATACTTAAAAATTTAAGACTACAGTAGATGCTGACGCATGAAAGCGTTTTTCAGTGTTGTTGATTAAAAAGAGATGATAGCATGAAACTCGGTAGGAGAAAATGTATTTCAAATATTTCAATTGGAGAACCAAATAAGGAAAGTCATCTATGAGAGAAGCAGACTAATTAAAATAATTTGTTGATATTTTCAATTAATTGAATTATAATACTTTCTGTAGTAAAAATTCCATAATTGTAATACTAAAAGGTACTCTCTCTGTCATAATTTATGTGACATAATTTGACTAGGCACGAAGTTTAAAAAAGAAAGGAAAGATCTGTGAAACTTGTGGTCTAAAACAAGTCATAGATATTTGTGTAAATTTAAATCAAGTTAAATGATTTCTAAACATAAAAATATATCATTCATTTTTAGACAATCTAAAAAAAAGGTGGTGCTATTTTTTACCTCAAACTCATGTATTAAAAAAAAAAGGTGGACTCCATATTAAAAAATAAGCAATATAAAAAAATGTGGACCCCATATTAAAAAATCAAGTAATATCCATGTAATTCTCAAAGTATTCCCCATTAAGTCAATAATGGTGCATTCATTTAGTTGGATTTCTATACCACGCGCTGCATTTGCAACATTATTGAATGATTGTCCAAAAAAAGTGGCCCCCTTTGTTGGTAGATCAAAGTATTCACTTTTTCTAACTGTATTGTTTTTCTAACGGTTTTATTGGATATTCCATCTTTTATTTTTAGAAATTTATGGATAACACGTGTTACATCTTTTGATGTCGGCTTAATACAAAACTCCTTCCTTCCCCAAACAAAAATTCATGAAGGTGGTTTCGTTGTCCACCTCCAACTCATGTAAAAAAAAAAAAAAAAAAAAGGTGGGTCCACCTCCTAAAAAAAAGTTGGGTATCCACATGTGTGCTATAGATCCTACCAAAACTTTCTCCACAATTTTTAGGCTCATTGTCACTTATGCCCTTATTTTGTGTTGTTGTTTAATTTTTGTCCCTAAAAAAAATTTAAAAAAAAATTGGGTATAAATTTATATTTCTGCATCATAATGTCTCACGAGTTATGTTCCGCACCATTAAAAACATATAGCCACTGGGCATAAAATTTATAAAAAATAACAGCCTATGTCTATTTGAAAAAAATATTTACCTGAAATGACTCATATTTGTAATATTACCCAAAATAGCCCTTTTATACATTATTATACACTTTTATATAAGATCGACACATTATTTACATTAAGTGTATAATGTTTTATATCGTGTGTATAAACATTATTGTAAAAAAAGTTGGCTATACAAATGTAAATTAAAAATATAACTATGTGGATATAATGTAAATTAAAAAAAGTTGGCTATATAGGTGCAAATTTAAAATATAACTATGTGGATATAATATTTTATGCTGCAAAGTATATTATTGAAATTATTCCTAAAATTAATTGCTAAAGGTAAAAATTAAATACCAGCCCATTTAAGGACAATTCACGCAACTTCTTCCATTTTTATAGTTTTAAATTTGTAATAGACAAATTCCATTTTTTAAAACTAAACTATATAGAAGCATGAGTTGAAGAAGTGGATCTCGACCAAGGGCAAGCAAGGGCAATTTGGTCAAAGCACTTGCCATTAAATAATTCCATTAGTTAAAAGTAGAATCTTACTGTAGCTTAGTATTAAATATATTCGTACTTTCCCTATTTTTCCCCTGCTCATAAAAATTACATCCGAACAGATGATGTCATTTCAAGTGGCATGTATTAATTATGTTTTTAGCCACGTGTCACTTTTACACTACTTTTACTTTTCACTATTTTATCATGGCCACATAATCCCGCTTAATAAACAAATAACATTTGTGTATATGTATTAATTTTCATCTATGTATATGCATATGTTTCTTAGCAGTATAAAATATATATATGCTATCACTATCCAATGCATAAATCTTTACAATTGTACACAACTACATACACATAAATACACTATATAATCCAAAGTGTTGGGCATACGCCATCTAGTCTTCATAATCATATATGTTGTTTATAGTATTCTCAAGAATATTTGTGCTCATAACCATATCTTCATAATCATAATCCTACACACTGATTGCATACTCCTTTTTTTGTTGTTTATTTTTCTTTCAAAAGTGACTTACAAAACCAATACATTGATTGTATATTATATGTATATTTCATGTCTAAAATATGTATATTATATGTATATTTATATTTAATTTACAAAAGCTATACATTTTGTTGGCTAATATTTTTTTGAGCAGTCCGAAAATGTAATCACCTCAATTTATTGAGGCATGATTCTTCATACTGGTGAAAAAAGTTGTAATCTTTGCAGGTTTGACTAGCATTTTTAGCCTTTTCTTAGTACTTTAATCATTTATGGTGAAAAAAAGTTGTAATCTTTGCATCTGGGTGTAACTGTACTTGTTTGTAATTAAGGGGCTGAGGAAACTATTTTTTGGTGTAGATTACCCTTTTCTGAGCTATTTAGTCCTCATTGATGAAAAAAGTCTTAATCTTTGCATTTGGGGTTAAATGTACTTGTTTGTAATTGAGGGGTTGATGAAAGTTTTTGTGTAGATTACCCTTCCCCATTTCCCCTTCCCCTTCTCCTACCCCCTATGTAATATATATTTAAAAAAAAAAAACATATAATCTCTTCGTCCCAAAAAGATTGTCCTCTTTTGACTTGGCACAAAATTTAAGAAATAAAGGAAAAATTTTAAAATGTGTGGTCCAAAACAATCCTAGATATTTGTGTGGCTGTAAATCATCTCATAAAGTTAAATTATTTCTAAATGTAGAAAGCTGACAGTTTTTTTGAGACAAATTAAAAAGTAAAGGAGGACAATCTTTTTGGGACAGAGAGAGTAGATATATTTTGATTCCTACTTCATGGGATATATATATATATATATATTACCACTATATAGAAAGGTGGGTTGGGCATCTTTTTCGTCGTCCGTTTGTGGGCCCAAAAAAAATTGTGGGCTCACATATTTTAAACAACTACTAATATTTAAAAAAAATGCGGGCCCACATATTTTAAACAACTACTAATATTTAAAAACAACTACTAATATTACAAAAAAATTGTGGCCCACATATTTTAAACAACTACTAATATTTAAAAAAGAATTATGGGCCCTATATCAAACACCAACCAGTAATAAAAAAAAAGAGAAGAAAAAAAAAGGTGGAACCTATCACATCCAAACTCACGGAAAAAAAAAAAGTGAATCTCATATTAACAAAATCAAGCAATATTAAAAAAAATGAATCCCATATTAAAAAAACAAACAATGTTAAAAAAAGTGCTTAGAAAATCAAATAATTAAATCAATAATGATGGATTCATTGCCACATGCGTATCAACCCACTAGAGGGAGCAAATGAAATTATTGTACAACAACATACTTAAAATTCAAAAATGCTTAGAAAATCTAACAATTAAATCAATAATGATGGATTTATTACCACATGCATATCAACCCATTAGTGGGAGCAAATGAAATTATTGTACAGCAACATACTTAAAATACTTATATATATATATATATATATATATATATATATATATATATATCCGTTTACCAATTTTTGAAAAAATAAAAAAATTGTGGGCCCATATAGCCTGATGAATTCATTGACACATGCGAATAAACCCATTAGAGGGAGCAAATGAAATTATTGTACAACAACATACTTAAAATACAAAAGTGCTTAGGAAATCAAACAATTAAATCAATAATGATGAATTTATTGCCACATGCGTATCAACCCATTAGTGGGAGCAAATGAAATTATTGTACAACAACATACATCAACCAATATTAAAAAATTCAAAAAAACACCAACCAATTAATCATTTAAAAAAAAGTGTGGTCCCCATATTAAACACCAAACAATATTAAAAAATAAAAAAACCAACCAATAGTTTTTTTTAAAAAAGAAGTAAATAAAGTGGAACCCACCATCTCCAAACTCACGGAAAAAAAAAGGTGGACTCTATATTAACAAAATCAAGCAATATAAAAAAAAATGTGAATCCCATATTAAAAAACAAACAATGTCAAAAAAAAAGAGTGCAAACTTTGTATTCGTAGCAAACACTAATATAATAAAGTTTACATACGAAGCACAAACGACAATATTATATTAATTGTGTTTTGAACATAGTATCCCATATTGACAAAATCAAGCAAAATTAAAAAAAAAAGTGAATCCCATATTAAAAAAATAAATAATGTAAAAAAAAAAGTGCAGACTTTGTATTCCTAGCAAACACTAATATAATAAAGTTTTAGATACGGAGCATGAATTATAATGTTATATTAATCGTGTTTTGAACATAGTATATATATATATATATATATATATATATATATATATATATATATATATATATATATATATATATATATATATATATATATATGCATAAAAATAGTGCAAACTAATAATGTCCAAAAGGGTGAGCCCCATACTAAACAACACCAAGCAATATAAAAAACAAATTATATAAAGCATGGGTTTAGACCCATGCTTCGACGTCCGTTGTCCCTTAAAAAAAAAGGGGAGTGGGCCCCATACTAAATAACACCAAGCAATAAAAAAAGGAAGAAAAAATGGAACTCACCATCTCCAAACTCATGAGAAAAAAAAGGTGGACCCCATATTATCAAAATCAAGCAATATCAAAAAAATAAAATGAACCCCATATTAAAAAAAATATAATGTTAAAAAAAAAGTACATACTTTATATTCGTAGCAAACACTAATATAATAAAATTTTAGATACGGAGCACAAACTACAATGTTATAGTAATCGTGTTTTGAACGTAGTATATGTATATATATTATATGCATAAAAATAGTACAAACTAATAATGTCCAAAAAAAAAAAGTGCACCCCATACTAAACGACATCAAGCAATATAAAAAAAAGTGGATCCCACCATCTCTAAACTCACGGTAAAAAAAAGTGGACCCCATATTAACAAAATCAAGTAATATCAAAAAAAAAAAAACGAACCCCATATTAAAAAAATTATGTAAAAAAAAAATACAGACTTTCTATTCGAAGTAAACACTAATTTAATAAACTTTTAGATACGGAGTACAAACTACAATGTTATATTAATCGTGTTTTGAACATAGTATATATGTATATGTATATATATATATATATATATATATATATGCATAAAAATAGTGCAAATTAATAATGTAAAAAAAAAAAGTGCACCCCCTATTAAAAAATCAAACAATATTCATGTAATTTTCAATGTATCTCATTAAGTAAATAATGATGAATTCATTACCACGTGCGTGTCAATCCATGAAATTGTTTTTTTTCAAAAGGTTAAGTAGTCAAACCATACAATTTTCTTTCTTTTTTTATATTAGCCTGAGATCTAATCTAGATATTAAACTGTTGTATTTGCTATTCCGCCATGTCATTTATTTGTTATGTTTACTAAAATAAATATACTTAAAATATTTATATCTTAAAATAAGATAGAATTTAATTACTTTTTTATTTTTATTCTTATTCTAATAAATACAACAACAACAACATACCCAGTTAATCCCATAACGTCTTATTCTAATAAATGTGAAAAGAAATTAATGTCGTAAAAAAATATATCAAATACAGATCAAATAATGAATAAGGCGTTCAAAAAAAAATTAATAAGGTAAATTAGTCAAATTATAATTCTAATCGAAGGTTTCTTAAAAAACCATGCAAAAGACAACATGACAAGTAAAATGAGCTAAACCAATAATTTTTACTAAAAATTAAAAAAATAGTATTTCTTCGTTTAAATAAAAAATTAATTTCTACTTTGTTTCGTTTTAAACATGTAAAATTAATTTAATAATTTGAATTAGAATTGTTCAAATCAAAATTTGGTAAAAAATAATAAGTATTTTACACCTTTAAATTAATCGAATTAAAATTGAAAGTATCAACTGATGCTTAAATATTGCTATTGTTTTATCTCAAACTATAATGTTATATTAATTGTGTTTTGAACATAATATATACTTTATATATATATATATATATATATTATCACTATTCAAAAACAATTACATACACATAAATGCACTATAATCTAAAGTATTGGGCCGGTGCTGCCGTCTAGTTACTACATAGAAGCATGGGTTTATACCCATGCCTCATCGTCCATCTCCTAAAAAAATAATAATAAAAAAATGATGTGGGCCCCATAATAAAAACATCAATCAATATTAAAAAAGGAAAAAAATTGGACCCACCATCTTCAAACTCATGAAAAAAAAGTGGACCCCGTATTAAAAAAAATCAAGCAATATAAAAAAAAAGTGGATCCCATATTAAAAAAAAAAGCAATGCCAGAAAGAAAAAAAAAGTGCACCCCATATTAAAAAATCAAACAATATTCATGTTATTTCCAAAGTAACACCATTAAGTCAATAATGGTGGATTCATTGCCACATGCGTATCAATCCATTACTGGAGCAAATGAAATTATTGTAAAGCAAAATATATGGACCCCATATTTTTTTCTTTTTCAAAAGGTTAAGCAGTCAAACCATATAATTTCCTTTCTTTTCCTATATTAACCGTGTTTTGAACATAATGTGCGTGTGCGTGTATATATATATATATATAAACCCATGCTTCGTTGTCCATCTCCCTAAAAAAATAAAAAATAAAAATAAAATAAGGTGAGCCCCATACTAAAAACATCAATCAATATTAGAAAAAGGAAAAAAAAAAGTAGACCCCACTATCTTCAAACTCATAAAAAAAAAAGTGGACCTCATATTAAAAAAATCAAGCAATATAAAAAAAAACGTGCACCCCATATTAAAAAATCAAACAATATTTATGTTATTCCCAAAGTATCCCCATTAAGTCAATAATGGTGGATTCATTGCCACATGTGTATGAACCCATTAGTAGAAGCAAATGAAATTATTGTAAAGCTGGACCCCATATTATTGTTTTTCTTCAAAAGGTTAAGTGGCCAAACTATACAATTTCCTTTTTTTCTTATATTAACCGTGTTTTGAACATAGTGTGTGTGTGTGTGTCTGTATATATATATATATATATATATGACCCCATATTATTGCTTTTCTTCAAAAGGTTAAGTAGTCAAACCATACAATTTCCTTTCTTTTCTTATATTAACCGTGTTTTGAATATAGTGTGTGTGTGTGTGTGTGTGTGTCTATATATATGCATAAAAACAGTGCAAACTTATGTATATATTTATTAGTAATATAAAATATATATATTATCACAACCCAAAGTGATAATACACTATAATCCAAGGTGTTGGGCTCGTGCGCAGCACAGGAATAAACATGGGTTTACCCATGCTTCGTCGTCAGCCACTCTTTAAAAAAATAAATAATAATAAATAAGATGGGGCCCATACTAAAACACCCAGCAATATTAAAAAAAAAAACGAAAAAAATGGACCCCATCATCTCCAAACTCATGTAAAACAAAAAAAAAAAAATTGGACCCCATATTGTCAAAAAAAAAAACGTGCACCTCATATTAAAAAATCACACAATATTCATGTAATTCCTAAAGTATCCCCATTAAGTCAATAATGGTGGATTCATTGTCACATGTGTATCAATCCATTAGTGGGAGCAAATGAAATTATTGTACAGCAAAAAACATGGACTCCATATTATTACTTTTCTTCAAAAGGTTAAGTAGCTAAACAATACAATTTCATTTATTTTCTTATATTAGCCTGAGATCTAATCTAAATATTTAATTGTTGTATTTGCTATATTTGTTATGTTTATTAAATAAATATACTTAAAATATTTATATTTCTAAAATAAGATAGCATTTAATTACTTTTTCATTTTTATTACTCTAATAAATGTGAAAAGAGATTAATGTCATAAAATAAAAAATAATATTAAATGGAGATCAAATAATTAATAAGGTAAATTAGTCAAATTCTAATTCTAATTGACGTTTCCTTAAAAAACCGTGCAAAAGACAACATGACAAGTAAAATGAGCTAAACCAAGAATATTTATCAAAAATTAAAAAATAGTAGTTCTTCGTTTAAATATAAAATCAAATTTATACTTTGTTTCGTTTTAAACATATAAAATTAATTTAATAATTTGAATTATAATTATCCAAATCAAAATTTGATAAAAAATAATAAGTATTGCTTAGGTCCAATCTACATACATTAACAATAGAATATTTTACTCTTTTAAATTAATTGAATTAAAATTCAAAATATCAATTGATGCTTAAATATTGTTATTGTTTTATCTCAAAGAGAGGAAAATAATTTCCTTTTAAACAAGTCTTCTCTTTTAAAAAGTATTAATAAATTTTTGCCAACTTTGTATGCGTAGCAAACACTAATATAATAAAATTTTGGATACGGAGCACAAACTACAATGTTATATTAATCGTGTTTTCAACATAGTGTGTGTGTGTATATATATATATATGCATAAAAACAGTGTAAACTTATGTATGTTTATTAGTAATATAAAAAAATATATATTATCACTACTCAAACACAATTACATACACATAAATACATTATAATTCAAAGTATTGGGTTGCGCACGGGCATACGTTGTCTAGCATGTTATTATTTCGGAGTTTTAACCACCGGATCGTCGACCAAAGCCTCTTTTAGTCATTTCAGGTTATATTGTTATTCTAATTGGTTTAGCTTTGTGTGGTTATTGTAGTTGTTTTGTTATTCTTAGATTGTCAAAGACACTTTAGCACTTTGTGGGCTCAGTTAATTGCTAGATTGTTGATTAGATAAAATCAACACATCACTTGCTCTTTGAACCAATATACTGCCACGTGTTGGGAAAGGATGGTTATATACATTTTCTACATAGGAGCGATATACTCCCTTTTTCATTTTCATTTTGTATTCTTACTTGATTAAATATATAGTTTAATTTAATGGTTACATGCTAGACCGTAAGTGAACGCACTAATTTGATTGCTCAATTTTGCTATTTCAAATTAAACAAAATGATGGCTCACTAAAATTGAATAGTACGTACATATTTTTCAAGTACCTAAATTAAAATCTGTAACTTTTAAATCAAATTGAGGTGAATATCAACTATCAAGTGATTTTGTTAAAAAATCAATGACCCATTCATCATTACATGTTAAATGACTACTCGAGCAACTATTTGTAGAAACTATCGTCGAATGTATAATTGTAGATTTTCGCTTGAGCTAGCAAACTAAATGCTTCTTGAGGTGTTTGTTGACGAACATAGAATAAATATGAAAAAGAAGAGAATAAATCAATTACTTATTGAAGAGAATAGCTACATTGCTTTTGTTCGCACAAAACAAATGTTCACTTTGACCGACTTTTGATCAATACTTTACAACATATATATATTTTTATCATATTGACATGAGAATTACTGTAACTTATTCTACTTTTCAAGTAGTTTCTGAGTATGCAAATGTTAATTTTAAACTATTGAGATGATATAATCCAATTTCGATTCAAAGATTAGTTAAATTGACTCTTAAGAAACGAAAAATGTTACATAAATTGAAAAGAGAAAATAACTATATTGCTTTTGAAATTCTTGTTTTCTTCACAAAAGCCTCATAAGACATTTTGAACTAGAGGTAATGTTATACAAACTGTTAGGCCGTGCTAACACGAGCTGCTAGAGTCAGTTCAGAATCGAATCGACGTATGCGCTTCTACGACATTAAATTCAACTCTGAGGGGCATCTTTGAAATTTAATAGTTTGTCTGCTTTAGGCCTGATGTACTCAATAGCAGTATGTGTTGCTTTTTCCTATTTGGACGAAAATACCGGACCATTTTAATTTGTTTGTCAATATCCTTTTTAAAGAATTGTAGTCAGGTACATCTTTCAAGAAACGTGGGTCCCAAAATTTTCATTTTCCACGGTAACTTCCAAAGATTGAGTATTGTGGCCTCTAAGCAGTACTGTAGATTCCATTTATTTTTAGTTTAAAGAATTACTGCAGACTATTATGGTATCCACTTTCTCATACCAATTCACTGATTTATTATATTTTACACATGATATCTTTATAATTACGGAGAAAGACTATACAAATACAACATTTCAAAAACTAAATGCATCTATTTATTACATTTTAGTCGATCAATTTTTGTTTGGGGAAGGAAGGAGTTTTGTATTAAGCTGACATCAGAAGATGTAACACATGTTATTCATAAATTTCTAAAAATAAAAGATGGAATATCCAATAAATCTGTTAGAAAAACAAGGCAACAAGAGAAAGTGAATACTTTGATCTACCAACAAAACGATCTTCATGTGTGCTCATGTGATATTCCCTCCATTTCAAAATCAGTGGTGCTTTTAGCATGATCACATCCTTTACAAAAGTATTCATTCCTAAAAAGTAAGATGTATTTTTACTAACTTACCCTTAAATACCTTGAAAAAGATGTAGCTCTTTAGTTTTAGATGAGTGTAAAATTGGAAGAACATCATTAATGCCTTCTTGATTATGTGAAATACCACTTATTTTGAAGCAAAATATATGTAAAACACCACTTGTTTTGAAACAAAATGAAAAGATAAAAACATCACCTTTTTTTTAAAAAAAATGAAGAGAATATCATAGAAAACAATGAAAACAAACATGGTTTCCTAGAAAACCATACATTAATGAACCACGGGAAACCACCATCCAAACAGGGGGTAAAGGCCTTCTTTTAAATTGTTTGATCGTAGAGGCAATCCGACGAGACTTAAATTTTCTATTCCTAAAGTATTCTTGACAAAAATATAACATATTTTTTAATAACCAATAATTTTAGAACTAAATTTAAAAGCTTAAAAACAATTTTAATCCTTAAAATATTTGCTACTGTCTTATTTTTCATCTACTCAAGTATAAATTTACTTAGGAGTATGTGGTGTTTTAATTTCTATATTTAATTCAAAGTAAATGATTTTTTATGTAACTAAAGAGATTTTTTTCTCAAATTTATCCTTATTTAAATAAGTGAATTTTTACATAATTAAGAATCCATATTAAATTGATATTATTTAATTAAGAATATTTTAGGCAAAACACTTCTTACTTTTAGCAGTGAGTGATTTATTAAGGAGTGTGCCAAAGCTAAAAACATCTATAACACTGGAGGAGTACCTCTAACATTATTTTTCCTTATACATTAATTTAGGTAACTTTTGGAGCAAAATTTCTTTTTGTAATTATACTCCCTCCAGATCAAAAAAATTGTCCACTTAGCCATTTGCACACCCTTTAAGAAAACACTAACTCCTAAGTAAAAATAGGTAATTTGACTAAACTACCCTTAATTAAATGGGCATTGGGATTTGATCATATAACACTTAATAGGGGCAAATATGAAAAAATAAGATTAATTCTTTCTAAATTTGCTAAGTAGACTCTTTTTTTTATCCTAGAAAAAAAGGCTAAGTAGACTCTTTTTTTAATCCGGAGGGAGTAGCATTTATTAGGTCTTACTGTAAATATAAACATGAGCCATGTCATATGGTCCTCTCCATAATCTTCTCTCTATTTGTTTTAAACCTCCAAAATTTTGCTTCTTCACATTAAATTAAGAAAAATGAAAAAAATATTATTAATTAACATGCATCCTTTGGAAGGAAAAAAAAACTTAAAATAAGAACAATTTAATTTCATTGACTTTTCAGTATATTTTTGTGTGGTTTAATTTGAAAGATCATCTACAAAAGTATCTTGCAATACCAAGAATTTTAATTATTTATCTTTATTTATAAGTCAACCTTTTGATTTCATCATACAACATTTTGAATATTGTAATATTCTAAAAATAAGTTAGCCAATATGGGTTCAATTCATAGAAACAAATGAATAACTCAATCTGGATTATTGATAACGTCCAAATCCACCCTATTAATTAGAATGGGCACGGTCGTATGCAAATATAATTTACCCAACTATGAGTCGGGGTCGAATCCCACAGAGAACAATATGTAGGTGATTTAAGCAGATTAGGAATTTTCACCAACTATGCTAAAGCCAAACGATAGATAATATTTTGGTTTTTGAGAAAATTATGACTAATGCGGAAATGTAAACTAACCTAGAAAGCAAGTAAAATGATCAATGGCCACAAGTTTGGATAATAGGAAATTACACTCAAGTAACGATCCAACGTATTTTATGATTTTACAACTAAGAGCGGGTTTGTGTCAATAGATAATGATTTCTCAAATCTCATTGAAAGTCTTCCAACCAAATCAATGAATTTCACTCTAAGCTTTTCCAAGCCTTAGAGTGTGATATTAGGCACAATCAATTTAACCTCAAGTAACTATCTTCTTCCGAGCTCAAGTTATTAGATGAGTTTAATGACCCAAATTCTTGTTAATTAATCTTTCCCAACCTAGATTTTCTCTTCCAAGCTCAATCTAAGTAAATGGGTGAGTCCTAGGGTTAGCTAATCCCTTTGGAAACATTCAAGAACGAGATTAATTAAATCAACAAAGACCACTTCAATAGCAATAAAAATCATTCAATATATAAGCAAAACAAGAGTTTTAATCCAAACTTTAATCAAGAATACTTTCATAAACGAAATTCAAGTCTAGAAATGAAATACTACACACTAAAATATTCAATACAAAACAAGGAATTGAAGAAAGGTTTAAGAATTATCTCATTAAAGTGCTCCAATCTTCTCTTCCAATTGTGTAGGTGAAACCCTAGCCTCCAAAACTTGCAAAATGACCAAAGATGTCTATGTTTTTCCCTAAGCCTCTCTTTTGTAGCTCCTCTAATTCTTCCAAGTTTAAAAGAATGTCAAAATCTGCCCCCATATTTCTGTTTTTGCAATTCTGCCCGTTTTTGCAAAACTGTCCACTTTTGACAGTTTTGCAAATCTGTCCCGTTTTTGCAAAACTGTCCAGTTTTGACAGTTTTGCAAAAATGTCCAGTTTGGCCTCTTTTTTGACTTTCTTTTCACTTGGTTTCTTCCGATCACTCATTTCAGCTACTTGGCTTGTTTTGCTCTATTTTGTTCCATTTTGGTCCATTTTGATCCATTTTGCTCTTTTATGCTCTCCGGGCATCTTTTCCTACAAAACAACATAAAAACACAAAAAGTAACAACAAAAGTGCTTAAGGAGTCACAAAAGCTTAAGGAATTAGCGTCGAATATCGCGTAATTTCACGACTGATCAACACCCCCAACTTAAAGTCTTTGCTTGTCCTCAAGCAAACTAAAACAAAAATCTCAATGAGGAACTACTTTAAGCACAAAAACATGACTTTGGTTGGTACCAACAATTAGACTACAAGCATGTGAAGCTTCAACCAAATAACTCCCTCATTTCAAAATACAATTTCAAGAATGCAATAAAGATATAAAACTATCAAGCAACAACACTCAAGTTTCAATAAGTGACTCAAAACTACTAGCTTACTAGATATGCTCAGTTGACTCAACTTTGGATTTTTCAACATCACCAATCTATCGTAATCCATATGCCCTCACAAGAAAGAAAGTCCCAAAATCACTGTATTCACAACAACAACACAAGGGACAAATACACAAAGTCACTCACACTCACAAAGAAATTCTAGTGCTAACAAATATCACACCATAAGCTTGCCCTTATTTTCAATCATCACTAACTCAAGAACATTTAGTTGGAGATCACATAGGGACTTTTTAAGCTTGTAATGTAGGCTTAGGGAAGGGTAGGATAAGTATTTGGGATACAAGTGACTACGCCCTCCTTGAACACTACACAAAACCTTTCGTCCACTTTCCTCTTCATTTCAAAACAACACTCCTTCCTTTGCATACTAGTTTCCCCAATTATTCCAACTTCCTTTATAAAGTTCCAAAATATAATGTGCTAGCACATGCCACCCCCAACTATAAATGTTGCAGTGTCCTCGCTGCACATAATCAAAACAAAACATAAAAATAGAAAAGGAAAGAAATTTTTTTTTTTTTTTTTTTTTTTTACTCACTGGCACGACCTGCGACCCCACATGCGAATCGCAGGTCTGACCTGCGAGTCGCAGGTGATGTCACCTGCCAATTTTTTTTTTTTTTTTTTTTACAAAGATGCATTTTTTTTGCACAAAAAAGTTTGCAACCTTTTTGTATTTTTCAATTTTTCTTCCTTTCTTTTGACTTTTTCACAACACCAACCTTCACCACTCTCAAGCAACACTAACACCCCCAACTTAGGCTTTTGGCCTCAAATTCACAATTTCATGTTCAAGGAGGGAAACGTTCAAAAGAGAGACTTTTCATCAAACATGGTAAAGGCTTGTAATGTGGCAATCAAAGAAAAGGTCATAAGCTCAAATGGGGTTACTAGTGATATTATTTATGCAATGGTAGGCTACAAAGGCTAAAGAGGTTTTTTTCACAAAGATAGCCCAAGGTCATCTCTCCAACCAATATGATCAAAATTAATATTGAAAGACTAACCGGGCAAGTTCTAGATGATAAAAGTAAACACAAGATTTATTCAACAAACACTCACACACATGGCATATGAACTAGTCAAGATGGATCAATTTCACTTTCCAAGCAAGAACAACTAGTGCAATATCTCATAATCCAAAGTCAACACACTAGTAGGTAAAGAGTCACAAAATGAGCCAAAAAGTTGTCACAAAGATCATTCTTTCCTATGCACCTTGCTTTTTAACTTTCACAACAATTTGGAGAGGTATTCACATTTCAATTTCACATGCAAGAGACTAACTCTATTAGTACCAAACAAGCCAAGAGTTTTCACATTTTTCCTCAAAGGAGAACCTACACCTAAACTTACAAGACTAATGAAAGAAGCTAAGAAAGAAAATAAAATAATAAGAGTGACTAATCCACAACATGTCAAAAGAACAAAATTTTCAAAATTTTTGAGCAAGTTTCAAAATATAATGCGCTACTACGTGCCACCCCCAACTATAAACATTGCAGTGTCCTCACTGCACATAATCAAAACAAAACAGAGAAAGAAATTTTTTTTTTTTTTTCTTTTTACACTCACTGTCATGACCTGCGACCCCACCTGCGAATCGCAGGTATGACCTGCGAGTCGCAGGTGATGTCAGCGATTTTTTTTTTTTTTTTTTTTTTTTTTTGTCTGTCACCATGTGCGATTAGACCTGCGACTCGCAGGTTAGACCTGCGATTCGCAGGTTGTGACAGCTGAAAAAAAATTTTAGCAGCTTTTACTGGTTTGGAGGCTGTCCGGAAATTCGATATGCTTAAAACAACTCCAAAAATTGTGAAACTTTGCGGATTAGTCAAAAACCATAAACTAAAACTATTCTAAAAAATAAAATTTCCAAAACGATTAAAAACTTTTAAAACGATGGGTTACCTCCCACCAAGCGCTTGATTTAACGTCGCGGCACGACGGTTACCTTTACCACTTTTCCTTCCATTTGGAAGATATGAATTTGCGCCCCAACTTTGAATCAAGGTCATGATGACGCTCATGGGGCGGTGGTAGAAAAACAAGGAGGCCAACTCTCGGGTGTCGCATTTTGCACTTCTTGGCCCTTAAGTGAGGCATGCCATTTTGTCTTCTTGGCATAGCAAACTTCAAAATGAAAACGCTTTCTTCTTCATTTCCACAATTCTCCATAGGCTCGGTTAGTTCAACTTCCATATCATCAACCAAGCACAATGTTGAAAAATGGTTGGAATGTGGTCTAAGGCGCTCCATTTTCAAATTCACTTCATTTTTGACATCCTCACCCAAAAATGAACTAGAGTCTTCAAAAACCATTGCATGAACTTTTTTATGCAACTCTAGTATCATTTCTTCAATCTCGGCATCTTGCATTATATTTGGATTGGTCGGCTGACAATTCATCATTAGCTCTTGAAAATCAATGTTGACCACTTTTTCATTGGAAACTAACTTAAAACTACTATCCATGACTATTTGATGTTGAGTATTGCATACCTCAACTTTTGCATTCAATTCGGCTTTCAAGTCACGGATAGCAATTTCAAGTTCCTTCAACTCTTGCCTTTGCTCAACATGGATTTTTACAAATTCTTCCACCATCCTCGAAATGTCTTCTCGATGATCCCCATAGACTCTAAGTTGTTGAGCTTGAGACATAAGCCAATCTTGGCTCACTATTTCCACTTTGTCAAGGTTTTCTTCAAGTTGAGAGTCATTCAAAGCTTGTAGAAATTCACTCTTGGAGACATTCATGTTTTGGTCACTTTCTTGCCTACTTTCAACACCCTCAAGTTGTTGAGAATTATAAGTATGAACCAATGATTTCATTTGATCCTCCAAGATGTGAATAGCTTTGTCATTGCAATTAATTGCTTGCCTCAAGTCATCAAGTGGTTGCCTCAAGTCTTTAACCGCTAAGTCCTGTTTTTCAACTTTTTCAAGAATGGTCTCTAACATGAGCATTATCCTCTCATTTTGAGCATTTGAGGCTTCTTCCATTTCCATATCCCTACTATTATCAAAATCAAAACTAGAATAGTCATAGTGGGGGTTCGGGGAAGGGAAGGACAAATAATCACAATTATCCCAATGACCATTTTGACCACCACATCTATCACATATACTCCACTCATAGGTTTGGGATTGTGCGCACAACCCGCCCCCGGAAGAATTCAAACAATTTTGCCATGAGTGTGGTCCTCCGCAATAAAGACAAGGGTCATCAAAGTATGCATAACTACCATCCGACCAATTTTCATTATATGATGCCATTGTTTTTTTTTTTTTAGAACTGGACAGTTTCTGCAAAAATCAAAAACTGGACAGTTTTTCAGAACTGGACAGTTTTGCAATTCTGCAAAACTGGTCAGTTTTTCAGAACTGGACAGTTTCTGCAGAAGCAAAAACTGGACAGTTTTTCAGAACTGGACAGTTTTGCAATTCTGCAAAACTGGTCAGTTTTTTTTTTTTTTTTTTTAGATAAAATAAAGCAATGAAAGTTTGAACCAAAGCAAGTTAGCTTAAATCCCAAACTAACTCAAATACGCCAAATTGTTCCCCGGCAACGACGCCATTTTTGATAACGTCCAAATCCACCCTATTAATTAGAATGGGCACGGTCGTATGCAAATATAATTTACCCAACTATGAGTCGGGGTCGAATCCCACAGAGAACAATATGTAGGTGATTTAAGTAGATTAGGAATTTTCACCAACTACGCTAAAGCCAAACGATAGGTAATATTTTGGTTTTTGAGAAAATTATGACTAATGCGGAAATGTAAACTAACCTAGAAAGCAAGTAAAATGATCAATGGCCACAAGTTTGGATAATAGGAAATTACACTCAAGTAACGATCCAACGTATTTTATGATTTTACAACTAAGAGCGGGTTTGTGTCAATAGATAATGATTTCTCAAATCTCATTGAAAGTCTTCCAACCAAATCAATGAATTTCACTCTAAGCTTTTCCAAGCCTTAGAGTGTGATATTAGGCACAATCAATTTAACCTCAAGTAACTATCCTCTTCCGAGCTCAAGTTATTAGATGAGTTTAATGACCCAAATTCTTGTTAATTAATCTTTCCCAACCTAGATTTTCTCTTCCAAGCTCAATCTAAGTAAATGGGTGAGTCCTAGGGTTAGCTAATCCCTTTGGAAACATTCAAGAACGAGATTAATTAAATCAACAAAGACCCACTTCAATAGCAATAAAAATCATTCAATATATAAGCAAAACAAGAGTTTTAATCCAAACTTTAATCAAGAATACTTTCATAAACGAAATTCAAGTCTAGAAATGAAATACTACACACTAAAATATTCAATACAAAACAAGGAATTGAAGAAAGGTTTAAGAATTATCTCATTAAAGTGCTCCAATCTTCTCTTCCAATTGTATAGGTGAAACCCTAGCCTCCAAAACTTGCAAAATGACCAAAGATGTCTATGTTTTTCCCTAAGCCTCTCTTTTGTAGCTCCTCTAATTCTTCCAAGTTTAAAAGAATGTCAAAATCTGCCCCCATATTTCTGTTTTTGCAATTCTGCCCGTTTTTGCAAAACTGTCCACTTTTGACAGTTTTGCAAATCTGTCCCGTTTTTGCAAAACTGTCCAGTTTTGACAGTTTTGCAAAAATGTCCAGTTTGGCCTCTTTTTTGACTTTCTTTTCACTTGGTTTCTTCCGATCACTCATTTCAGCTACTTGGCTTGTTTTGCTCTATTTTGTTCCATTTTGGTCCATTTTGATCCATTTTGCTCTTTTATGCTCTCCGGGCATCTTTTCCTACAAAACAACATAAAAACACAAAAAGTAACAACAAAAGTGCTTAAGGAGTCACAAAAGCTTAAGGAATTAGCGTCGAATATCGCGTAATTTCACGACTGATCAATTATCAGAGATTACAGTCGCAAAAAAGTTCAGTAAAATAGAAAGTAGAAGCGCTATCATTTGTTTGATTTTTTTAAGTCTAATATATAATCTAAATGTTTCCCTTTAAATTTTAGATACCTTTTTATGTTTTAATATTTTAGACGTCTTTAAAAAGTGCAAACTTATGTTACAAAAATAAAGAAGTAAGAGCAAAAAAATATCAAAAAATATTTACAAATATAAATTTTAACTTTAGTTTGGGTCCGAGCTAAGTACGAGCCAAATGAAACTAGTATTTCTATTATATAGTAGCCCTTGGACGAGCAAGCTTTAAGTCAGGGCAAAATTATAATCGCACATAACTGGTGTAAGAATCTAGAAGGATCCATTTTTATTTCTCATCTCTATCGTAAAAAAAAAAAAAAAAAAAAAAAACTCTTGTCTTGATCATCTCATCGAATGTCAGCAGGCATGCTTTCCTTTAATTTTTTTCTTGAATTTCTAGCTCTTACCTTCAGTTATTTCAACCTCCCTTATATTTGTTTTTTATTTCTATTTCTTTTCCCATTCTCTGTTTAATATGACCATAGATTGATTTTTTTTTCACAAGCTTGTGCTTTGTTACTTGCTCTTGTACAGGAAGACAAGTCGCCCAAAATTATACCTTAAGTTTAGCTTTTGGATCAAAATAGTCCTTCGTGTATCTGGCGGAGCCCTAATAGTCCTCCAAATATATGCAAAAATGGTACACTTCTAATCATTGTCAGCTTTTTCCGTGAAACACTAACTGAGACCGTGTATGACTGACATTTCTTGCTCCCAGAGCTAAAAATAGAAACTAATTGAGTACACTAGAGAGGAGAAATTGATTTTTTTTTTTACCAAATGGTTCGTTAATGTGCAAAAAATTATTCACAGTTTCTTCATTATATCATCAAGTTAGCTTCTTTCAAATGCAGCAAACAATCAGAACAAAACCTTTTTTTTTTGTTTTCCTTAACAAAACAAACCATTTCAAGAAGCTGGAATTGTCTTCCTATTCCTGATATTGCTGAATCGTAAAATCATGAATACTGAATACTGAATTTCAATGGTCACTTTGCAGTATATCTAACTGAACAGTGTTACCTGAAAGAAGAAAGAAAGAAAGAAGGAAAAAGAAGAAGCCTTACCTGAAAGAAGAAAGAAAGAAAGAAGGAAAAAGAAGAAGCCTTACCTGAAAGTTAAGTTTGCTCTCTGTATTCTGAAGGAAACAAGACGCAGCTACTGATGGAAACCCTAGGTAAATAATAATTTGCTCTCTTTATTCTGTTTTGTTTTAAAGTCAGCCACTTTTTTAAAAATAAATAAATCAAAAGGCGACGCCACAGCTCGCCATCGCCATAGCCTCACCTTTTAGAAAACGCCACGCCTTGGCTGTCCCTGGCGAGGAAGGCTCACCTTGCCACGCCTCACGCCAAAAGGCGTAAGGCGAGCGCCTTTCTAAACACTTCTAACATTTCTGGTTCGTAAAATAATTGATTTGATTAATTGAATGTTTTCATCAGAGGTGTTGTATTTGTACCCCCTCGAAAATCTGTAGTGTTTTGTGTATAAAAAGAAGCAAAATTCCGGGAATAATTTTCCTCCTATGGTATGTATACATTGTCGTACTCTTACACTGTAACTACCAAAAGTACCCACTTTGTAACCCTCCTTTACCGGAAAACTTCCCCTCTTCTAGAAGATGGTTTGGGAACAGAACATGTGAGCTGCATATGATTTCTCCGTTAGTCTTTCACTGAAAACTTTAGCGGAGACAAAAAAGGCACTATCTTTGAATACTTCAAGGTCTATTAGTGCACCACTTAATATTTAAGGGGCTACTTTGATCCAAAGTCAAAACTTAAGGGATAATTTTTGGCCTTTTCGCTTTTAGTTTGCACAAAAGCAGGAAGTGGTACTCTTAAGGGGTGAGTGTTGCATCCTCCAAAAAGTAGTGCAGTTTTAGAGGACCGATACGGGTGCAGTAACATTTTTAGAAAGTACAATCAACATAGTTTTATGGATCATCATTTTCGAAAGTCACCCACTTTGAAGTGTCACTTGCAATTACTAAGCCTTCCCATATCCATAATGTTGAATTATATGCATTGACTACATTGTGGTCAGCAAGGCATGATCTTCTGGTGCAAGAGAATTGAAGCAATGTCATAGTTGATATTTCACACAATTTTGAGGGTTAGTTTTTCACTTTTCATTTATGCTAAAGGTTGGATACCCTTATATTGATTGTGCTCAAGTTTATGGCAATGAAAAAAAGGGAATTTGAGTTAATGATAGGAAGCAAAAATATAGGGGTTTCATAGATGTCTCCTGTACAACTCTTGTTATTACCAATGCACTTGTTAATCTATCACTTTCCTA
Organism: Lycium barbarum; assembly: GCF_019175385.1. Lineage (NCBI taxonomy): Eukaryota > Viridiplantae > Streptophyta > Magnoliopsida > Solanales > Solanaceae > Lycium > Lycium barbarum. The sequence goes on from NC_083344.1 coordinate 1,180,779, forward strand.
GACACAAGATAAAAGGGTTTTCATTTTTATAGTTTTTGCTCGAGATCAATCTTTCAAAACATGTGTTGTACTAATATTTACTGCTTTTATTTAAAACTATGATTTATTCCTATAGAATGTGTAACGTGATCAATGTTTGTGTTCCTCTTTTCTACATTAGTCTGTAACCGACAGTATTACCTCTACTGACTATTTTCCCATTTATTTAGATTGGTCAAGTTCTGAAGAGGCTGTTTACAGATGGTTTTGTCAAGAGGGAAGATCTCTTTATTACATCCAAACTCTGGTAATCAAGATTCGAACAAATTGAGAAAAGACACCTTTTTTCGTTTCTCACCCTAAATATAATAACATTTCTGTCCTTTGGATGTCACGCCCCGAACCATGGCCTGGACGTAACACGGCACTCGGTGCCTGACTACATGTGACCGAGCGAACCACATGACTTGCTGAATCATCATGATGCATAATATAAGCGGAAATATAACGTAAAATGCATGATGAGCCTTTATAAACATAATGAGTCATAATACTTAATAAGGTACTTGTTTAAACATGAGTGAGCCAAAATGGCTATACGACTCCAAATGTCTGACATGACATAACTGACTGGTCTAGTCTATGAAACCTCTACCATGATTCTGACTGGAAAGCATACTTACTGGGACAAGGCCCCCAGCATACCTTTACATGCAAAACTATATAGAGAGATACAATGTTTAAACCCCGAATGAGATGGAGCTCACCAATAAGCTGGTACGAGCAAATCCTAGTGATCAGAAGCGTCGTCCTGTAAATCTGTACCTGCATCGTGAAATACAGGCCCCCGGGCAATAAAAGGGGACGTCAGCACATTGAATGTACTGGTATGTAAAACAACCGGAAGATCAACATGGGACATAGGATAACATGATAAGAACTGAAACTGAAAACTTGGACATGAACATGAGCATGAGCATGAGTACATAAACATGAACTTGAAACTGAAACTGAGTACTGAAACTGAACATAAACATGAGTACTGTAAGCATGAGATAATTTGTAATAATCTGAAATGATCTGTAATACTCTGTAATACCGACATGAACCACCACGGGGAGAAGCGTGGAGTCTGATCTCTGCCCGATCAGCTAAGTCATCTCGTACCTTGCCGAGGCACGAGACATGAACATGACATGAATGGATCCAAATCCCTCAATGGGGAAAATATGAAGGAATCGTCCTATCTGGGCGGAGCGATCCTTATCCTACGTTGGCATACGTAGTTTTCAGGCTATCTGAGCCTTCTCGGTATTAATACAACTCCCGAACATGAAAATAATATAGTTGGCTAAGAAGCCCATGACTTTCGTGAATTACTTGTACTTGTCTTGAAATCATGATTTCACGAAATAACTTGTAAACATGGTTTCATGAGATAGCTTGTACACATGTTCTTGATTTATGAGTAATACAATAGTTCAAAATCATATATTTGTAGTTGACTTGAAAACATGTTTATAACTTGCAAAATAACTCATGCAGTTTCATATGAACATAATGAGAACACATGAGGAAGAATTCATGATTCATGGATTAAGCTAGAATTCCTAATGTCCGTAATGGAAAGTTAGGAACACAATAACGAACATATATACGGAATTCATGTACATACATACATACATAATTACGGGCTACCAATACATTGGTTTTAATGCCCTAGGAGTTGAACTTCATAGATTTTACTAAACGGATCATGGGGAAAGAACGTAGAAGTTCCCACATGTGGATGGAAGTTCTACATACCTTAACCTCCCGCTTTTGAGCGTATCACAGTGTCTTTCAATCCCTTCAACTTCAATCTATAGCAACACAAGTCATAGGGATTCTATATTAGCAACCATATCCATGTTTTGTTCATCTAAGCATTTTATCAAACACTTAGTAGGCATGAAGCTTTATAACCCTCATTAATGGTGTTTTCTTCACCAAATCTCCATCCTTTTACTTCTAGCTAATTCTACAATCTCCATTAGATGTAATTAACATCATTTTTCATCAACCATATGAATACAACCATCCCAAGTCAACAATCCAACAATTCTAGCATAGTTCATATAATCATCCTCAACAAACCCAATTATTATACTCCCAAGAATTCATAAATTCATAACTATAAATGATTGGGGAGTAGAAATATTACCTTTTGGGTAGTCACCACGAAATCAACACCCCCAAGTCCGATCTTTGGCTTAAAATGACGACAACGACTTGTACTACACTTTATCCTTCACGAGCTTTAGGATTTGGGGCCTTAAAATTGGTTGATTTTCTACTTCTTCTCTCAAGATCTCCTTTCTCTCTTTTTCCTCTCTCTAAAATCTGAAAATGAGGGGAAATAATGGCTGCTAGGGTAATCATTTTCTATATATACCAAGGGGAAGTGGGTTGACCCAACTTGAAAATGGGTCGGGACTGTTCTGTCTTAAAATGTCCATATCTCCCTATCCCGACGTCGCCTGTGAACCCACAACCTATGGTTGGAAAGGTATTTCAATTATCTACAACTTTCATTCTTTGAGTTTTCCCAAATTCTCAACTTACGATAGGGTTATGGCCTCCCGAAGTCAGTTGACCCGAATCATAATTGCGGGCCAAGGTACGCCCGTGTTACGGTCCCGTAACACAAGGGACGGACCGTAACTTGGCGTCGTACCTTGTTGAAAATTTCCAGAAAGTTTTTGAAAATTTTCCCTGTGTTACGGTCCACTGTTACGGTCCGTAACACAAGGTACGGCCCGTAACATGAAGGGACGGACCGTATCTTGATGAAAATTTCCAGTGAGTTTCTAAAAATTTTCTCTGTGTTACGGCTCACTGTTACGGTCCGTAACACAAGGTACGGCCCGTAACACGAGTTACGGTCCGTAACTCTTCACCGTAACGCAGACGATTTTTCCAGCGAACAGGCTTCAGTCAAATGGGCATAACTCTTTGCACAGATGTCCTCTAAATCCCTATAATATACCGTTGGAAAGCTATTGACTAGGGCTACAACATTCATCAAGGAAGTTCTTCCAGATTCGCAACGGATCAAGGAGTTATCGCTGCCCGAAATGAGCCTATCAACCATTTTCGCAAACACTCAAACCTTCAGTGTTTTCACTAGAACTTTAATGATATGAGCTTAAACTTAGTTCCAAGATGCGGGGTGTTACATTGGACCATCCTTCTTTCAGTTAGCGTTGTTCAGTTCTCTCTCTCTCTCTATCTCTCTCTCTCTCACATTGTGTTGTGGGATGCAATGGTGCTTTTGATATATGCTTTACACACTTCCTAATATTAGACAAAATCTAAGCTGCCTTTAGTAATTCACTACTCAGTCATTCCTTTCATTTATATGCGCAAGTGTCTTTTTTGTTTTCTTTTTTTACTTTTAAATTTTACAAGAACAAACGTGTGTCATAGTTGATAAAAATGTGTGTCATAGTTGATACAAATGACATGATCAAGCAATTGAAATGTTAGTGATATCTTGTTCTTTTCCATTAACTTTTGTTTTCCTTTGGGTTAAAGGATATTCATGTATTGTGAATGTATGAACATGTGTAGGTGCACTGATCATGCTCCTGAAGATGTACCTGTGGCATTTAACAAAACTCTAGATGAGCTGCAACTTGACTACATTGATATGTACCTTGTGACTTGTGAGTACTGCTTAACGGAGATTTGCATCCGCCACTGTTTGTGATCAGGGGCGGATGGAGCATTATAATTTGGGGTTCAATTGAACCCCAAACTTTCGATGCGGTGTACAAATTTATATGTAAAAATTTACTAAATTTAAAATAAATAGTAGATATGAACCCATAACTTTAAAAATATAATGGTTCAATGCTAAAAATTTAAAAGGTTGAACCCCAAGAGTTTAAATCCTAGATCCGCTTCTGTTTGTGATACTTGACTATTTTTTTTTAAATAAGTTAAAATTTACTTTGCTCTATTCTTTGTAATTATTGTGTCTTAAAAAATGAATTCTCATCAAAATGGGAATTCAATGAGGTGTTAACTTATTCGTGTCTTACATTTTTGTTTTCCTATTGCTTTTATCTATTTTTGAAGATTCATTGGAAACCTGATTCCAGCGAATAACCAGATGAAAAATGCTGCTGATAACTTTAAACCTGATTCGAACAAATATACCTAGCACACGGCAAGCAATAGAGAAACTTTATGATTCTGGAAGGCTAGAGCTATTGAATTTAGCAATTTCTCTATTAAAAAACTGGGAGATCTTCTCGAAATAACTCGTATTCCTCCTGCTGTTAACCAACTGGAGTGCCAATGGCAATATTAGAGAGAAGGCAATAGTTTGTGATGGGAGCTGGTATTGGGAAATGCGGTTTCTGAAGGTGTGAAGTTTGTCGGCTAGCCCAAGTCATGCTTTTGTCGGCTAGCCCAAGTCATGCTTTTGTCGTAGTTATGACTGATTGATCATTACAGCTGCTGCATGTATGGCTATGGTTTTGTTGATATAGTTACTTGTGCCGAAGGCTGATGCATCATCCCACTGTATTAATGATTAAACAAGTTATAATTGTTAGCTATGTCTTGATGAAATTAACAGAAATCAACAGGATTTTCGGTGTAGCTGTCCTTGGTGTTATCCAGCTTTTGTAAAACATGAAACCGTTATTTCCTCCTTATCTCTTTTCTATTTTTGATTTTCTATTAAAATTTTATTTGTTAAGTGAAACATGTTAGCAATTTTTATGTTATACTTAGTTTGTGGGCATTAACTGAGAGAAGCATCGCAATTGTCCCTATTATAGAATTTGAATGGTAAATGCTGACATTTTACACGTTAAACTCATATATTGTCAGCTTCGCTAAGTAGGAGGTGGTTACTACCTGTTCATCATGTGGGAAGCAAAAAGGCATTACAAAAAGCTATAAATGCTTAAAAATGAACTTGAGCAGACCGTGCTCTTCTAAACAGAGAAATAAAGATTCTTTCGTAGGATGCAGTTCCATTCTCTTTTCCTTAAATAAATATCCTAGCCTTAGCTTTACCATGTTACCCCTCGCTTTATAGCAATATTGTGCATTGGCATTGTCAATGCTCTCGAATAATTAAAAGCATATAGTTGCCCCTCCTATTGGCACAAAAATGTCAAGTAAATATGACAGTATATACCTAAAAACACTTCGAGCAAATAAAAAGAGTTACCACAAAATCTAACACGTTGGGCCCGTGCAAACCTCTAGTATTATATGAAATATGAGCGAACAACTTAAATGGTCATCCAACTATAGCAAATGCCCTACTAATTAAAATCACCTATGTTTGTTTTGTATTAATAATAAAGTCACTAGTTTCTATTTCTACCAGGGAATATACAGAAAGATAGAAGAAAGGAACGACCAAGGGTATTTCTATACATTTGCAGTAATGACATTTTTGTGATTTCGCCTCTTAACTAATACTCTGCAGTCTGCCGTGTATACAAACATCTATCTCAAAAAAATCTCCCTCGGCAAAAAGCTATTGAGAAGTTTTAAAAATCTTCTTAAATTGTACTCACTCCGTCCCAATTTTGTGATATAATTTGGTTGGGCACGAAGTTTAAGAAATAAAATAAGACTTTTGAATCTTGTGATATAAATCAATCCAAAGATATTTGTATAGTTATAGATTATCTCGTTGAGCGTAAAAGATGATTGTCAAATTTAAATTGTTATCAAATAAAAAACTATGATATTATTTTTGGGATTGAATAAAAAGGAAAGTGTGTCATATTAAATCGGGACAGAGGAAGTATGATTTCGTGATTATAATTCTATCAGAATCTAGGGTCCTCTGGAGGGTAAATTGCTCAATTGAGAAAATGATTTATCCATCTAAAGTGCTAAACGTAATTTTATAATTTGGGTTGATTTTTAGGATTTTTTTTCCTTATAACACTTTGACGGCTCTTTAGTCAGGTTCTTGATTTGCTTTGGCAGATCTTCATTTTTTTTCTTATTCTTTTATTGCAACTATGTGAATTTTAATATACCTAACATATTATAGAGAAACGAAGTTTACAGTCAGTAGTGCTATATATTAATCCTTTAGTTAATATAAAAAGGCAAATTGATGAATAAAAATGGCATATAATCTTTTAATGGTGATTCAATTGGACGTATTCTCTCAGGAATTATTTATTGTGGCTATTAGTTTTCCTATCCCCTGCTTGATTCTTGACGTTTTGTATCAGGTGGAACCTTCAAAAGAACCAAAACATGACAGGTGTAAGTTACATGTCATGTGTTTACTTTTTGAAGCGCTCACTTAAACCTTTTTTTGTTGTTTATTTTTTCTTTCAAAAGTGAATTACAAAACCGATACACTGATGGTATATTATATGTATATTTCGTGTATACAATGTGTATATTATATGTATATTTATACTTAATATACAAAAGCTATACATTTTGTTGGCTAATATTCTTTTGAGCGGTACGAAAATGTAATCACCCCAATTTATTGGGGGCATGATTCTTCATACTGGTGAAAAAAGTTGTAATCTTTGCAGGTTTGACTAGCAATTTTAGCCTTTTCTGAGTACTTTAGCCTTTAATGGTGAAAAAAAGTTGTAATCTTTGCATTTGGGTGTAACTGTACTTGTTTATATTTGAGGGGTTGAGGAAAGTTTTAACCTTGGCAGCTGCGATTAACTATTTTTCTTTGTAGATTACCTTTCTCTGAGCATTGGGTTTTGTTAGAGCATTGTTGTTTGAGTACTTTAGTCCTTAATGGTGAAAATAGTTTTAGTCTTTGCAAGTTTTATTAGTATTTTTAGCTATAATTTTCTTTGTAGATTACCCTTTTCTGAGTTATTTAGTCCTCATTGGTGAAAAAAGTCTCAATCTTTGCATCGGGAGTTAAATGCACTTGTTTGTAATTATGGGGTTGAGAAAAGTTTTAATCTTTGCATCTTGGGTTAAATGTACTTGCTTGTAGTTGAGGGATTGAGGAAAGTTTTAATCTTTGGATCTTGGGTTAACAGTATTTGCTTTGTAATTGAGGGTTTCGATTATACAATTTTTGATGATATTCTTGGTCCATGATAAGCTTTTTTGTATTCTCTGCTACTACCGTTTACCATGAGAAGTTGATATTATTGGGATATGTATTCACATGTGCACATTATTGGAAGTCTAAAATATTGTCTTTGGAAGTTTATACATTTTTAATATCTATTTATTCAACTCCCAATAATCCAACTTTCACTATGTCTCTTTTTGGCATAGACAAAATAACGATTTAGACTTAATAAGTTCGAAATGATATGACTTTTTAACTATTATAGAAGCATGAGTTTAGAAGTGGTATGTCGTATCGAAATGCTTGCTTTCTTGGAAATAAATTCATGTCTAAGGGTATATTGGTCTTCTCAGCTAATTCAAAGCTTATTCAGCTTAGAGCCTGTTTGGATTGGCTTATAAGTTGGCTTATAAGCTGTTTTCAGCTTTTTTGAGTATTTGGCTGGCCAGCTTAAAGTCATTTTATGCTTAAAATAAGCTCAAAAAAATAATTGGACTCATTTGACTTAGTTTATCAGCTTATAAGCCAAAAAAAAAAAGTTGGACTACCCCAACTTATTTTTTTCAGCTTATAAGCTGCAAACGACTTTAAGCTGTAAGCCCATCCAAACGGGCTCTTACTCAACCCACGTGGCTTATCTCTTAGCAGACACCACATACACTTGCTTCTCTCTGTTCTCTAGAGACTAGAGATTCAATCTCTGGGAACAACTATGAAGCATTTTTATTGAATATAAACTACATATATAAAGGTAAGAATTTTCTCAATATTACCATATACTTGCCATAGTGCACTAAATCGAGAAAGTTATCAAGTGCTTATTCTGTATTTCGCTCAATTTTAGGGATAAAATTACACAGGTTCATTTGTGCAGATACGAAATCTCATAATCAGGGATATTACCTTTTTTTTTTCTTTTACCTTTATATGTTAGTTTCTTTTACTTATTCAGGGAAATCCTGTCCATTTTTTGTTATGTCTGTTTTATACTCCATGAAATATAGGGAAGAAAAAACTTTAAAAAGTAAGATGTAATTTTGGCAGTCAATATAGCTCAAAATCACATGATATCTTTGGCATTTTGATTACAAGAAGAGTCATATTTTGCTGGCAAGCTGGGTTGTACGTATAGTGGTTGACAGATGTATTAGCATTACATCACTAATACATTTTTAGATAGCCCTTATTTTCTAATTTTCACCGGTGATGAGACATAAGCACAAAAGGAGGAGAACCTAAAAGATTGGAAACATCATAGTCAGGTTGAGCGGGGCTAATCTTTCTGTTTCCATTGCCTCTGCATATACAACATGAGAAGAAAATTTGATTTAACCAGAGGAATAGCTTGTGCATCATTGTCCTTGATGGGCTTTGAAAAAAGATTTTAGCTTCAGAGGAAAAAATCAGTCCGAAGTGTAGTCTTTGATGCTGTGTACTCTCGATTTAGTGTTGATGAAGTTTTGTGATTTTGGTTTTTGGATTGACTAAGGGGCGTTGTTTCTCTTCCACTTTAAGGCTGGTTTATTGCTTGAAGCTAAAGATTGAATTTTTTGTGCCACTTATTTAAAAAAGGAATAAAAAGATTGGAAACATCACAATCAGGTTGAGCGGGGCTAATCTTTCTGTTTCCATTGCCTCTGCATATACAACATGAGAAGAAAATTTGATTTAACCAGAACCAAGAATAGCTTGTGCATCATCATCCTTGATGGCCTTTGAAAAAAGATTTTAGTTTCAGAGGAAAAAATCCGTCCTAAGTGTAGTCTTTGATGCTGTGTACTCTCGATTTAGTGTTGATGAAGTTCTGTGATTTTAGTTTTTGGATTGACTAAGGGGCGTTGTTTCTCTTCCATTTTAAGGCTGGTTTATTGCTTGAAGCTAAAGATTGAATTTTTTGTGCCACTTATTTAAAAAAGGAATAAAAAGATTGGAAACATCACAATCAGGTTGAGCGGGGCTAATCTTTCTGTTTCCATTGCCTCTGCATATACAACATGAGAAGAAAATTTGATTTAACCAGAACCAAGAATAGCTTGTGCATCATCATCCTTGATGGCCTTTGAAAAAAGATTTTAGTTTCAGAGGAAAAAATCCGTCCTAAGTGTAGTCTTTGATGCTGTGTACTCTCGATTTAGTGTTGATGAAGTTCTGTGATTTTAGTTTTTGGATTGACTAAGGGGCGTTGTTTCTCTTCCACTTTAAGGCTGGTTTGTTGCTTGAAGCTAAAGATTGAATATTTTATGCCACTTGTCAAAAAAAGGAATAAAAAGATTGGATTTTATGTCTGTTCTAACTGAGTTGGCCACAAACACTTGACTCTAAAGTGCGTGTTAGTGGATGAAATCCACATGGGTGTGGTGACCTGAGATGCTAAACTTGGTGTTGGCTAAGTAGTTCTTCGAGATGATTAAATTAGTTAAGATGTTCTTTGCAGTTGACTAAATTAATTGAGATATACGTGCAAAAGGCTGGTCAACATTAAAGTCGTCGATTTCTTCAAACCTTTCCATGCTTTTGAAAAGGCACCAGACATTAAAGGTACAAATCATAATATTTCATTCTAGTAAAAGCACATGCATCAAGTAACTAGACATCAATATTACCTTCTTTTGTGAAGCCTTATCAAGCTCCTGCTTATCATCAGGTGTAATGTCTTTAGCATACAACTGCGTCAAACAATCACAGATCCCATCACAAGATGTTATGTAAAAGTACTCATCACAAGAGCTTAGTTGGACAACTCAAGTAAAAGATTTGTCACCAGACACTCAATATATTGAGAATGCAGAAAACCAGAAACCGTGTGAGAATGCACAAATGTGAATCCAGAAAACAAATCAGCATCAAGATCCCAATAACAAGTAATGCAAGATGTTCAAAGGCTGTTTTTTTTGTAATTACGTAATATCGTAATTAATCCGGCGTGTTTACGTGTATCATATAATTACAGGAAACTGATGTCGTAAGGCATAAATTGAGGATCAAAGCTGAGGAAACTAAGATTACTAGCTGAAGTTCGGTAAGTTTGTTCAAATCTTTGTTAGTGTCAAGTTTTTATGATGACAATTTTACTTGTGCAGGTATAGTAATTAAATCACATAAAGAATATATGTGAGTCCACAAAACAGCCCCAACAAATTGGAAGCCCACAGAACAGCCCCAACGAGCTGGGCTCACTCGACAAATGGCTTCCTAGTCCAAACGTGGTTAGGACAACCAGCTGTAATCTTCAGCCGCATATCTTTCAAGAAAAGGAAAACACATCTGCACAATAAAGAGGAAATATTTCAGCAGCATCAAATCGTTTCAAGAAGGAAAAATATCAAAGGCATATCTCATGAGGTGTAAGAAATCTGCTGCTGCCTCGACACACAAGGAAAGCAGCAACAACTCAGTATTATTCTTGGAAATAGGATCTCTGATTCCATTTCCAAGGATCAAATCCCTTGGGTTGAACTCTCTGCTAAAACAATATAAAAGGGCTGCTTCACAAAACGCAAGACTTATGCAATTGTCTCATTACCTTCATTGCTCTGCTTTACTTTCAAACAAACATTGTTAGTCTGTGTGATTCATAGTGTAATAAGAGAGAAAGGAGAGTTACAGTTTGTGAGGCTTTGTATAAAAAAGAATAAGAGTGTTTTGAGTGTAGACGTAGGAACTTCATTCAAAACCTTCATTGTACCAAATCTTATAAAAGAGCTGCAAAGATCACCCTTGCAACCCAAGGGGACTGGACTAGGATTCACATTGAATCTGAACCAGTATAAAATATGTGTCATTTATTTTCTGCACCTTACCTTAATATTCACTGAGTAGGTAGTCGACTACTGGCTTAACCTAGTCGACTAACAGAGCGAAAGTTTTTAACAATTCACCCCCCCCTCTTGCACTTTCATTTGGTATCAGAGCACGGTCTCACCTTCAGTGCTTAACCGCACGTGAGAAAAGATCAAATGGCTGGATATCAGATTCCTGGAGCAATATTGCAAGATGGGCACTCCACAACAAGACCACCATACTTTAATGGTGAACGTTATGGCCACTGGAAGGAAAGGTTTAAAATATTCGTGCAATCAACTGATTATCAAGCCTGGGTCGTGATTAAAAAAGGACCTAAACCCATTCCCAGAGCGAACACTGAAAACAAAGAAGATGTAGAAGTTTCAGCAATTGATCTAGAGTCACACGACATTACTAAAGAACAACAAGAGACTCTACAAATAAATGCAAGAGCAATAGCCTTGCTCTACTGTGCAGTGAGTGGAGAAGAGTATGCAAAAATTTCAAATTGTGATACTGCCAAGGAAATGTGGGATAAACTTGAGGTCACTTATGAAGGAACATCAAAAGTAAGAGAAACAAAAATTGATGTTCTAAGACACGACTATGAAGCCTTCATGATGAAAGATGATGAGAACATCGAATCAATGTTCACAAGATTCAGCAAGATTATTGGAGAACTCAAATCGCTTGGAGTAACCTATACCAACTCACAACAAGTTAGAAAGCTTGTCAGAAGTCTGCCAAAGACTTAGGAAACCAAAGCCATTGTTCTTGAAGACGGAAATCTGGATAAATTCACTTATGATGAATTAAGAGGAAATCTTATAGCTTTTGAAAAGAATCATATCCAAAGATACCAGAAGGACGAAAAGAAGAAAGTGGTCGCATTCAAGGCTCAAGTTGAAGAATCTGATGATGATTTTAAAGAGGAAGAAGTAGCCATGATTTCGAGGCATGTGATAGAAGCCATGAGAAGATCAAGAAGCAACAGAAAAGGAAGCTCAAACTTTAGAAAAGGCAAGAACCCCACTGGACAGCAAAAGACTGACGGAAAATGTTATGAATGTTGAAAATATGGCCATATTGCGTCTGAATGTCCTGAGATAAGAAAGAAACCAACCAGAGGCTATAAAAAACAAAGAGCTTTCAGCAGTTGGAGTGAAGATGAGATCTCAGATGAAGAATCTGAAGAAGGTGAAAATATATGTTTCATGGCTCTCGAAGAAGGCAGCAAGGTAAGTTCTCATTCCTGTGCTAAATGTGAAGAAACTCAAGAATTATTAGATCAAACTATTATAGATCTAAATAATGTCTTTGATGAATATAGAAAACTGAAGAGAGAGAAAAAGGAATGGGAATCAAGATTAGAAATTTGTGAAAAAGAAAAAAATTCAATCCAAAATGAAGTTTACAATCTACAATCTAGATTAGATATCTTATTAAAACCTTCCAACCATAACCATGTCAAGTCAAACCAATCAAATACACACAAGTTTACTGGGAAAAAGGTTGTGCAATTAACTGGAAATTTTGAAGGAAAGAAAACTGGCTATTTGAACACTGATAAGTCAACTAGAACTCTTAAAAGAACTGAAAGGAAATCTGGAATGCACAGTTCAGCCGATTCCTATATTGTGGAAAGAAAATCTTTTCAAACATGTTTTTGCTGTGGAAAACTTGGCATAACTATTATAACTGTAAATTTCATTTTTCAACTGCACCTGGTTGGATATGGAAACCCAAGAAAATCAAATATTTTGAAACTAACCATCAAGGACCCAAGAACTCTTGGGTACCTAAACAAGAATAAAATTTTTGTCTTGCAGGAACACCACAAGAAAAATAAAAAGGGAAAATGGTATCTAGACAGTGCGTGTTCAAAACATATGACAGGTGACAAAAATCTATTCAAATCAATCGCTGAGTTTGATGGAGGATTGGTAACTTTTGGAGACAATTCAACTGGAACGGTAATTGGTATTGGTACTATTGCTTTCAATAATTCCTATGACATTTCAAATGTTTGGTTGGTGAAGTAAGTATAACTTGTTAAGTGTAAGTCAGCTATGTGATTCAGATCTTGAGATAAGATTTAGTAAATCAGCTTGTGTCATAGAAGACTTCTCTGGAACAAAGATTCTTCCTGGAAGCAGAAATAAAAATGTGTACACTCTGGACTCTATCAAAAACGCTAAAGGTCATATATGCTTGGCATTAATGAGAGAAGATCCGTGGATGTGGCACAAGAAGCCTGGGCATGCTAGTATGCGATTAATTGAAAAACTAGCAAGACATGATCTTGTAATAGGATTGCCAAAACTCAACTACACAAAAGATCACTTATGCGATTCGTGTCAAAAAGGTAAACAAACTAGAAACTCCTTTTGTTCTAAAGATATTGTGTCTACATCAAAGCCCCTGCAATTACTTCATATGGATTTAGTCGGCCCTTCTAGAACTGCTATCATTGGAGGAAAAAGGTACGCATTTGTTATTATAGATGACTTCTCTCGTTTTACTTGGGTAATATTTCTTGCTCATAAAGATGATACTTTAAAGAATTTTAAGTTTTTTTGTGAGAAAATTCAGCATGAGAAGGGATATTACATCACTTTCATTAGAAGTGATCATGGAGGAGAATTTGAAAATAAAGCCTTTGAGGAATTCTGTAATGATCAAGGATACACACACAATTTCTCCTCACCTCGATCTCCACAACAAAATGGTGTAGTTGAACGAAAGAATAGAACTTTTCAAGATATGGCAAGAACAATGATCATAGAAACAAGCCTACCACATCACTTTTGGGCAGAAGCGGTAAGTACAACGTGTCATATTTTGAATAGATGCCTAATTAGACCAATTCTTAAGAAAACTCCGTATGAGCTATGGACGGGTAAAAAACCAAATATTAGCTACTTTCATCCTTTTGGATGTAAGTGTTTTGTTCACAATAATGGGAAAGAAAATCTTGGTAAGTTTGATCCTCAAAGTGATGAAGGTATATTTCTTGGTTACTCTCCTACTAGTAGATCTTATAGAATTTATAATAAACGTACTTTATCTATTGAAGAGTCTATTCATGTTGTATTTGATGATACTAATAACATGGCCGAGAAAAGGAAAATTGCAGATGGAGAAGACAGTCAAATACTTACTGCAGTGGTTACAAAACCCATTGAAGAAAAGGCACCCTGTGAGTCGACTTCTGATGAACCTCAGTCGACTGATGTTACTATTGGAGTAGTTCCAAACGAATGGAGAAGTGAACCTGACTATCCAAAGAAATTTGTTATTGGAGGCATCCATGAAGGGAGGAAAACTAGAGCATCTACTAAATATAACGTAAATCTTGCTCTTATTTCTCAATGCGAACCAAAGAAAGTTGATCAATTTGAAAAGAACAAAGTGTGGAATCTAGTTCCCAAACCTAAGAATGCTTCAATCATTGGCACAAAATGGGTATACAGAAACAAGCTAAATGAGGCTGGAGAAGTAGTTAGAAACAAAGCCCGACTCGTTGCTCAAGGATATTCACAACAGGAAGGTGTTGCCTATGATGAAACTTTTGCTCCTGTTGCCAGGTTGGAATCCATAAGAATTTTGCTTGCATATGCTTCTTTTAAAAAATTCAAACTTTTTCAAATGGATGTCAAAAGCGCTTTCTTAAATGGGTTTATTGAAGAAGAGGTATACGTCAAACAGCCGCCAGGTTTTGAAAACTTAAAATTTCCTTATCACGTTTTTAAATTAAGTAAAGCTTTATATGGTCTTAAACAAGCACCTAGGGCATGGTATGATCGCTTAAGCTCATTCTTGGTAAGCCATGGATTTTTTTGAGGAAAGATCGATACAACTCTTTTCATTAAACGATCCTCCTTAGGAAATCTTATCATACAAATATATGTTGATGATATTATCTTTGGAAGCTCTAACCCCTCTATGTGCAAGGAATTTTCTGATCTTATGCAAAGCGAGTTCAAAATGAGTATGATGGGAGAATTAAAATTCTTCTTGGGACTACAAATCCATCAAACTGACACTGGAATATTTATATGTCAAGCTAAGTATGCTAAAGAACTCGTCCAAAAATTTTGGATGTTTGACTCAAAAGCAATGGGAACTCTAATGAGTCCTACTTGCTCTCTTGATAAGGATGAACAAGGGAAACCTGTTGATGAAATCAAGTATCGTGGTATGATTGGATCATTGCTTTATCTAACTGCTAGTCGACCAGATATTATGTTCAGTGTGTGCAGGTGTGCTAGATTCCAAGCTGCTCCAAAGGAATCTCATCTTACTGCCGTTAAACATATCATTAGATATCTTCATGGAACAACTAACTATGGTTTATGGTATCCTAACACCACTGATTTACGCTTGAAGGTTTTTCAGATGCAGATTTTGCAGGTGATAAAGATGATAGAAAAAGTACCAGTGGTACTTGTCATCTTCTAGGAAAATCTCTTATTTCCTGAAATAGCAAAAAACAGGGATCAATCTCTTTATTTACTATTGAGGCTGAATATATAGCTGTTGGTCAATGTTGCACACAGCTAATTTGGATGTCTTATCAACTAAGTGATTATGACTTGTTTTTTAAACCTGTAAAACATTTCTGTGATAATTCGAGTGCTATCTGTCTATCTAAAAATCCTGTGCATCATTCTAGGGCCAAGTATATAGATATTAAGCATCATTTTATCAGAAATCATGTTGCTCAGGGAGTTTTTGAAATAGTGTTTGTTAACACTGAAAACCAGCTGGCTGATATTTTTACTAAACCCCTTCTTGAGGAACGTTTCTGCATGCTAAGAAGCTCTTTGGGAATTATTGATAAATCTGTCTAAATTTCTAACAAACCGTGCCAAGATTTTCGGCTACTCAAATCTTTTCCATAAATTGTATTCCCATCAAATTTATGACATTCCCATCTTCCCATATTTACTTTTTACCTTTTCCATAAAACCTTTTTGCTTTTCCATACAACCTTTTACCCGTATCCCCATAACCCTTTTTCATCTTCCTCCTCACATTTCTCTTCCAAACCTTCCGTTCATCTTCTCATCTCTTCAATGGCGAAAACCGCGAAAACCCCTACCCCCTCCACCCGTCAAAGCTCAAGGCTACAGGAAATGGGTAAGAATCTCCCCTCTCCTCCTCATGACCCCGTCATCTCCGATGACCCTTCTTCCTCTGACGACTCCGACTTAGTTCCCATTTGTAATCTTGGAAAGCGAGCCCTTTCTAAGGCTGCATGCTCCACCTCCTCCAAGAAACTCAAAACACTCTGTGATAAACCTCTTGATCTTCGGAAGAAATTTTGGGATGACCATCATCAGGCACTGTTCTCGTCTCTTGAGGACAAAACCATCGTTTCTGGTAGGAATGTCGATCTTGACCTTATGCTCTCTCTAAGTTGTAAGGTTAAACAACTGTTTGTCTATCAAGGATGGGAAGACTTTTTTAAAACCCCTCCGCATGTCTATGAAATTCCTGTTCGCATGTTCTATGCCAATCTTAGGTCTTCTAAAGCTAATGAACTTGAAACTTTGGTTCTTGGCACTCATATTGTGCTAAATTGCTCTGTTCTTGACTCTATTTTTTGTTGCACCTGCTTTGGTTTTTCGGAATTACCCAATTTTTTTTGGCCTTAATCTCTTGAAGTGTCTTTTGACGATGTTAAAAAAACCCTCTCAAATTCCTCCTCTATTCCTGTTCAAATTGGTCCATCCAATATCTCGTTTGAGGCTCGTGTGCATGTATGGTTGCTACTACCATTGTTCCTCGTGCTGGGTCCTACTCTACCATCTCCCAGCTTGATGCTATTTTTGCATTTTGCCTTCTGTCCAAGAAAAAGATTAATTTGTCCTCCATTGTTATCAATTATATGATTGAGTGCGCTTCAAATCCTTCTAGTCTCCCATATGGTATGCTTATCTCCCACATCCTAGAAGTACACAAAATCGACTTAGTCGACTATCCCATCACTCTAGTTAAGCAATGCTACAACTCTACGGCGTTTGGTAGCATGGGATATGTTTTGAGCAATGATTCCTGATTGTTAAAAGATGTCTATGAGGCATCTCAACCTGGTCCCTCCACCAAAGGGAAGAAATCAAATCCCTCTGCTATCTCCTCTGAATGCTATGACGAACTTCTCGCCAAACTTTCTGCTATGGATGAAAAAATTGAGTTTCCATCAAAGACTTAATGGCATCCACATTGTTTCAAGTGGAGAAGATTCGTGATGTGACTAAGGAAACATGTGCTGATGTCTCTAAGCTGAGGCTGAAACTGGATGCTGTTATTAAGGAAGTGGTCAAACTGTCCACCAAGCTTCAAGCTAGTGTTGCTGCTATGCCTGAACGTCTTACTACCCCGCTGACGGAAATGAAGGATGCTATTGTGAATATATTAGCCTACTTTCTTCGTCGTCCAGTCTTCTGCCATCAAGAATAGTTTTTAGTTTTTTTTGAACTGTTTAAACAATGTTTTTTTGTGGAACTTATGCTTAGCAGTGCTGCTAGTCACTTTTTGTCATTTGCTATTTGTCTTTTGTTTTTACCTGTTTTGGTGTGTTGTTTGTTTACTGGTTCTTTGCCTCTGCCTTTGTGTTGTTTGTTGTGATGTTTTTTTTGAGTGATGCCAAAGGGGGAGAATACCAGTCAACTGCTTAGGGGAGCCTACAAGGAATAGTCGACTAGTCAGGGGGAGCCTCCACCTATTCAGGGGGAGCATCCGTTACAGGGAAGTTGACTACACCTTGTCTAAAATTGTCATCCTCAAAAAGGGGGAGATTGTTAGTGTCAAGTTTTTATGATGACAATTTTACTTGTGCAGGTATAGTAATTAAATCACATAAGGAATATATGTGAGTCCACAAAACAGTCCCAACAAATTGGAAGCCCACAGAACAGCCCCAACGAGCTGGGCTCACTCGACAAATGGCTTCCTAGCCCAAACGTGGTTAGGACAACCAGCTGTAATCTTCAGCCGCATATCTTTCAAGAAAAGAAAAACACATCTGCACAATAAAGAGGAAATATTTCAGCAGCATCAAATCGTTTCAAGAAGGAAAAATATCAAAGGCATATCTCATGAGGTGTAAGAAATCTGCTGCTGCCTCGACACACAAGGAAAGCAGCAACAGCTCAGTATTATTCTTGGAAATAGGATCTCTGATTCCATTTCCAAGGATCAAATCCCTTGGGTTGAACTCTCTGCTAAAACAATATAAAAGGGCTGCTTCACAAAACGCAAGACTTATGCAATTGTCTCATTACCTTCATTGCTCTGCTTTACTTTCAAACAAACATTGTTAGTCTGTGTGATTCATAGTGTAATAAGAAAGAAAGGAGAGTTACAGTTTGTGAGGCTTTGTATAAAAAAGAATAAGAGTGTTTTGAGTGTAGACGTAGGAACTTCATTCAAAACATTCATTGTACCAAATCTTATAAAAGAGCTGCAAAGATCACCCTTGCAACCCAAGGGGACTGGACTAGGATTCACATTGAATCTGAACCAGTATAAAATATGTGTCATTTATTTTCTGCACCTTGCCTTAATATTCACTGAGTAGGTAGTCGACTACTGGCTTAACCTAGTCGACTAACAGAGCGAAATTTTTTAACAATTCACCCCCCTCTTGCACTTTCAATCTTGACAGTTTCATTCTTTTAAGAATTCTTGAACTCAATATTTAGCCTTGGACTTCAAAACAATATATCTTGGATAATAGAACTAAGGGAAAAGAATTCTGCTGGTCATTATATTGGAGTTCCGAATTCAGATTTTTCATTTTTCATTGAGTTGATGATGTAACCATGACCAAATTGAACTTCTTTGCATATGCATTTTCTCGAAATGCTTGCGGTTTATCTTCCCCTTCTTTTCATTGGGTCTAGCACTGCAGTAATGTTCTCACTATATGAAGTTCTCATTGTGGTTTACCTTTACTTTGAAGAAAGTAAGTAAAAATCAAAGTTGAAATAGTAGCTTGAAATTGTAAAACATACTTATCTAGCCTTAGAACACTAAGAGATTTAAGTTAATAAAGGCATAGATATCAGTTGATTTCTGAACACTTGGGAGCATTCTATCAGTTTGCCACCTCCAACAGTGTTCTTCTGATATACCGCTTGGTTTGTCAGCGATGCTGACAAATAAAGGGACAAAAAGCCCTCAAAGATTGCAATACAATTTTTGATCATGGATCCTCGAGCAACTATCACAAAACATTTCCAAAGGCATTATGTTTTCCAGTATTCTTTCATCGTTTTTTATTTGACTTGATCAAATTTATCAAATCAAATAATAGGTTTGGGTTAAATTTTTGAATTTGAGTTTTTGCAAACAGTATTTGCTTGAGCTAAATTCTAGGAAAAGATTATTTGAATTAATGACTGGAATCTTCCATCAAAAAATTTTAATGGTCGATTCTTCTTAACCGAATTGCTTTTGCTTATGGTTAAAAATGGTGATTCTGAGTAGATGGTAAAATCTTCTAAAACTTGAGTTTTGAAAGTTATTCTGACTGATTGAGGGGAAAAGTGACATCGAATGGATAGTGGAGTCTTCTCAACCATGAATTTTAGCAAAGTTTACTAGAAATTGTGGTGACTAACTTTTTTCTTTTTTTTTTTTTAAATGTAGATCAGGAAGATCCAACGACGAATTAGGTGTCCCATAAACGAGACTTGGGGTTCGTTTGATTTTTTTCTTTAGGTCCTAATTATGTGTAAATTGTCTTCTCTCCTGATATACTTTTGATATACTTTTCGTACTGGTATTGCCTATGTAACTATAGTGTGATTTTGGAGCTGAAGCTTTAGTTACCTCAAGGTTAGGAGCCTTGCCAAAGGACAATCTTTTGGTTACTGCTGACTAAATTTTGATTGTATGGCGTTTGACTTATGCAATTAAGATAGAAAAGGAAGAGCTGGGTATATTCAAGCCAGAACAATGTTATCGTCCGTGGACTTTTTTGCAGACCGCTGATTTGTTAGCCTATTAGGAATTTGAAATGCAGTAGCATTCTTGAGTTCCTTTCAACAGCTTTTCAGATGTATATTAGAATTTTTTTATGCAACATTACAGTTTACTGATTTTGCTAGAAGTTCAAATCATTTCACCACTGTATGAGTTCATTCATTTCGTTTATAATTTCAGATGTTGTTTAGAATCTGATAACCGTTTGCTGATAGACTTCCAATTTCTCCTACCTTGCTGTTTGCATGGTATGGAAATTTTGAAAGTTGAAGACTGGAGATATCTGATCTTTTCAACTTTTATGCGAGTGAGAGGTGTCTTTAGCGGGAATTGTTCCACCAGGCACTTCCATTGGTGTTGATAAGTTTATATGTAGCAGTTGGACAAGATTCCCAGTCTATGAGCTGATTGTGGTTGGTGAAGGCAATTTTATATTAGCTCTGTTGGGAGGCAAATGTAGTATAATTCAATTGAAGTATGAGATGTTAGAATGAGAAACATATGTTTTTAGTATAAACATTACACAGATATCTGCAATTTTCCTTCCTTGTGCTAAGCCTGCAAACCATATCAAAGTTGTTAATCCGAAGGAATGAAATCTAAATTGCATTTGATGGGTAGATCTTAGCTTTGGGCCCTTGCGCAGCACGGGCATCACCCTCTAGTAACAATTTTAAGATCCAATATGAATGCAATTACAGCAGCAATAGGAAATTAGATCCTTCACAAGTTACTTTTGAGTTTCTATTTCTACTAGGGAATATATTTTTCTACTATATAGAAGAGCCATACTTGGCTTTTCTCACCACAATTCTGGAAGAATCAGTTCATTCATCTCTTCTCTTCAAAAAACATGGACTCCTCTCCTGAATCCTCTTATCTCCATCAGCGGCTGCTCTTTGAAAACATCTTCTCACTTGGGTCACGGGTGTTGCAATTTCAGGTTTAAGTTTTTTTATCTGACTTTTCCCCTAATTTTCTACCGATTTTCTTCAGATTTTGTCAATTTCATGGTTGATATCGTTATAAGTTTGCCTAACTTTCTCTGCAATGTTCTTCAACATTCATTTCCATCCTTTTGTTTTTATTTTTCGTATTCAATCTGTTCGTTTTGCACGATATTTATTTTTATTCAGTCCTTCAAACACTACTCTTTCAGTTCTCTTCATCTTCTCTGTTGGGTGTTCCGATTTCAGGTATGATCTTCTTTTCTGGCTCAAATTTCTTCCAGTTATATTTCATGTCATTATAGAAAATAAGAGTATGTGCCCTTCTCTCGATTAGCTTCGCTATTCATTTCACTGTTTCTGTTATAATTTTCCTTTTTTTATTTTTAGTTTTATTTTGGTCCCTATTTGTTTCTATAATTATATATAGATTCATGCTAAACAAGATTGTTTGGAAGCTCAAAATGTTGGGAAAGTTCCGTTCTTGAAAAAAAAAATCCGGTTAGCGTTCAATCCTTTTTTTATTTTATTTGATAAGTATTTCTTCTTGTAATTCTATGTGGCTCCACCTATGTTAAATAAATATGTTTGACAACTCAGATATTGGGGGAATCAGTTCTTGAAGAGTGAAAGTACAGTACCCCTTTTATTTTTTAAAATTAAATTATGAAAGTTTATGTGGATTTATTTATGTGAAGGAAGAGTTTTCTTGCAGTTGGGGTAGTGGAAAGATTCAGTTTAAAAGTATAATGTTTATCTAGCTTCTGCTTTTAATTATCACATGCAAGAGTTTGATATACTTAACCGTCTATGATTTTACTATGTCTTCAGTTCTGTGTTACTACATATAGTAGAATCAAGTAGTTACTTTTCGTAGTACTGGAAGTGGTCAACCTCTACATTTCGTTGGCTTTCATTTTTTTCTTTTTGTTCCTCTCTTTTGCTCTTATCTGTTACTCTTCAGACTTTCAAAGGTTAATCAGTCTTTGTATCGAAGAGTTTCAAAGCTACATTTTCCTCCTATCTTTCTGTATTTTTTTTCAATCTATCTATGCGAACTTAGATTACTGGTATCATAAAAAGTCCTTCATTGCTTGCCTGACATGATTCTAGTAGCATCCTTTCCTTCGTAATATTCTGTCGCCATCTTTCCCTTTTCTCAGGTTGCTTTCTCTCCCGGTTTTCTTATCGGAAAGAAAGTGTAAAGGAACTTTCTTGCAAGCAAAACTTAATTCCTGGCAGTTGGCATCGACAAACCCCTATACCAGCAGCTTCATGGCTTTTCTCTGGTATTTGAGGACCTTTCTAAAGGTTAAAAAGCAATCGAACTGTCAATTACTATGGTAAAAGTGGTAATCTTTTCTTAAATTTCAGTTTTTTTTTCTTGCTTTATAGTTCATAAATTTTTGTTAGCAACATATGATGGGAATCGTTCTGGTTATCTGCCTTAAGGTGTCCTCATTTATTTCTGGTCATTCCAAAATGCACTCCTATTATATAGGAGTATTTCCCTTGACAGAGAATGTTGAGATAAGTGAATATTATTGGCAAAAGTCTAAGAATGAGGAATTGATTTGATTGCAGATACATTAAACTGAATTTACATGTCCACTGTGGTTTTCCTCTAATGCAAAGAAACTGATCAAAAGAATCTTGGATTCCAATCCACAGACTGTAGGTATATCTCCCACTCCAAGACAAATGAGGAAATAAAGCAGAAAGCTACCTGGTGTAATTTTGTTTACAGACAATAGATGTGTTTAGTAGTTCTTTATCTGCACTTGCCTTTAGCTTCTCATTCATTACTAAAATTTACTAGGAAAATTAAGGGAATTTATCATTTGATGACATCGCATATCTGCATTAGAAAGCTGTAGTTTTCTCACTCTCTGTCGTGAAACGTTTGGTATTTGGTAGGTACTAGATGATGGGTAAGACCTAATCTGCATGCACAATTCTATGTGCAATTTCCTTTCAGCAGATTATATATGCTTAAGGTGTTTATGGAAGAAGATTTTGACGATGAAGCATGGAGGTAAGAGATTGAGACTATTAAAAGAATTTTTGAACTGTAGTAAAAGACTACTGCAAGGGGATTGATTATTTTGCATGATTGGGCAATCTGACTCTGCAGATGGCTGAAAATATGTATAATGCACATTTGTGTTTGTCTTAAAATCAAAAAATGAGTGTCGGTATTCACAGGTGTAATTTACCGAAATAACTTCACCTTATCCTGTTATACGGAAAATGGATGATTGAAGGTGCGACTTATTTGTATTTTCATTGGAATTGACATTGTGAAGTTTGTTGATGTCGTATTAACGTTTTATGGCATTCACTTAGGTCTTTGAACGTGAAAGCCTAACTAAAGTACTATGTGTGTAGTTCAAGTTCTATCAGACGACATAATTGGAAGTTACTTGCTTTTCTTTCGCGCGAAGCTTATAATTAATTTTGCAGTATTATGTATTTATGCAGTATTATTTGGCTTGTTCATGATTGGCTTTTGCAGTATCAGATATTTGAGTATATGCTGATACATCCGAGGTGTGCGATGAAGCACTTAAGTATCTCAAGAAAGGAGAACATGGTAGAAGTTCATCCCAGTAGAGTGACACTCATTTGAACCTGCAACAGTTTTTCAGCTTCAAAGGCATAACATCACTTGTAAGTGACACTTCTCCAGTTAAATTTCTCACTTGATAGTGCATGTCGTATAATTGTTTGTTTCAATTATTTTTCTTATCCATTTGATATGTTCAAGAATATAGGTTGAACCTTAAGGGGTCGTTTGGTGCATGGTATAAGCTGGGATATCCTAGCACTAATCTTTTGTACCATGTTTGGTAGAAGGTATGGGATAAATTTATACCTTCTACCAAACATATTATAAAATGAAGCACAATCTTAAGGATGGGATATCCCACCCTATCCCACTAACCTTGGGATTATTTTATCCCAGGATAATCTAGTCCGTGTACCAGATGACCCCTAAGGATTTTACCCCTGGGATTACGACCATCTTTTCCTCATTTTGCTTTTGATCAAACAATTACCAAGAAATGAAAAAAAAAAAAAAGATCTTTCAATTGTTATGGCTTTCACAATAGTCCTTTGCTTTTCATTTTCCTAGCTAATGGTTTGTCTTTAATTGGTTCCAAGTGTAGGCCTTGCAATCTTCTTCAATTCAGTTGCTTTCTTCTTGTTGTTTAGCATAGTGTTTTTTTTTGTAGTGTAAGTTATTTCCATTGAGCAAGAAAAATTGAAATACAGTACTATGTGTGTAATTCAATTTTTATCATTTGGTTTTTCTTGAAATGTAGGTTTCTGAATTGAAAGCAACATTTGAGCAGAACTCAGATAAAGAATGAACACAATCTATTAAAAGCTTCCTCTTTCCATTGTTGTTTATAAAAGCTGAGAACTTTATTAATTCTTTTTCACTCCATTGATATAGATTTACACCGTTAGTATAAACAATTTTTTTTGCATTGTCAGGTCAGCCAAAGGATATACTACAGGTATGCCTCCTTTAATTGTGGATGTGATCTTGAAGATAAGAAAGATTACTTCTATAACAGGTAAATGAGACTTGGTGTAAATATTCCTTACGCAATTAGTATATGTAACTTAAACTCTTGCCAATATGATGTTGATTTTGAGCCTAAGTACTATTTTAGCCTATGTGTAGTTCAAGTTCAATCATTTACTTTGTCCTCAAAGGAAAGTTATATTATTTGGTTATTCTTGAAATGCAGGAATCTGTATTGAAAGGAATCGGAAAATAAAGAAATATTTTAAGTAGAAATCAGGTAAAGAATGAACTCAATTTGTTGAATTTTGCTCTTTTTATATTTGTTGATTATGAAAGCTGAGGAATTTATTAATTCTTTTACAGCTCTATCTATTAATGTCAAAGATCTCTAAATTTCTGGTTCTTTTGGCATTTCTGTTGTCGAGCTCAATTTCAGGTCCAAGAAGCTACCACAGTAGTCTGGAATATTATATCTGCTTCAAGGATATTTTGTATTTTTGTTCTTCCATCTAATTTTCGTTCATGTAATCCCCCCCCCCCCCCCCCCCCCCTCTCTCTCTCTCTCTCTCTGCAGGTCGCTGTTGATGCATTCAGTAGAATTTGGCCAAGCAATAGGGCATGGAAAATTGCATAATGTCAATGCTATTGTAGCATGCCTTTTATACGATACTGCTGGTTTGCTTCACCATACACTTGAAAAGATGAACAATTATACCAAAGGCTACAAACCTGTGTACAAGGTTTGGGGGAGTATGACATTGCCATGGTTATGATGTGCCTCCATGATATGCTGGTTGGGGTTAACATGCTCTCTATATATGTAATAAATTCGTGTCTTAATCCTAATAGGCCATTTTCATATGTGATTCTAGCTGAAAATTTTCATAGTTCAATCTTTAATACAAGTCGGTTCGATCCGTGGAAACAGCCTCTTGCAAAAATGCAAGGTAAGTTTGCGTACAATAGACCCTTGTGGTCCGGCCCTTCCCCGAACCCCGCGCATAGCGGGAGCTTAGTGCACCGGGCTGCCCTTTTTTTAATCTTTAATACAAGTCGTTAGTTCAATATTTAATACTCCGCTACACTTTCTTGCAGTAAAAAAGAATCCAAGCACTGAGGAAGATGGTGCCTTTCTTAGACTCAACTAATGCGACTATTTTGTTATGCTTCTTGCTTTTCGCAGTAATGAGAACCCAAAAATGTTGGACCCGTGCTCGACTGAAGTTCTCTTGGAACTACAGGTGAGATCTTTGATCCATTGAATCTTTCTTCCTGTGCAATTTCCTTTAATTAGCCCTGACAAGAATATAAAAATCCCAACTACATAAAAGGTTCCCAAAAAAACAAATTGAATCTTTAAAACCAAGCATATTTACATTCTACACAGGGTTGCACGCTGACAAACAAAAATGGAACAAGAAAACATGAAAGGCCTACTCATCAAGTAATTGACCAAAAAAAAAAAAAAACTACCCATTAAGCAAAAAGGCATAAAAAGTATCAAGTATATATAAAAATTAACTGTATATATACCTGGTTTATTGAAAGAGTTCAATGAGGCTAGAGGCGTGAAGCATAGCGAACTTGGTTGTTTCTAAAAAGGTTCTCAAATAAACCAATTTTATGGTACAACTCTGAACATTCAAGGAATTTAAAAGTAGCATACAAAATCGAAAAGGTATTCTTTTTCCTTTTTACAATAAATAAATGCTATTTTAATGCAGTTTTTCTAAGCTGTGTAGTTTCCTAACAAATGCTGTCAGTTTTTTGTTTTTGTTTTGGTGGGATTAATCACTTAAAATGATCAAATCAAGAATAGCAGGACAAAATAGCAGGCTGGTAGTTAAGATTTAAGAAGCTTATGACATCTAACCGGTTTGATAGAACAACTTGCTTATTCAGTATGGTAAAAGAATTTTGTCTCTTCAATTTCATTTTCTTATGGACATTCCCACATATTGAGGTGGGCATCTGCAGTTGGCTTTGCAAACTGGTGCCATTATCTTTGTGCATAGAATCTCTTAGCAAGAAGGATTTGCCAACACGTCGCATGATGCTACAGTCACGCAGTAGTTCAAGACATAGAACTCATTACTCATTAGGAATGGAGGGGTAAAGATGATGCTTATTTGTTAATATGACCTTGCTTATTCAGTATGGTAAAAGAATTTTGTCTCTTCAATTTCATTTTCTTATGGACATTCCCACATATTGAGGTGGGCATCTGCAGTTGGCTTTGCAAACTGGTGCCATTATCTTTGTGCATAGAATCTCTTAGCAAGAAGGATTTGCCAACACGTCGCATGATGCTACAGTCACGCAGTAGTTCAAGACATAGAACTCATTACTCATTAGGAATGGAGGGGTAAAGATGATGCTTATTTGTTAATATGACCTTTATGCTTTATTTTATTTCTGGTGGAAGCGTTTTGTCTTATACTTATTTCTTGCTAATTTAGGAAGTTCATAAAATAATAGTAGGTTTTATTTGCTATCATTCACTCCAAATACAACTTGAAAATTACCTAAAACGCTTTTTTTACTTTTTTCACTTTCAATTCATTCAAACAAAATATTCTTTGCAAAACTATAACAAAACAGAATTGCATCTTCAACTTCAGCTTCCAAATTCCAAAAAAATAAGTGAAAAATATTTGATTTTCATGGCCAAATGCCTATTTATTATTGGTGTGTATGCAAAACGAAAATAACTAAAGACAGAGGACAGATTGAAAACAACATAGCAATAGCAAAAATGAAGTAACAAAATATTGCTACTGTACATACTGTAAGAAAAGCAATAGCATCAATCAATGTATCTGCTCAATTTGTCTGTTACATAACATATGAGTACTTGTTTTTAACTACACACACAAAATGAAGAAAAAGGACAGAAATTGAACAAAAGTCCTGTACTTATCTTTAGCCTCTAAAGCTGCTACTGTCCTGTACTTGTTCATTGCATGCGCTCTGCAAAGAAAAATTAAACTGGTCAAATGATTGGAAAAAGAAATAAAAAAGTTACTCTATTAATGTGGCTCTTTTTCTTTTAGTATGTACAAAAAATTACCGACGCCTTTCCATAATTGAAAATAACTTAATTTAAAGTTCTTATTTTCTTTTATAGACACATAAATGACATGGTATGGTTAAAGCCAGAAGTTCCAACACTATTCCTTCATTTTTGAAACTCGATGCCCAGTAAAATTCCACCACATAAAGTGAAATGAAGTAGATAATAAGTTTGTCTATACTCACATGTTTAAAATTTATTTAAATAACGGGATATTATTCCGGTCAAGGATCTTAAGCTTGTCTTCTCCCGTCATATCTTCAGCATATTGCTTAATCTCCAGAGCGGACTCTTCAAGTTGAGGGCTGTTTACAAGTTTGATAATTTTCAATGAATAAACATCCCCAAAACTAGACGGAATCTCCTCAATCTTATCACAGTTCCACAGTTTTAATTTCTCAAGCACAGGAAAGGATTCCTCTCCAAACTCCCACTTAGCAAGAGTCACTCTATCCAAACACAAATAGTTGAGTTTCTCAAAGATGTCTTCCTCCCCCATGTTCCATTCTCCCCCCTGGAAGATTGTGTTCATAAGGTACAACTCTTCAAGGTTGGGCAGTTTTGCTATTGTTGATAGTGAATCAGATGTCAAAGGAAACCCTTTCAACCCCAATAATTTCAAATTCGAAGGGAAGTGAAAATCCCACGGCCCATTTGTTGCTACAGAGGGCCCACGGTCATTTGTGTTTGAACTTTCAAATATTACCCAGAGGCGTTTCAGTTCAGTTAGGAAATCCAATTTTGGGAACCAATATCTCTCTGTTGAACAATCCCATGATTCCTTGAGATCAAAATGTAGTTGTGGAAGATTGGGAAACCTTTTGAAAATATCCTCTGTTTCTTTTGAATAAGAAAGCTTGAGTTTCTGTAATAATCTCAAGTTCTCTAACTTTGATTCATCTGCTATCAGTATTGGTTCATCTGTATCCAAATCAAAGAATGAACTATCTCCTATGCTCAACACTCGCAACTTTACAAGATTCCAAATTGTTGGTAGTAGTACCAAGGGTGGTCCTTCATTTTCCACAAACAGAGTTTCCAGATTATAGAGGTTTGAAAAAGATACAGGCAGAGATTTAACTTCTGTCTGAATTCTTAAGTACCTCAAATGATTCAACATGCATATTTCATTCAGCAAAGAATCATTCACCTTTATAAAAGAGCAATCCAGGTTCAACACTCTGAGAAGCCTCAAGTGTCTTAGGTGACATACATCAGAAAGACTGTCGTCCAACTTGTTTCCAGTTATCTGCAAAGAATAGAGGTGTTTACCAGAATGACTTTTCTTTTTTGAACTGAACAGGACAAAATTGTTAAGCCCAAAAAGCTCCTTATCATAATCAATGGTCAATTGACGTGGCATCAAATCTGAAGAAGAAGATGGAGCGCTTGAACTTATCCGGTCAAAAATCTTTTCCTCTTTTGCTTTTATCAAACAAAAGTCATGCACAAGATCATGAAGTTGGAAAGTCGGGAAAGCACCTACCTCATTGAAAAAAATTACCAAGCTACTGGAAATTAAATTATTCAAATAAACCTCTATCACTTCTTCCACACTCTTCATCTCTGTCTGTTCCACAAATCCTTCGGCACGCCATAAAGCTTTCAACCCAAACACACGATGTTTTCTGTCCTTCCGCCAACTTGCAAGGTAAAGCAAGCACGACTTAAGAGGATCTGCTAAATGGTTATAACTTAATTCTATAACCTTGTTCACTTCCGCTTCATTGTTGAAAATAAGGGAATTCAAATTATTTTGAACTTCAACCCACACAACTTTTTTCTTTTCCTTCCTTTCTATGACTCCCGCAATCAGATCCACCACCAAAGGAAGCCCTTTACAATCTTGGGCTATTTTTTTTCCAACGTCCAATAGTTCATCAGGGCAACTCTCTTTTCCAAATACCCTTTTCTCCAATAACTCCCAGCTTTCTTCTAGTCTTAGCAATCGAAGGTTAAGAGGTTCACTGTTATGCTTTCCATGCAAGGCCACTTCCTTTTCTCGAGTCGTCAAAATAATTCTGCTTCCTTTTTTAACATCAGGAAAAGGTCTTGTTAATGCATCCCATGCTGTAGTATCCCACAAGTCATCTAAGACTATAAGGTACCTCTTTCCAAACAAATGTTTCCGAAGCTTATCAGCAACATCAGAAATCTCATCCGAGCCAGTAACTTGATTAAAAAGTTCCTCTAACAACTTCTTCTCGTCATATTCTTGGTCGACCGTGCACCATGCGCGAATGTCGAAATGACTAGAAACTGATTTATCATTGTATACTTTGTATGCCAAAGTAGTTTTACCCGAACCCGGCATACCAGTGATTGAAATGACATCTAGATCTGTCGGTCCCCTTGTAAGCTTCCTAAGTATCCAGTTTGTCTCCTCCTCAAAACCTACAATTATTTTACCAGCTGCCAATGACTTGCTTTCAACTGGCTTGTTGGTAGAGTTTGCAGCAATAAGGCTCCTAGACTTGGGAGTGTTCTCATGTAAATTAGAGACCTCTTCTTTGATAAGCTTATTCTTCTCCATGACAATGGGAAGTGAGAAAATAAGATGTAAGAGACCATTATCTCTGGCAATAATTGAATCAATGACATCTTTGGCCTCATATGCCACATCTAGAACACGTTCCCAGAGATCTTTATATAAATCTTGCTCAGCATTCACAAAGAAAGATCTTAGGAATTTTAGGTGTTCTTTCACAAGTCCAATTTCTTCCTTTATCAAAGCAACTGAATAAGCATTGGAATCTAGCAAATCATTTAAATGTATGAGTAGCAGATGAATAAAGAGCGGTCCATCACTCATGGGGAAGCAACGTTGAGATGAGTCTGGGTCTTTCAAGTAAACATGCCTGAGATCTCCCTTCAGGGGTTCAATATCTTTTAGCAAGTCTAGAGTTACACGGTTTGTCTCATCGGTACTGTCTTTATTCCTTGATTTCTCTTCTAAGTCGCGAACAACAGTTGAAACCATCTTGGTAAGTGCTCCAACACGTTTCAAAAGATCAAATAATTTTTCATGATGAATAAAGTCCTTAGGCACATCAGTAAGAATAATTAATAGGAACTTAATCATGATATGAATGTTTCGAGCCCCTAAAGTGCTAGGTGTAAAAGCAGTTAACATGTGCTCTTGTAGATGAATTAGATATTCCCTAAGAATGTGCGGAGAGGTTTCCAGGAGCTGCTCAACGAAATGTTCAACTTCCGTTGACGTTGAAGCTTTCAAATTTGTAAGACATATGTGCATCACCTCCAATTCAATTGGAATAATCTTCAAAAATAGATGAGCTAGCTTGAAGAGATGAGAATTTCCATCAATTTGATCATTCCAAAGGAAGTGACCTGTTCTCTCAGCCATATGTTGTATCTGAGGCAAGACATATTCAACAATCTCGTGCTCAACACAACTAGTCACTATCAACCCATGAAAATCCCTTATGTTGCGACATACATTCTGAAGAATCTCATATTCAGTCACTAATGGATAAATATGTTCAGCACGATACTTCAATAGATGATGGAGATTCAAGAGGAGGAAGTTCAACTGATCCTCGGTCATGGCGGCACTTGATTTAGAACAATGAAATGAGCTGATACAGTCATCCATATTGTTGGTGAGGCTAGAAATAACATGATGCATGTTGTATTTACGCCCAACGTTGTTGCCAACATCATCCAAAATTGATTGAAGAAGATTCTCAACCTCTTGTCTTTTGGCAGTCATAATATCTTTAAACTGTTCCAAATCAGAATAAGAAAGCTGGAGATATGTACAAATAAATGCCAGCTCCAATTTTAGCTTTTCAACTCGATCCACGTCAAGACCTTTTTGATTTTCCTCAGGCTTTAACCTCTCCATGAAATCCAGAACACTGACAATGTCCTTGTGAAGATCAGAAAATGACACCTGCCAAAAGATCAAATGTTATATCAAATATTTTACTCTACATAGGCAACTAACATTAGCTGTAAAAGATAGTCGTAGAGGGCTTTCTTCTAAATATGCTTCCGGATATGAGCTAAATGTTCGTCCTGCAGTCATAACTTATTCCATCAACAAAGAAAGAATTTTTAAGAAAGATAGTTAAATCTCTATGTATGTGTTCTTAGTGTTTGAGAAACTGATTTCCCTCGCTCCAAATATGTTTCATTGTGGCCTTGCTTGGTACTGTATGTCCTCCTCTTCGATATGCTTGACATCAAGTAGGTAAGCAATGTATAAATAAAATACATTAGGTGCTAACTAAGGAAAGAAATTAAGAAGGTTTCCTACAAATCTATCATGCTACACATGCATATAATAAGTTTTTTTTCCTTTTCTATTTAACATGATTTTTGTGTGATTATTTTTTTATTTTATTTTGGGTGAATTTGAAGAGCTGTCCTATAAGAATATCTTATGAAAATTGATGTTATCTATGTGACCTATTACTTCATCTAAAATTATCGGATACTTGTTATATAACTTTATCTTCTTAAAAAAAATTTCAAATAACATAAATTAAACAAGGGGAAAACGTGCAAATATACCCTCCGTTAGAAAAGTGGCTTATTTATAACCCTGTCATTACACAAATGGTTCGAATATGCCCTTTCCGACTAACGGAAGTGAAATAGTCGATTTTAAAATTAGTTTTCTGATTTATTTTTTTTGGTTTAAACAAAAGCCACGTAGATTTAATTAAAGGAAATGACCACCCCTCTACTTTCAAAAATTATCTACATTTAACTCTATTATACTATATATCCAAACTAAAATACCCTACTGTCAGCAAAGTTGTGATTTTTGCCCCAGCTAACCCGACCCTCCCAATCTACCAAATCAATGTTTTATAAAATTGAAGTCTTTCATTGAATTTCAAATCTTAATTAAATAAGTTTGCATATCTGGAAGGAATGCATTTTCGTTGCAGTTGGATTTAAAAAAAAAATTAAAATACTTGCTGACATTTTATTTTCCAGTGCCAAAAATTTGACTTTCCGGTGAATTATACTTTCTGGGTAATTAACACATAGTTCAGTGATTTTAATGATGCAACAATTAAATTTATACTGATACAACACGTAAAATTTAGTGAAGTTCATGAGACAAAAAATAGTTTTATAATTTTACTAATACATAAGTATCGTTCAATGATCATAGGTGAAATTACCCCAAGAGTTTATGCCCAGTATTACCTTCCACCAATAGGAACTCCTATCAATTATTTAGTCATTTAATTTAATCGATTCTTTACTTAGTTCTGTAATTTAATTTATTAATTCGTTCAACTTGAATCTAATTAGGGTTGAGACAGTTAGGTGAAAATTCTACTAAAAGCAGTTATTCATGATCCATGTGGGATAGACTTTGGAATAATTAGTTGCTTGAATTATCATTCTGTCAAGGGGAAATTCTACTATAATTTGTTTCGGATTTTGATTAGTTTGATCGGGGATTACTTTTATGTTGACTTTACATTGACTTTGTATTTATAACTTAAATCCTTCCTTGACTCTAAACTTAGAAATTAAAAGAAACACATTGTTAAATAATTTTTTAAATCTAAGAATATATAAAGAATAAAAAAAAAAAGTGGATACATGTATGTCACATGAATAACAATGAAAATGGAAATGTTCTTTTTCTTGAAAAAACGGATGTTTACAAAATTAATTGAACAAAAGAATTATATCATAAAAAATAAATTAGTTAAATCATATTTTTGTATAAGGTTAAGAAGTTATTATAAAAATTAAAATAAGAGAGGTAAGCATAACCACAAAAGAAGTGTAATGAAATCAAATTTGAGAGAAACCAACTTTTGTTGATACAAAGCAAACATAAAAGACTATAGTAGGGAATTTTGTATAGTTGGATGACCATTTAAGTTATTCACTCAGGTATTTAATATGAGTTCACGATTGTTTAGCGGGTACTGTTTACACTTAATAGTTAGGTACGAAACTCGCAAAATAATAATACCTCTAAGTTGTTCGCTTCCACTTTTTCTCTTGCTCCTTTATTTTCTTGTCCTCTTTCCATGACTCTAATTTTTCAATGCTGAAGTAATTTTTCCTTCTTCTCTTCCTTTCAAATGCTCAGGACCTGCTGTATAAATAGTAGATAATAACTTCATCAGGTGAAAGAAGAGGAAGAAGGGAGAAAAAATGTCAAATATGGTTTCTTATCTTTATTAGTAGGTTCAAAATGATCCCTTAAGTATTAATTAAGCAGTTTTGGTTTATTAGGTTTTTCAAAAGTGAACATTTTTTATCTCCATTAAATATTTATCAAACTCTGATTATTAAATTTAACCGCAATTATGAGGAAAAATAAAGATAACCCACAACACCAGAATTTTCCCGTTAAAATTCCAGAAATCGCAACATAAAAATAGATACCATACACAATAAAAAAAATAGAAAAATAACAGAAGTTGTGCCTCATTGAAATAGACAAAAAATAATATCAACTACCAAATTTGTACTTCCAAATGTGAGTCAATGCTAATTCTTTTTTTTCATTTTCACAGTTGATTAAATTTAACAATCAGAGTTTTTGGTAATATCTGATGAAGATCAAAACACAAAAGTGTTCACCTTTGACAAACTTAAAGAACCAAAATTGTTCAAAGTGATACTTAAGCAGTATTTTGAACCTACTACTAAAGATAAGAAACTATTTTTGTCATTTTCTCGAAGAAGGAAGAACACAAAGAAACTGAAGAAAGAAGCATAAAAAGTCATAGCAGGAAACATTTTGCAGATATAACCATACATAAAAAGTCTGTTTTTTGGATTTACTATTCCTCCTTATAGCTTTGAAATTCTTCTTTCTTTTCTTTCTAACAAAACCAAATCTTCCCTCAGTAAGTAAGAGATCTAGCTCTTAAAAGTCTTGACATAGATACTTACTTGTCTTCAGACCCTTTTTTTTGTATTTCTTAAAGGAAAAAGATTCAAACATACTCTCAAACTTTGTGATTTAGAATATATAGACCACCCATTAAAAAAGTGGTGCATATATACTTCTGCCATTGCAAATATACGCTCTCGCTGATAGATTTTTTTAAGAAATCATTTAGCCTATGTTTTAATTAAAAAAGATGTCACGTAAATTTAAAAAAGGCTTAATGCATATGCGGCCCCCTAAATTTGTCTTTTTTTTCTATTTTGGCACCTCAACTAAATGTTGTTCCTATTGAACCCCTAAACTCGTCCTCAAGTGTGCCTATCAAACTTCCTAAATCTGATTTTTACTAGAATTAAAAATTAAATTGTGAAAATGAAGGTGGAGTAATATTTTAGATATGTGATAAGCTATGATTTAGGACATGGATGTGTCAGTTTCTGCAGGTTCTGCTCTTCCACTGCCAACTTAATTAAGAGCTACTCTTTTTCGCCTCTCAATTGTTGATAATCTTAGCTAAAAGATGGCATAATTAAATTATAATGTATATTAGCATGTTGCTGTAGTGAAGATGGAATACTATGTAAGTCGAATTGTGTTTGATAGATACACTTGTGGACGAGTTCAGGGGTTCAATAGGAACAAAACTTAGTTGAGGTGCCAAAATGGAAAAAAGGGCAAGTTAAGGGGGCCACATATGCATTAAGCCTTTAAAAAATAAGTCTACTCATTTTTGTAGTAGACTTATTTTTTAAAGCCACGTGGTAATATTTTTTTTGTTTTGGGGGGTCGGTTTTGGTTCTTTAAAAATAGTGGGTAGATTTATTTATTTTTTTAAAGCCAAGGAGATATTGTTTTTTAAAACGAATCAAACAACCCACTAGAAAAAAAATTGTCTAGCGGCTTTAAAAAAATAAATCTACTAAGAAAAAATGGGTAGACTTATTATTTAAAGTCACATACTTTTTCAGTTAAAAAAATAAGCTAAATGATTTCTTAAAAAAAAAAAAATTGTCAGCGAAAAGGATAATTTTCCACCATTTGTATAACGGCAGCGGTGTATTTGCACTATTTGTGTAATGGCAGGCGTATATTTGCAAAAACAAATTAATGAGTGTTATATCTGCTTTTAATCGGAAAGTTGAAGAGTATATTTGCCCTTTGCTAAATACCCCTAAATAGATCAAAGTACCAAAAATTAAACAAACTTCACATTGCAGAACTGTTCACAAAAGGTTTGAGTGTCGACAAGTTTGAAAGTTTCTGTCAGCAGCTAGGCATGGTTAAGACTGGGAGCTGATGTCGAGAGGGGGTGTTAAAGTCGTACAACATCAGTGTTATTCTAATTTGACAAAGTCTGCTAACATCAGTCCTATTCTAATTTGACCAAGTCTGTTGTAGCTATTTTTTAGCTTAAGTTGTTATTTTGTTGCAGGTATTATTTCCTAGTTTCTAGAGTAGCAGATATCTGTTCCTAAAGTTTAGGGGAATCTGTTTAGTTAGTGATTTAGTGGGATTATGAGTCCAATAAATCTGTAAGCCTATATAAGAGTATTGAATAAAGTATCCAGCCACTTTTCTCTGCAAATATTTTCACGTTTCTTCTTTGTTCCCTTTTTTTTTCCTTTAAATTATTGAGCTATCTGTTGAAGACGAGTTCTATAGTAGGCGCCTCAACTTGTATAAAGTTGAACATGTAAACACAAATGCTGGCGTAGCACATAAATTTTTGAGGTGTCTAGATGATCATTTTGTAAGTTGGAGTGCTCAACTGACAAAATGGAGACAAGTTGAGGCGCCTACTTGTGCACACCCAAAGTTGGATGTCATACTTGCCAGCTGAGACCAAATTTGAGGGTCTGTTATGTGTTATGCTTTGAAATAACAAGCTAACTTTTCTTTTTATATTGAGCAAAAATAGAATTACATTATTTGGAGCACTAGTATAGGGCAAACATATTGTAGACTAATTAGGATCAATTAATATCTCACAATTAGGCTGCGTATATATTGGTTCATGATAGCTAATTAAAATGACTGATTAGGATCAATTAATACCTCACAAAGTACATATAATCACAAAACTACTAGCTATTACAACATTCATATACTTGAATAGGGGTGTACATGGACCGAGTTGGTTCGGATTTTTTGAACACCAAACCAAACCAATTGCGTCGGGTTTTAAAAATTATACACCAAACATATTTACGATCATAAATGTGATTGAAATACATCGAGATAATAATGACATTCTTATAATTTCTTAATTAAAAGATTTTATATCAAGCACTATTTCTACAACATATTTACGATCATAAGTTTCAAAAGTTTTATAACCACATAAATGTTTTAAGACTGTCAGGAGTCTAAAAGATTGTCCGGGAAGTTTATACATTTTTACACCAACCTCCCCTCAAGTTTGATTTCGTAACACTTCTTTTTTGGTTATGCTTGCATCTCTTATTTTAATTTCTTTTGTAATAATTTTTTAACCTACAACAACAACAACAACCTAGTGAAATCCCACAACGTGGGGTCTGGGGAGGGTAGAGTGTACGCAGACTTTACTCCTATCAAGATAGGAAATAATTTTTTTTAACCTAATTATGATTAATATAAGAAAATATGATTTAACCAATTTTTCATTTTATTCGATTAATTTTGTAAACATCTTTTTTTCCAAAAAAATATATTTAACAATGAGTTTTTTTAATTTTTTGGTTGAGAAATAATTCTTCCAAAAAAAAAATGTTGAAAAAATAATTTCAAAACAAAGGCTACCTAACCAGTTGTTGCTGTTGTTGTATATTGTCAAGAAAAGAGACGTGCAAATAATTTTCACAATTGATTAAGAAGGCTGATACTAGAGATTAGTGCATGCACTTGAGAGGAATTCATATTTATCTAGTGAAAGGAACTAGTTTCAGACATTTCCTTAATTTACTCTAATAGTTAATCCGAAAGTGAAAAAGTTTTATTCATTTTGTTAGCTTTTCTTTTGCGTGTTGTCTTAGACCTTAAAATGCCCAGAATATAATGAACTAGCTGAGAATTTGTGATTTCCAATTTCTCTTGTTAAAATATTGCATTTTGGTAGCATCCAATTTCTACTCATTTGTTTAGTAGACTTATTGTTTTAAAGTCACGTGATAATTTTTTTTTCCTCGTGGGTCAGGTCCGTTTCTTTTTAAAAAATGGGTAGACTAATAATTTCATTGGTGAGAGGGATTTTTTTTCATCGTCCTAATAAGAGCTAAAAAAGTTCCAAGTGAGATTCCATTCAACCCACCCTTTTTTTTTTTTTGTTCCATTATTCTTAATCAAGGGATTTTTGGGTATACTTTCTGAGTTTTTTTTTCTTTCTATTGCACAGTTCTACTTCAATACAGATCAGGTTACCAAAAATTAAACAAACTATTAGAGACTAATTAAGAGCATGAATGAGTTGACTAACCCTTTTGGTTGATGAAAATTCTGAGAATACCCTTTGCTTGCTTTGTTATTGATCCAACAGGAAGCTCAAAATTCTGGAATTAAAATAGAGTATGCTGTGGAGGAGAAGAGGAATAATAATACCAAATAATTGTCTTGGGTTTAATGTTTATAAAAAGACTAAAAGGACTTCTTTTAGATATGCCGAGTAGTAATAAAATAAAAGTAGAAAGCAAAAGCATGAATAAATGGAGCCTGCCTTGTCTGCCACAAAGTCTAAAAGAAAAAAAGAAAAGAAAGCAGTGACAGAGAGTGATAATTAGGTATAGTGTAATTTAATTAGAAAGCTAATCAAGATTTCTCATAGTAACAATATTCTGTTCATTTTATATTACTTTTTCCGTTTTATTTTGTTT
Source organism: Lycium barbarum (assembly GCF_019175385.1). Taxonomy (NCBI): domain Eukaryota; kingdom Viridiplantae; phylum Streptophyta; class Magnoliopsida; order Solanales; family Solanaceae; genus Lycium; species Lycium barbarum. Next base: position 1,218,935 of record NC_083344.1, read on the forward strand.
GGCAATATTTTCATATTAGTCGGTTCAAATAATAATGACATTCTTATAATTTTTAAATTAAAAGTTATTATAGCCATACACATACTATCACATATTCAAGATCACAAGTTTTATAATCACATTAATATTTCAAAAGCTTCTTTCTTTATTAAGCTTTGTGCAAAATCAGAGAACAACAAACAAAATGAAACGGAGAGATACTTGTTTGACCATGTATACTTGCGTGTGGTGCGGTTGTGATGACAACAACGAGAAACCTTTTTTTTTTTCTTGTTTTTTTTTACTTGATGAGTAGATAGTTCAAAGTATGAAAATGTCTGAAATGGGGTTAATAGCACTTTTAGTCCCTCAATTGTTATTAAATTATATTAAATTATAATTTTGATTCTTGTTATATTTGATTGGGCACATTTAATGTTCAATTGATCGAAATATGCACTTTTGATCCCTTTGCTTATGAATATTCACGAATTCAACATAACACTAATCGTTCCCCCACTTAATTACTCATGTGTTATGTTAAGGTTGTATTTTTACTCCATATTTGACGGTAATATAGTTTTAAAGTTGTCCAAAACTTCAAATACAACATACTTCTTACATAAAGGGACTAAAAACATACATTCTATCAATTGAAGGTTAAATGTGCTTCGCTAAATATCACAATGACTATACTTATAATTTGGGGACCAAAAATGCTATTAACCCTTACAATATATATATATATATATACTGCAGCCTGTGACAGAGTCAGGATTTTCATCCAGGGGGTTCAAAATTCTAAAAGGTAAATACACGAAGAAGTCAGGGGGTTCAACATCTACTATATATACATAATAAAATATTTTTAACTTTGAAAATACACTGTAATTTTTCGCCGAGGGGGTTCGGATCCCCCGGAGCCAATGTGGCTCCGCCCCTGAAGTTGCAGCAGCCATATTATATAGATCCATTGTTATAAGTCGAACCCTTCCATATGTACATTAAACAGGTGTTTAATATATATATTAAAAATTAGAGATTGTCAATACACAACTCACACGATTGAATACAAAACAAGACAATTACTTCCTCTTCCTGATACGTACAGCAGTGGCATACATATATACAATTATACAACTTAGAGTCCTAGATTAACTAGTAGAGAATAAGGTCCTAGAAGATAAAGCCTTACAGAATTCTATTAGTACTAGACATAGTCGAGTCTATTGTGGATAGCGATTGGGATACTCCAATACCTCCCTTGCAAACTGAAGGTGGCTCGCGCACCTTGAGTTTGTCCCTTAAGAACTGGTACCTAGCCGTTGAGACAGGCTTCGTAAGAATGTCAGCGACTTGATCTTTGGAGGAGAGGAATTGAACCATGAGATCACGCCGGGCTACCTTGTCCCTTACAAAGTGAAAGTCAATCTCGACATGTGTGGTGCGAGAGTGAAAGATGGGATTGATGGATAAGTATGCAGCACCAATGTTGTCACACCATAAAATGAGGGCACGAGGAAGTGAGATTCCAAGCTCAAAGAAAAGAGACTGTGTCCCTGTTAACTCAGCAGCGGCATCAGCTAATGCTTTATATTCGGCTTCAGTGGAGGACCTAGCTACTGTTTTTTGCTTTCTAGACGACCAAGAGATTAAATTCGAACCAAGATATATAGCATAACCACCATTCGACTTGCGATCATCAATACTGCCAGCCCAATCGGAATCTGTGAAAGCTTGTAAATAAGCACCAGAAGCTCGTGAAATGGTGAATGAAAAGGTCTTGGTATGTTGAAGATAGCATAGTATACGCTTAACTGCAGTCCAATGATTTAACGATGGGCAATGCATATATTGGCAAACTTTGTTAACCGCAAAGGAGATGTCTGGTTGTGTTAGTGTAAGGTATTGCAGAGCGCCAACGATGTGTCTATAGAGACTGGGATCATCAAAGTGAGAGCTATCACCTTTGTATAATCTTGCATTTGCCGCCATCGGAGAGCTTATCGGCTTGCAATGAAGCATTCCTGCCTTGGATAGAATATTTTGGATGTATTGATATTGAGAAAGCCATATACCAGTGGTAGTTCGACAAACCTGCACTCCAAGGAAATAATGGAGCGGACCAGGGTCTCTTATAGAAAATGTGCTGCCCAAACTGTGAACAAAGGATTCCATAAATGAAGAGTTGTTCCCTGTAAGCACTATATCATCAACATAAACTAGGAGATAAGCAACTATGTTGCCATGAGAGTAGATAAATAGGGAGACATCAGTTTTTGAAGCAGTAAAACCAGCAGTGAGAAGAAATTGACAGAGCTTATTGTACCATGCTCGCGGTGCTTGTTTAAGGCCGTAAAGCGACTTATGAAGCTTACACACATGAGTAGGAAATTGCGGATGAGAAAATCCCGGTGGTTGAGCCATATATACTTCCTCTTGGAGGTCACCATGTAAGAATGCATTTTGTACGTCAAGTTGACGCAAAGGCCATCCATTAGAGCCACGGTCACCACGTCCTCCTCGTCCTCGGAATGAACCACGACCACCACGACCACGTTGAGAATACTGATTATTCGGTCGATCTGATGAGGGAGAACGCTGGACAAAGTTAGCTGCTGGACTAGAATTAGTATCCACTGGTGAGTTGGTAATAGTAAGGGAAGACAAAGATGGTCCATGTATGAATTCATGATTAAGCGAGAGACTGAGAAGCTCTGCATAAGTTACGGGTTCGGGACGAGCCGATAAAGTTGTTACAATGTCCTTGAAGTCAGACCTTAAACCTTTGAAAACATAAATATTAAAATCAGAGGTACTCAATGGTCTTCCCGCAGCTGCAAGTTCATCAGAGAGGAGTTTGGCCTTTTGAAGAAATTGGGTAACATTCAGATCATCTTGTTTCAAATTTTGCAATTGCATATGCAGATTAAGGATTCTAGTATTTGATGGAGAGGACAAGGCCGCTTCTAAGGCTTCCCAAATTGCTTTCGAGGTTTTTAAGCCAATAACGATCGGAAGAGTTTCTTCAGAAAGCGAAGAAATTAGTAGACTCGTGATAAGTTGATCTTGTTGAATCCAACTCGTGTAATCTGGATTCGGCTTAGAACCATCTGATCCTTCAAGAGAAATAAGAGGAGCGAGACAAGGCTTTGATCCATCAATAAAAAACCATGAAGGTTTTGCCCACGGAGGAAATGTACCAATTGTGTCTTCCAAAACAAGTAATTTTTGGAGGTGAGTTTGATTGAAATAAAGTGATGGGCATGGTTAAGGGGGTTTGATGAAGAAGATGTTAGAGGAGAAGAGGATGTGGATGATGAAGAAGACATTGGCCCTGATACCATGTCAGTACACAACTCACACGATTGAATACAAAACAAGACAATTACTTCCTCTTCCTGATACGTACAGCAGTGGCATACATATATACAATTATACAACTTAGAGTTCTAGATTAACTAGTAGAGAATAAGGTCCTAGAAGATAAAGCCTTATAGAATTCTATTAGTACTAGACATAGTCGAGTCTGTTGTGGATAGCGATTGGGATACTCCGATAGAGATAAAGGTCAAAAACACACTTGAATTAGAGAAAATATCTAATAATTAAGTTGCATATATATGTTTCATGATAGCTAATCAAGTTGACTAATTAGGATCAATTAATTAAATCTCACTAAGTACATAAAATCACAAAAATACTAGCTATATATTACGACATTCATATACTACCATGACCTTGATCTACATGACTAGTGTTTGGTCAGAAATGTTCTTGTTTGTAATTGAGGGGTTGAGGAAATAGTAGGTTGTGTTGAGTACTTTAGCCCTCGCAAGAGTATAGACTAATTGTATGACCTGGCTACAAAAACAAAAGGGACTTAAGAAGGGACTTAGAAACTGAAGTCTGACACGAATTAATTAATTTAACCTGTGTATTTTATAGCTGATAGTGCAAAAAATATATCAACAAATATTTGAAAAGATAGTTTGAATGTTTGATAGAGGAAAAATCACATTATAGTTTAATTTTATTAGTAGTTCAATGAATTTGAATTATTGAAAGTTATAAAAGTTGTATAGCAGTAGAATGATGTTAAACATCTTGTAATGTTCGAAGATGGAAAGAGTTCCATATGAACTGGAATATGCTTTTTGTGACTATTATCAATAATTAACCATTTTATAATGCTGATATCAGATATAAGTGCATGCACTTGAGAGGAGTTCATATTTATCTAGTGAAAGGAACTAGTTTCAGACATTTCCTTAATTTACTCTAATAGCTAATCCGAAAGTGAAAAAAGTTTTATTCATTTTGTTAGCTTTTCTTTTGTGTGTTGTCCTAGACCCTAAAATGCCTAGAATATAATGAACTAGCTGGGAATTTGTGATTTCCAATTTCTCTGGTTAAAAAAATGGATAGATTTTTTTTTTAAAGCCGCTGAGATATTTTTTTAAACGAATCATACTAGGCCCATCAGAGACGTACAAATAATTTTTAATTAATTTTGTTCAAGACAAGAGACGTACAAATAATTTTCACAATTGATCAAGAAGACCAAGATGAACAAGACTTGAGAAGGCAATGAATTTAGGGATGGCAATGGGGCGGGGCAGGACGGGTTTTCTCTTAACCCGCAAAGTTTAAACCCACACCGCCCCGCACCCCCATAGCATTTTCACCCACATCTACCCGCCCCGCTTAACTATTTTTTTCCTTCCCAATTTTACTTTCGTTTAAAATTGGCATAACTACACAACTTTTTCTGTAATCATCTAGATTTCAATTATTTAACAAATGCTACGTTCAGTTTTTTACTATTTGATGCAAAGTTGATATTTTTGACAGAACTCAACATCATGGATATGAACATCTACATTAAGAACAATTAAAGAATTTCACGTAGTATTGCTTATTTGAATTTTAGTTATGACAATTGAGTACTTCTTATTTGATTTTTATAGCATATCATTATGTTCCATGGTATAATTTACAAGTAGAAAAATAAAACTAGGTATGACTCCAAGATGTGACTGAAATACAAATTTGAAATTACAAAGATCATTTTCCTTTTTGCCAATACAAGTGCCTCTATGTATGTCAGATAATCGATCACATATATTTTGAACTATTATCTGACAAGGATCGTAGAAAAAAATATTAAATGGACCAGTCTCCATCTCCATCCCTCTACAGTGCAAAAATATAATTTTAAGTGTCTCACACAACTGACATTAGTTGTATGAGGCTCTTTTTTGTGAGATAAAGAAGTGGAATCACATTCACACTTTTGGGTTTATAGATTTTGCGTTCACTTTTTTATCTCACAAAAAAAAAACTCACACAACTATTGTCAGTTATGTGAGACACATTTTAAAATTTTCCCAACTAATCAATCCGCTGCTTCTGAAAAAATGAAAAACCGCACCCGCAAAGAATCTCCTTTTTAAAAATCACCCCGCCCCGCAACCGCACAAGCCCAAACCCGCACCGCCCCGTTGCCATCCCTAAATGAATTGTATTTTAATATTACCAATGAACTGTCAATTTACTATACTACTACAACTCGTTTTCAGATGAATACATCTAATTTTTATACAAGTAAAATGTTGAAAATGAGGACAAAAAACACACACACACAAAAAAAAAAAACCTTTAAGGGGATCATATCATCAACTCAATATCCATAAATATTTCAGTCTAGACTTTTATGAAACACATTGTAGACATTATTTAACACTGGAAACTGCCACTACAAAGATCAGAACAGCACGCATATATTTGGTAAGAAAAAAAAAATCCACAAAACAACAAAAAATAGTTCAGTTGAGACATTTTACCAAACACGTTATAGACATTGTCTAACATTGGCAATTGCCACTACATATATATGGTTTCTAAGCAACAAAAATGGTGTAAGAATGGAGAGGAACCTGTTCTAGTGCTGTCATTTCATTCTCCAGAGTTTTTTTTTTTTTTTGTTTTGCTCATATTGTACGTTGTAAATGATTTATTAATCTTCTATTTTAAGGAAATTCCCATTTTCGGCCAATTTGGTAGACTTCCTTTTTTTTTTTACCATGATAATTCAGTTTTTTACTTTTTTTTTATTTGATGAGTAGATAATTAAAAGAGATAATGATAAAAAAAAAAATTATCTCGTGGCTTTAAAAAAATAAATCTACTAAGAAAAATTTGGTAGACTTATATTTTAAAGTCACGTACTTTTTTAGTTAAAAAAATAAGCTATTTTTTTTTTTTAAATCTGCCAGCGAAAAGGGTAATTTTCCACCATTTGTGTAACAACAGCGGTATATTTGCACTATTTGTGTAATGGCAGAAGTATATTTACAATTTTTTTAATGAGTGTTATATCTGCTTTAAATCGCAAAGTTGAAGAGTATATTTGCCCTTTGTTAAATACCCTTAATAGATCACAGTACCAAAAATTAAACAAACTATTAGAGACTAATTAAGAGCATGAGTTGACTAACCCTTTTACTTGATGAAAATTCTGAGAATACCCTTTGCTTGCTTTGTTATTGATCCAACAGGAAGCTCAAAATTCTGGAATTAAAACAGAGTACCAAATCATTGTCTGGTTTAGTGTTTATAAAAAGACCAAAAGGACTTCTTTTAAATATATGCCAAGTAGTAATTAAAAAAGGAATAGAAGTACTCCAATATGAGTTTCAAATTCTGTGTAATGACAATATATTATTACTCACCCCATTTCAATTTGTTGTCTTATTTTTCTTTTTAGTCTTATTAAAATAGCATGTCACTTTCTATATTTAGTAGTAACTCTCTACCCCCAACATCCTATATTGGTATATTTAAGACCACAAGATTTAAAAGATATTTTGATGCATTACACACATCTTTAGTTTAAGATCACTAAATTCAAAAGCCTTATTTATTTTCTTTCAAACTAAGCCAAACAAATTGAAACGGGAGGAGTATTTAACAATACGTAGTGAGTCTAATTTGGTAAACGAAATAATATTAGTGCGAAAAAACATATCACGTGCTATAACAGATTAAAATATACTAATTTCATAAAAAAAATTATATTATCAATATAGATAAATTGAAGGATCTGTAACTTAGTGCATGCTGCCAAAAGTCTAAAAGGAAAATGAAAAGAAAGTTAATCAAGATTTCTCATGGGAACAATACTCTGCTCACTTTATATTATTTCCTCTGTTTCATTTTGTTTGAAACTATTTTCATTATTAGCCCATACATACAGATAATAATGAAGAAGGAAGCATAAAAGTCACAGCACAAAACATGTTTGCAGGTATAACCAGACATAAAAAGTCATTGTTTTTTGGATTTAGAGCCCGCTTGGATTGGTTTATAAGTTGGTTAAACCAGCTTATAAGTCATTTTTAACTTATTTAAGTATTTGGCAAAAATAGAAAATAGCTTAAATTAAGTTGAAAAGTGCTTAAAATAAGTCAAAACTAAGAATTTGCTCAACCCCAACTTATTTTTTTTGGCTTAAAAGCCATTTTGGTTTGACCAACAACTTTACCGTTTTATCCCTTATATTTTCTGTTAATTCCAATACTAGCCTTACTTCTAAAACCCTTTAAGTACTTTTATCCAAACACATAACTGCTTATTTATAAAATAACTTTCAGCACTTAAAAGTACTTTAAGCACTTATGCTTAAAAGTCACTTTTTTTCAGTTAATTCAAACGGGCTCTTACTGTTCCTCCTTGTAACTTTGAAATTCTTCTTTCTTCTCTTTCTAACAAAACCAAATCTTTCCTTAGTATTTCTTAAAAGTATTGACATTGATACTTGTCTTCGGTCAATTTTTTGTATTTCTTAAATGGAAAAGGTGCAAATATACCATTAATTTTGCGTTTTAGAGCAGATATACCTTTTGTTAAAAAAGTGGTGCATATATTCCTGCTGTTGCATGGTGCAAATATACCTTTTCGCTGACAGAATTTTAAAAAAAAATCATCTAAAAAAATCAGTAGACTTATTTTTTTAAAATCACATGGTAATTTTTTTTCCTGGTGAGTCAAGTCTGATTTTTATAAAAAAAAAATGGGTAGACTAATGATTTAGTGAGAGGGATTTTTTCATATTCCTAGAAAGAGCTAAAAAAGATCAGAGTACCAAAAATTAAACAAACTATTATAGACCAATTAAGAGCATGAATGAGTTGACTAACCCTTTTAGTTGATGAAAATTCTGAGAACACCCTTTGCTTGCTTTGTTATTGATCCAACAGGAACCTCAAAATTCTGGAATTAAAGAGGAGAAGAGGAATGTTTATAAAAAGATCAAAAGGACTTCTTTTGAATGCCAAGTTGTAACTAGAAAAGGAATAGAAGTACTCCAATGTGAGTTTCAGGTTGAGTAATAACAATATATACTAATTACATAAAAAATTGTATTATCTGTATAGATAAATTCAATCTATAACTTGGGGTGCGTTCGTTACGGAGAAAAATGTTTTTTACGGAAAATATTATTTTAAAAAATATGTTCTTGGAAAATGAGTGAATTTCAATTTATTTTCTCACGTTCGATTGATTAGTGGAAAATAAGTGAATTGCTTATTTATTTTCTCATGATCGATTAGGTGGTAGAAAATATTTTTCGGAAAATACCCACCCAAATCCCACCAACCCCACCACCTCATTCCACAACAATCCCATACACACCCCAGCCCCACCACCCTCCGCCCACCCTAAGTACCCACCCTCCACCACCCACCCCCAAACCAAATCCCCTCCACCACCCAACCACTATCTTTGAATGCATTTCATCTTCACCCACACCACCACCAACCCCCACCTCACCCCACCCCACACCATCCTCCAACCAACCCTCCCACTCACTCATCTTTCCCAAATTTGGAGGGGGAGGGGGTGGTGGGTGGGTTGGTTTGGTGCGTGGGGTTGTGGGAGTGGTTGGGGGGTGGGTTAGGTGGTGGTAGGGTGGTTGGTGAAATGTCACTTATGCACTTGTTTTCCCTACTTTAATAATGAAAGTTATTTTTTCATTTTTAAGGAACTTATTTTTCTAAAAAAAATATTTTCCAAATATTTTGACCAAACGAACATGAAAAAATTGAAAAACATTTCCTTTATACCAAACACACCTTAGTGCTTACCGCCAAGAAGTCTAAAGGAAAATGAAAAAAAAAAAAACTCGTGGGAACAATACTCTGCTCTCTTTATATTATTTCCTCCGTTTCATTTTGTTTGTCACTATTTTCTTATTAGCATGTATGTCCAGTAATAATGACATTCTTATAATTTCTTAATTAAAAGCTTTTATATTGAGCACAATTTCTACAACATATTTACGATCATAAGTTTCAAAAATTCTATAACCACATAATCTTTTATGGGAGTCTAAAGTTTCTTGTTTGTTTATTCAACTCTTAAAAAATTCTAGTAGCTCTTCATTTCTCTACTTTCTACTCATTCTGTCCATTTTTACTTGTGTTGTATTGACTTGGCACACCTTTTAAGGAGCCATAAATAGAATAACAATTTTACTATATCACTCTCATTTATTATTAAGTCATCTAATGGTTGAAGTCAATCATACATACTTTAAAATTTGTGTAACCACTAACAATTCGTTAAAATTTTCAAATCAATAATTAATGATAAGGGTAAAATAGATATGAAATGGTAAATTATTTCTTAATTTTTCAAAGTGGACAAGTAAAAACGGAGGGATGGAGTAATAATCAAATCCAACTTTCCTATGTCGCTTTGAAAAAATAATTTCAGACAAAGGCTACCTAATAAGTTCCAACAGAGTAATAATCAAATCCAGCTTTCCTATGTCTCTTTTTAAACATCCTTTTTTCCAAAAATATATATCTAACAATGGGTTCTGTTTTGGTTGAAAAATAATTCCTCTAATAAAATTGTTAAAAAAATAATTTAAACAAAGGCTACCTAACCAGTTTTTGCTGTTGTATATTGTCAAGAAAAGAGACGTGCAAATAATTTTCACAATTGATTAAGAAGAACAAAATGATAAAAAGACTTGAGAAGTCGATGAATTGTATTTTAATATTACCAATGAACTGTCAACTAGATCTTACACCTTTAATCTTATATACTACTACTACTACTCATTTTTAGATGAATCCATCCATTATATTTTTAATATTTTTTGGAAATTGATGATTTTATTACTGAAGCGATCCTTACTAAAATGAGCATGAAAATTAACTAGGCAAAGTGAGATAACTTTTAGGAGACAAAAGAAAGATATATAAGTGACTTTAATTGTCAATTACTATAAGTTGAATGACCATTCAGACAAATAACTCTGTTAGGGAAGGGCTTTTCTCTCACTATGATTTGTAGTAGTTGCCATTGTGCAGAAGAAAATTAGTTGACAGAAAAGATTGTCTTTTAATGGTTTTATGTATGGTTAACACGTAACACCATAGTGATGTACATTAACTAACATTCCATTAGGTTGATAGAGATTTTCATGGGTTGATGGTGAATGGTTGCATTGAGCACGAAATTGTTGAATATGTCTTACCTCAGTTTGAACTCATGGCTGAGACAGTAGGACTCTTCCTTTGGAATGATCAAATTGATGGAGACTCTCAGACTCTTCAAGGTATCTCATCTACTCATGAAGATTATTCCAATTGACCTTGAGGTCGTGTACCTATGTTTTACAAATTTAGAAGCTACAACTTCAGCAGAAGTACACTTCATTGAGCAGCTCCTAGAAACCTCTACAGACATTCTTAGAGAATATTTGATTCATCTACAAGAGCACATGGTAAATGTTATTACCGCTAGCACTTCGGAGACTCGAAACATTCATGTCATGATAGAGTTTCTATTAATTATTCTTACTGATGTGACCAAGGACTTTATTCATCATTACAAATTATTTGATCTCTTGAGATTTGTTGAAGCACTTACCAGGAACGTTTCAACTGTTGTTTGCGACTTCGAAGAGAAATCAATAAATAAGAGAGTGCCGATGAGACAAATCGTGAAACTCTAGACTTGCTAGAAAATATTGAACTCCTTTATTTTAAAGCCGCGGACTCATGTTGCTTTCCCATGAGTGATGGACCGCTCCTCATGCATCTGTTACACAGACACTTAATGATTTGCTAGATTCTCATTCTTATTCAATTGCTTTGATAAAGGAAGAAATTGGACTGGTGAAAGATGACCCGTGGCGGAGCCAGGAATTTGAGGAAGGGTGTGCAAATTTTGTTTTCACTTGTGTTAAGGGTGTGCAAAATTAAATATATACTCATAATCGCTAACATTTAACCTATGTACACCAAATAATTTTTCGGCGAAGGGTGTGCACCTGGCCACCCTTCGCCTAAGGTGGCAGCGTCCATGAAGACGACATAGAATTCATAAGATCTTTCTTCATGAATATTGAGCAAGAATTGTAAAAAGATCTCTGGGCACGTGTTTTAGATGTGGCATATGAGACAAAAGATGTCATTGATTCAATTATTGTAAGAGATAATGTTCTCTTACATCTTATTTTCTCCAATTTACATGAGAAGATTCCCAAGCGCAGGAATCTCATTGTTGCAAACTCTCCCAACAAGACAATTGAAAGCAAGTCATTGATAGATGGTAAAATAATTGTAGGTTTTTCGGAGGAGACAAACTGGATAATTAGAAAGCTCACTAGTGGACCGGAAGATCTAGATGTTATTTTGATCACTGGTATGCGGGGTTCGGGTAAAACTACTTTGGCGACAAAGTATACAATGATAAATTAGTTTCTAGTCATTTCGGCATTCGCGCATGGTGCACAATCAGCCAAGAATATGACGAGGAGTTGTTGGAGAAAATTTTTAATCAAGTTACTGGCTTGGATGCGATTTGCGATGTTTCTGCTCAGCTACGGAGACATCTGTTTGGAAAGAGGTACCTTAAGTCGTAGATGACCTGTGAGATACTGACACATGGGATGAGTTGGCAAGACCTTTTAAGTTGACAAAGAAAGTAGAGTTATTTTGACGACTCGAGGAAAGAAAGTGGAGTGAGTGAACACCTCGTTTTTTTTTACCATACTCGATTTTTACTGGCTCTCTCTCTCTAAGAAAAGAAAACTAACGGTCTTCTCCCCACCCCTACCCCCAACTCCCTCACCTACCCCCTCCCCTATCCCCCAACTTCGGCCACCCCCAACTCCGGCCACCACAAACTACGGCCAGCAACCTCCCTGTGCCCCCCCCCCCCCCCAGGTAAGTTTTCTCTTTCTCTCTCTTAGGGTTTGTGACAGCCCTATACCCACCCCCACTCCTCTTCTTCTTCTACCTTCTTTTTCTTCTTTTCTCTTCTCTCCTCTCCTTCTCTCTGGTCCGACAAATTCAAGCTCCCCGGCGTGAACAGTATTTTCTGGCTTGAACAGTGATTTCCGGCGTGAACAGGTTCTAGCTAACTGGAGTTGGTACCTCCGTTTTTTTTTAATTTTATTTTTAAGTCTCTGTATTTTAGCCTTGCTGCTAATTTGCATTCTTGCATTACTTGTTCCGTTCTTGTCGTAGTAGTTACACTTTCATCTAGATTAGTACTTACTTGTGTTTTAGTATTGATTATTGTCTGGTCGAGTAGTTTATATTTGCTTTACTGGCTTTGGTATACGATGGTGGACTAGGGTCATGTTCTCGGATAGGGGTGAGGGTTAGAGGGGGTAGGTGGGTTAAGGGAGTCTCTAGTCTGCGACTAGGGTCTTGGAATATTGGGACTCTAACGGGGAAGTCCATCGAACTAGTTAAGATTCTTAAGAAGAGGAGGATCAATATAGCTTGTGTCCAGGAGACTAAATGGGTAGGATCCAAGGCTCAAGATGTGGATGAGTATAAGTTATGGTTCTCAGGTAGGTCGAGGGATAGGAATGGGGTAGGCATTTTAGTAGATAATGACTTACGAGAACAGGTGGTAGGGGTTAAGAGAGTCAGCGATAGGTTGATGATGATTAAGCTGGTTGTTGGAGGGTTTATTTTGCACATTATTAGTGCTTACGCGCCGCAAGCGGGCTTGGGCGAGGAGGAGAAAAGATGTTTTTGGGAGGATTTGGACGAGATGATGGGAAGTATACCGTCCACTGAGAAGCTATTCATTGGAGGAGATTTCAATGGGCACATTGGGTCAATTTCAGGGGGATATGACGATGTGCATGGAGGTTGTGGTTTCGGGGAAAGGAACGGAGGAGGAGTTGCACTATTGGATTTTGCAAAAGCCTTTGGGCTGATGGTGGCCAATTCGAGTTTCCCGAAGAAGGAGGAGCACTTGATAACCTTTCGTAGTTCGGTGGCTAAGACGCAGATAGACTTTTGACTCCTTAGGAAGGATGATAAAAGTCTTTGTAAAGACTGCAAGGTGATCCCGAGTGAGAATTTAACGACCCAGCATAAGCTCTTGGTGATGGATTTGGAAATCAAGATGAAGAAGAGAAAGAGGGTCGTGGATGACAGGCCTAGGATCAAATGGGGGAGTTTGACCATGACGGGTGCGCTGGAGATGGGGGAGAAGCTGAGATCTATGGGAGCCTGGGAGAGTAGTGGGGAGGCGACCAATATGTGGGATAGGACGGCCAGTTGCATTAGGGAAGTAGCTAGAGAGGTGTTGGGGGTCTCGAAGGGTAGCCGTGGTCGGCTCCGAGGGGACTGGTGGTGGAATGGAGGAGTTCAAGAGAAGGTGGAAGCAAAAAAGGTGGCGTATGCGAAGTTGGTAGACAGCAAGGATGATGAAGAGAGGCGAACGAATAGGGAATTGTACAAGATGGCGAGGAGGGAGGCAAAGTTAGCGGTTACGGCGGCAAAGACAGCAGCTTTTGAACGCCCGTATGCAGAATTAGAGGACAAAGGCGGGGATAAGAAGTTTTACAGACTAGCCAAGGCGAGGGAGAGGAAGGCGCGTGACTTGGATCAGGTGAAGTGCATCAAGGACGAGGATGGTAGGGTACTAGTGGAGGACGCTCGCATTAGACGGAGATGGCAGTCATACTTCCACAAACTCTTAAACGATGAAGGGGACAGAGATATTGTGTTGGGAGATTTGGAGTACTCCGAAAGGTGTCGTGATTTTGGATATTGTAGGAATATAAAGGTTGAAGAAGTTAAGGGTGCTGTTCGTAGGATGAGTAGGGGAAGAGCGACCGAGCCCGATGAGATTCCGGGGGAATTTTGGAAGACTGCAGGCAGGGCAGGTTTAGAATGGTTGACTCGACTCTTTAATGTCATCTTTAAGACGACTAAGATGCCCGAAGAGTGGCGATGCAGTACAATGATTCCATTGTACAAGAACAAGGACGACATTCAAAGTTGCAACAACTACAGAGGGATCAAACTGCTAAGCCACACTATGAAAGTGTGGGAAAGAGTGGTGGAGATGAGGGTGAGGAGAGGCGTGTCTATCTCAGAGAACCAGTTCGGATTCATACTGGGGCGCTCTACTATAGGAGCTATTCATCTTGTACGGAGACTGGTGGAACAATATAGGGAGAGGAAGAGGGACTTGCACATGGTATTCATCGACCTAGAAAAGGCATACGACAAAGTGCCGAGAGAGGTGCTATGGAGATGCTTGGAGGCTAAAGGTGTACCTGTGGCGTACATTAGGGCGATTAAGGACATGTATGATGGGGCCAAAACCAAGGTAAGGACTTTGGGAGGAGACTCAGAGTACTTCCCAGTGGTGATGGGGCTGCATCAGGGATCAGCTCTTAGCCCATTTTTATTCTCCTTGGTGATCGATGGATTGACGCGGCAGATTCAAGGTGAGGTGCCATGGTGTATGTTATTTGCGGATGACATAGTCCTGATGGACGAGTCTCGCAGCGGGGTTAACGCTAAGTTGGAGGTTTGGAGACAAACTCTGGAGTCCAACGGGTTCAAGTTGAGTGGGACCAAGACAGAGTACTTGGAGTGCAAGTTCAGTGATATAGTACATGAGACTGACGTGGAAGTGAAGCTTGGCACCCAGGTCATACAGAAGAAAGATAGTTTCAAGTATCTTGGGTCTATTATACAAGGAAATGGGGAGATTGATGATGACGTCACACATCGTATTGGTGCGGGATGGATGAAATGGAGGCTTGCTTCCGGAGTGTTGTGTGACAAGAAGGTGCCATCGAAACTCAAAGGCAAGTTCTACAAAGTGGTGGTTAGACCAGCTATGTTGTATGGGGCGGAGTGTTGGCCAGTCATGAAATCTCATGTTCAGAAGATGAAAGTGGCGGAAATGAGAATGCTGCAGTGGATGTGTGGGCACACTAGGAGTGATAGGATTAGGAATGAAGTCATCCGAGACAAAGTTGGAATAGCCTCAGTGGAAGACAAGATGCGGGAAGCGAGGCTGAGATGGTTTGGGCATGTCATGCGGAAAGCTGAAAACGCCCCAGTGCGGAGGTGCGAGAGGTTGGCCAGCGACGGTTTCAGAAGAGGTAGAGGTAGGCCGAAGAAGTATTGGGGGGAAGTGATTAGACAGGACATGACGCATTTCCTGCTTACGGAGGACATGACCTTAGATAGGAGGGTATGGAGGAATCATATTAGGGTAGAAGGATAGTAGGTAGTCGTGTTTATCCTCCCTTAAGAGTAGTTATGTTGTTCTATAGTTTCTTGTATCTTGATTTCTGCGAGTATCTGTTGGTTTCGAATGATTTATTTACTTCCATTGTTTCATTTTCATAGTTATCTATAGTAGTTGATACTCCTTTTACCATGACTTTTTTGTTTTCATATTGTTTTCGATACGCTTGATCATATCTAACCTTTTGTCTTTTCCTCTCTTTTTCTACTCTCTTGAGCCGAGGGTCTTTCGGAAACAGCCGCCCTACCTTTCAAGGTGGGGGTTAGGTCTGCGTACACTCTACCCTCCCCAGACCCCACATAGTGGGATTATACTGGGCTTGTTGTTGTTATTGTTGTTGAGGAAAGAAAGTGGCTTTGCATGGAAAACGCAACAGTGGTCCTCTTAACCTTCTATTGCTAAGACCAGAAGAAAGCTGGGAGTTACTAGAGAAAAGGGTATTTGGAATAGAAAGTCGTCCAGATGAACTATTGGATGTTCGAAAAGAGATAGCCCAAAATTGTAAAGGGCTTCCTTTGGTGGCAGATCTGATTGCTGGAGTCATTGCAGGGAAGGAAAAGAAGAAAACTGTTTGGCATGAAGATTTGAGTTCCTTTGTTTTCAACAATGAAGCTGAAGTGATGAAGGTTATAGAATTAAGTTATGACCATTTACCAGATCACCTAAAGCCATGCTTGCATTACCTTGCAAGTTTTCGGAAGAACAGAGCAATTGGAATCTATGGGTTTAAAACGTTTTGGCGCAACAAAGGACTTGTGGAACGGACAGAGTGTGGAAGTGATGAAGGTTTATTTGGATAATTTAATTTCCAGTAGCTTGGTAATTTTTTTTTCAATGAGATAGGCGATTACCCGACTGGCCAAATTCTCTTCTACTTATCTGTGTACTAACTACATCAATGCAGGATATGCTATCTCAAACTGTAGACAAAATTGGTGCAAGAAAAATGTACCTAGTCTTAATGTGAGAATTGAGATGCAGTGTTGCACTCCAGCAAGAATTCTAAAAAAAAGAAAAGTTTAATTTGAGTACTAGTGCTACTGGCCTGGTAGTTGTGATAATGGTGTACAGTTTGTTTGGATGGTTGTTACATATTATTTCATAATGTATTGTAGCATATTTGATTGTATTGTACTGTATTGTTTTGATGAACACAACGTTTGAATAGATTGTATCGTTTTCCGTCGTTAGATATTGTCACACATCAACAATCTACAGGATAAACCTTAGGAAAAGTAGAATACAGGTAGAGTTATTGTCAATGCACCACTGAGGACCAAGTTTTGCAGCAAGAGCCTCTGCTTGCTAGAGCACTGGACATGTCTGGAAAAGGCCATAAGAACCCCTCCATTGTTATCCTTGATCACACCACCAATGCCTGCCTTTTCGTTACTTTTGATGTAGCCCCCATGTTGATTTTGATGTTTCCCTCCTCTGGTCTATTCGTTGACATGCCTAATGGTTACTACTGGTTTCAATCTGTCTATATTCTCACATATTGAAGGTCAAGTTCCAGTTAGGGGAAACTGAATGTATCACTGCTTTTATATTCCATGTAGTATGGTACTCCATTCTGCTGAGGTAAGATCTTCCGTTGTTCTCCACATTTGAAAGCAGTCCATTCCTTCCAGATTTCCCAACATATAATGACTGGAACAATTGGCATAATCAATTTTTGGACCCCATTTTTGGTATTCATATCCCACCACTATTTTATAGTCCTTCTTATTGGCCCCGGTTGATGTATAACACTAAGAGGGGCACCAATATACTTCCAGATGTGAGTAGCAACTTCACTTTCAGTGAAAATGTGCTGCATAGAGGCATTGACAGGACTACTATAGCATAAACAAGTCGCAATAGTCCGATTCCCAAACCTTGCGACAGCTTCATTGAAAGGAAGTTTCCCATGACAAAAAGTCTCCAGCTCAAAAAGGAAAACTTGAATGGTAGTGACTTATGCCACAACTTGCAAAGGAAGTTGTTATTTTGCTTGATCATTCTGATCTTGTTCCAAGCAGATCTGTTGACCAATAGACTCCATCTTCTGTAATGTCCCAAATGGGATCATCATTGTGATCAGCAGGACCAATTCTCTTGGACAATCTGGTTAGGGAGAACATTAGCCAGCAGGTTAACATCCCAACCACCACCAGTAATAAAATCGCTCACGTCGGCGAGGATTTCGTTAACTAGAGCGCACGAGTTGACAGTTTCAGGTGACCCCTGCATTGCTTCGCGTTGGCACGAAGTTATTTGCTTGTCATTGTCCTTTTCTTTTAACAAAAAACTCTTAAGAGTCGCTCCGTTGGTCATTTTACTAGTGTCATGAGTATTCCCTTTTTTTTTTTTTTTATAATTATTATATATAGACTTGTGAGCCAGTCTCCACCATCTTTTTATTGCCAGACTGTTAGAAATATCATTAAGGGCTCGTTTGGTAAAAGGGATAAAGATAACTAATTTCGGGATTGAGATAAAATGGTGGTACAACTAATTTCGAAACTGTAGTGTTATTTTATCTCTGTGGGAGGATACAATAACTAATCCTGGGCTTAGTTATCTGGGGATAACTTGTTTCCAACCAAACGACCCCTAAGAGTTATAATGCTAATACCAAACCAAACATGGCCCAACAGAAAAGGTTTTTTGGTCATTTTATAAAGGGAAAATTTCACAGGTTGCGAGACTAGCGCCTTTTCATATGCAAAAATAGCGATGTTTTTTTCCCCAAAACGTAACAGTATTTTTCTTTCAAAACTTAATATATACATTGTATGTCCGCTCTTTCAAAACATAGCATATACTGTATACTCACACATACAGTACCGTATATACATTGATAGCATCTACACATTATGCGCGTGCATACAAGAATTGTGGCTACAATTTAGGGATGTGTATATTAATGTATATCTGCGATAAGATTTAAAATGTAACTATGTTTTGAAATTATTTAAAAGTACCGCTAAAATGTAATTATGAGGTTATTTTTTCTTAAATAAGGCTAAAGGGGTTAATAATTTTAGGGTTGCGCCAAAATGAGTACTTAATTTCTTTGGGCTAACATATACGGTGTGTTAATTTTCCATACTTTCGGAACGGTAATTCTGACATGTGGTCATCCTTTAATTGGACGAAAATTATTTTTTACCATCCAACTTTGCTTATAAAATCAAATATTTTCCTCAAAGGTAAACAATTGATGATATTCTCCCCACTTTATCTCATGAACAATGCAAAGGTTATTTTACACTCCATAGGTACAAAAGTTAAACCCTTAAGAATAATAAATTTGGAAGTTCTAGGAAATTAAACATAATTCTCTCGCAACGGAATATGAAATAAAGAAACTAATTAAAAGTAATAAGTTTAACTTATATTTCTATATATTGAGCAAAAATAGTAGTAATTATTGAGATAATAATGGTCAAAAGCACACCTGAAATAAATTATTTGATAAATAGTTAGTGATAGTTTATGTAGAAAATGCAAACACCTGATAGTTCAGGTAGGGAACTTGTAATTAATGATACTTCAGGTGTTTTTTACCATTATCTCTTAATTTTTTTTAAAGAAATTCCAATTAATTCCTTTAATTATCTGCGTGGAGTGCCATCTGACACTATTTTAAAACAAAAAACGAGAGTGTACACCATGATGGTGAGAAAAAGGTGGTGGTAGTTCAGGTAGGAAGGCAAACATCTAATAGTTCAGGTAGAAAACTCGCAAAAAAGTAATATTTCAGGTGTGTTTTTGATCAATATCTCTAAATTATTTGGAGTACTAGTATAGGGCAAACAGATTGTAGAGAAAATATAGGCTGCATATATATGGTGCATGAAAGCTAATCAAATGACTAATTAGGATAAATTAATATCTCACAAAGTACATATAATCACAAAACTACTAGCTATTACAACATTCATATACTACCATGACCTTGATCTACATGACTAGTGTCAGTCGATCAAGCCACTAACTTTTATTCGTTTGTAAGTTGTTACCTTAATCTTTTAATTTCATTAATTTCCTCCTAATTCATAGTTTTCTTTATTTCCTTAAAAGGAGAATAGTATTTCCCTTCAACTCTTAAATTATTTGTTTTAATCAGGGAGATAAGGCTTGATAAGTTGAATTAGGGATCCTTTAAGATGAAGAGACATAACTTCATTTGTTGATCCTACTAATTTCCCCCCAATGAATACTGCTGGAACTGAGGCATTACAACCCATCCTCATAAGAGCTTTCTCCATATCTTTTCCCTCAGAATCATGATCAAGTTCATGCACATATGGATCAACACCAAGATCTCGAAATAGTATGGTGACCGCGTAGCTTAAACAACATGTACTCTTGCTGAAGATCACTACCCCGTGATCCGATGCCATTCGTTGTACCTTGTCCATTTCTTGATAATTAGGTTGTGAAAGAACCTTCGTATGCCCTTTGAGTTAACAACACCGACTAACAAAATGATGAAATCTGATAAAAAGCGGTCGAGAGTGGTTAGTCTTCAAAAACTAGGGTTTCTTTCTTGGTTTAGTTTAATTCGTCACTAGGTGGAATCAGATCGTCTGACTCTCAATTGCTATTTATGTTGGTTGCGTTAAGCTTGCAACTAGCCCTTTTGAAAGCTAGTAGAAAGAGGATAGATTTGTTACGAGCTATACTTGGTATTATAACTTAACGACCAGAGATAGGGGTAAATGGAGGTACTCTTTAGTGTACCATCGGATCTAAGTTCAACAGAACTTGAACATCGATCCGATGGTTGATAATTTGATGCTAGAAGAGATGAAGGAAAAAGCAAGCAAGAAAAAGCTTGAGAAATATTAGGGTTAATTTTTTAGAGGTTGCTTGGAAATGGAGGGTTTTCATGCCTACACTATTTATAAAAGAAAAAAATGGAACATCTTCTATGTAGCTAAATGAAAGTGGAGTTCCTCTGTCTAAATTGAAAAGTTTCAAAAGATGGTGTGCTTTATTTAGATGCTCCAAGAACTGCAGTACAGCTTTACTAAAGAGAATTTTAATAAAAATAAAATAAAAATAGATACTATTTCATTCCACAAACTTTGAGCAAGTTGGAGGATAGTACATATATTCTATTTGGTCATGCACTTTTTGAATTAGAATCTTTGTGGTGGAAAAGGCTTATTTGAACCTCCTAAACATATATACCTATATTCACTTTCCATATAATTAATTAGGATTTAACTTAAAAGAACTTTTATGCCACGGGGAAGGGAAAAGAATCGAGTCCATCATGCTCGACGATTAGGAGAAGCAAAACAAAATCAAAATTTGGCCAAAAAAAGAAGTAAGGTTTTTCTTAAATCAGTGATGTCTTTGATATAGGAAAATGGTAGCAATACATGGGGATTGGCGAATAAGAGCTCGCTGAAGCGTCATTCTCTATTTCTAAGGCCGTGTATTTTAACTTGTTGTAATAGATAACCTTACACTTTTCGTAGGTTGCTAATATATTTCATTTTTATATGGACGATTGTCTATATTAAGTGATCTAATAATATTCATTTCTTTTAAGTATAAAAGTTAAATCCACTTATTAACTAGCTTCTTGATCACACATTGGAATATTGTGTGTGCGTGCTAAAATAATTAATTATTCTGATGATTATCCATAATTACTCATTAATTCATAATATAAGAAATTCTTTAGACAACGTGGACAAACAACTAGCCGTGCAAGATTAGACTATACTATAAAAGCAAGACCAAAGAAAAAGACTATATTATAGAAGTTATTCCTAAAGATGCATTATAATTATTTATATAATGTGTAGTCAATTTCTTGAGATTCTTTTCTCAATATTCTTGGATTGTATTCTCTGCTCGAAGATATAGCAGGAATTGAAAAGTTTTTCGGTGGCTTCGATTCTTTTGTTGTGTCCACTACAAACTTGTTACATACCTGTGTCTTATTCTTCACACACACACATAAAAAATTGATCAATAGCCGTACATTTGCACACACTAATGTACGTGTGAAGCAAAATGCACATCTGGCAATCTTCTCCTCGAATTAAGTTTTACATGTCATAAGCTAAGTACCACGATTCAAGGGCTAATTTATATGGGGATTTACTGTGTTTCCGCGTATGCATAATTAACCACCAAAGCACATATGCTTCTTTTTTTACATGCGTCTTTAAGCTACGGCTAAAGGTAGTAAACCAGCTCATGCAAGAGGAGCAAAGGCAGTAAGTCGGGCCCGCATCAACACTCTGCCATCTTCATACTTGTTTCGTCGAACCATTGGCTCTGATATCAATTGTTGGGTTAAAACAACTCAAATACTTTCAACATGGTGTGTGATATCCTCCGATTTAGGCTAAGCCGCACAATTTTTTCCAAAAAACATCACACGGTTAAGAGTATCCCTACACCGTATGTGTAACTTCCTTTTCTATTCAGGTATATCAATGTGAAACTTTATTCGCATACCAACACTACTTTAATTTTCCGTCTATTGTATGTGAAAGTGTCTTGAATAGGCATGAAGTTTTATAAAGAAAGAAATTTTATTAAAATTTGTGACCTAAAACATGCATAGATATTTATGTGGCTGTAAAATCATGTCATTAAGAATAAAATAAAAATTTTAAGTTAAATTAATTCTAAATATAGAAAAGTATCATTAAAAATTAAAAATAAAAACTTTGTCACATAAAATGAGACAGATAGAGTAACAATTAAGGATCTATATAATCGGTTAAAATCCTTTGGTTAGTTTCGTTTTATAAATTTAAGGTCCAGGATTTAAGGTTGACAGGTTTAACCTTTTAGATCATTACAAGTTACAATTGGATACATTATACTTTCGAATTTATAAATGTAAAATATAATATGTCTTCATTAAAATATTAGTAATTGTTTATTTATATATCGATGTTGAACGTCTAAATTTTAAGTTCAGCGGATCGGAGGAGGGGACTTGAAGTTGGAACCTTAAAGTCGATGCTATTAACATTGCATGTCCCTTTATAATAAGAGAAAAACATGTTTAAAAATATAGCTTCAATTATTATATATAAAAAGGATAATGCTTATTTGATTTGTAAACGATCTAGAATGCATTCAATTTTTTTGATGTGTATAGTATTGAAACGCAAGTAAATAAAAATGTATCGTCTTTAAAAATTTAAATTTTTAGATGAGCTTAACGCACTCTTCAATAGTATATCAGAAGAGCACATGCAAATTTTTCTCGCTGCACGTTATCAAAAGGGATTTCTATTATAGCCAGAGGCGGATTCAAATTTTTTATTTTATAGGTTTCCAGCAAAGATATTTTGGAATACAAAAATGAGCTTAATAAGTAAAAGAAACCACAGAAGGGCTCGATCCTACATCTCTAGCATGGATGTGCTCTGCCTAGTTACTTTTTGTCACTGAGCCAAGCATCCATATTTTTATTGAGTTCCATCTAATATTTATTATACCTTGAATATATTTTTCAATACAATTACAAGGTGCCGGAAAAGGTTATGGGTTTCTAGGAACCCCTACTAACTATTAGGGGTGGGCGTTCGGGCCATCAGATTGGATATGAAATATTCGGTTTTCAGATTGATGAAATTACAATCCAAATCCAATCCAAATAAGTTCAGATTGGATTGGATATTTTAAGTTCGGTTTCGGATTATTCGGTTTGGATATTTCGGATTTGACTCTTGAGACTTAAGGAAAACTTATTATGAACGAAATTTATGTGTTAGTTTCACAGAGGTAAATCTAAATCTTAATTGCTTAGTAAAAAAAGCCTTCCCATTCAAATTAGGATTAACAAATCCAAGTCATGTCCAACATAATAAATCCATACCAAACAAAAGCATTCTGGAAAGCGGAAATGAACAAAATAAAATCTATGGAAATGAACAAAATAAATTCTATGTAGTCATCTGGAAAAATAACAACGAACTCTGCCGTGGTCACACTAACGTGAGACTTTTGAGACATGAGAAGTAAGAAAACCCTATATTATATTTGATTTAATAGAAAATTGTTTATTGGACTTAATAATTTAATAGGTAGGGCCTTAGGTACTAATCCATTGGGCCTTTAGAAACTAGACTTATTAGTATTGAGCACATATGATATAGGTAGGGCAAGATATAAGGTATAAAAATTTTGGATTTTCGGATATCTAAAATTCCATAGTATTAAATCCATATCCAATCCGAAATCCATAAATTTTAAAAATAAAATCCGAAATACAATTCATAATCCAAATATCCAAACCAAATGTTTAAAAATTTTGAATTTCGATTTGGATTTCGGGTTGACCCAAACTGTGCCCACCCCTACTAACTATTGTGGATCCTCCCCTAATTCTAGCACCCATTATTAAAAATAACTATTAAAGAAATAAGTAAATAACAATGTATTTTCTCTAACATCCTAACCTTTTAAATGGAATAATCACAATCTTCAATAAATATATTCTTGCTTTGATATATATGTTCTTTGCTCATAGTACAATACGAGCAATGAATTGATGAACCCAAAAACAAAAGAATTTCCAAACTCACACCCAATATTATAATTTTTTTTGTTGTTGATAGTATAATTGCGGTAAATAATAGTGTACTTTCTTTGACATCTTAAAATTTTAAATGAGATAATCACACTGTGAGCACATAGTATGACCAACCGATTTATAGTTTTAGTATATATGTAGCCGGATTCAAAATTTGAAGTTTATGAGTTCTGACCAGGACCTTAAGTTAATATACAATAATGATAGTTGAATTTACATGCAAATATTTATATATATTTAGTGATTTTTTTATGCAAATTACAAAATTTGAGCGAATTCACGTAAACCCGTAGGTCAAAAGCTAGATCTGCTGCTACTGACAAACCAAAGAAGACCCAAGAAAAATTATTCTCTTATTAGGGTTTAAAGATGAGCAATCAAAAGCAAAATTTTCAACAAAATTAGTGTATGGTACATGAATATTTTCTGGTCCCTTTCTAAAGTGAGTCGGGGGATCGAATAATATATGTCAAGTTGGGTGGTAGAATCTCTGAGAAAAGATTAATTTGTGGGATTCATAGTGCACAAAATGACATATGTTAAACTTTTATGTTTTAGAATGAAACACTATACCATACTTATTAAACGTAACCAATTTCTAGTCTAAACATTCCCCATGGAGAATAGTATGTGATGTCTCTTTCCTCGATGTACAAATCCACACTATTGGAGTTAGGCATTTTAATTTAACATATTAAAGTTTATGACTTATAGTGGGCATAAGGTAGAGAAAGTGGTCATTTATTCTTGTAACTACTATGGCAACGCCCTCCTATCTCTTTCTAATTACCCCATTATATCTCAAATTATTATCTACTATTTTGACATTATTTAAATGAAAGAATTCTTACACCTATATATAAAGGATATTTTCTTCTTTGCGTTGTGAATGACACCTATACATAATCAGATTGGTTCGGATTTTTTAAACACCAAATCAAACCAATTGCGTCTGGTTTTTAAATTTATACACTAAACCAAACTAATAAAATTCGGGATTTTCAACCTCCAGTTTTCTCGGTTTTTATTTTTATTTTTTTCGGAATAGTCTTGATACAAAATATATAACTTTTACTTCAAATCTTTCTTTAATCCTAGTAGGATACAACTATATAATTAAGGTGTTTCTTAAGAAAATAATACAAAATGTGAAAAGAGTGATGACATTGTATTAAAATATTCAACAAAAGCTAATAAAATCGGTTAAAATAAATTCACAAGCCATAAAGAAAATGACCAAAAATACTAAGTCATGCTAAAATAAGTACGACTAATAAGTATTAATTACATAACAAAGAAAACAAGCTTAAATTCTGTATTTTCACTCTATAAATCAATTATGCAAAACTAAAGAATTAATATCCAACATTATTGTCACTCCTAGTGGTAAATTGAATTTCTTTTGTTAGCATTAGTGTTAAGTTGGTTTTGGTTTGGACTTTATTTGAGTTACTAAAATTGATAGGATATAAAACTTATTGACATTCAAAATTCTAAGTCCAAGCTTAAATAATATGATAAAAGATAAAAAAAAAACTATGAAAAAATTTAAGAAATATTCATAGATTACATTACAAATAAGTATGTTTATGTATAAAATATTTTAAAAATTGAATACATCTAATGTCGGCTTGATTTGGTTCGGTTTGACTTTTTTTAGTTAAAACCAAACCAACCCAATTATGGTCGAGTTTTTTTTTTCAACAACAAATCAAGTCAAACCAAATCACTAGTCGAGTTGTTTTCTCGGTTTATCGGTTTGGTGCGGTTTACTTTGTACACCCCTAAATTGACGACTATATAATGGATTTTTTTTTGTGTTGTAGATGAGGAGTGATATCTTTTAGATGAAAAAAAAAACATTGTATTGTGTTTATATTTTGAGGTTAGTACAGTGAAAGAGAGAATTGAGAAAGAAAAATATTTGAAAGTCTCCAACTTATTCTTTAGAAAAGAGAGTATTATTTTGTTGAAAGAATGTGTTTTTATGGTGGAGCTTGGACTCTTTAACTAGTTCGGAATTGTTTGAGTCACACGACGTTGTCAGGTTGTTCAATCTTGAAGGGATAAGTTAAGAATTATACTGATGAATTGGTGAAAATTATACCACAGTAAGCTTAAATCTAATTAAAGAGAGTGAGATATCGGGGTCTCAGCCTCAAGAATATTTATTTATTTACCTTTTATTTTGTTTGTCAATTCTAATATATATGTATGAAGAATAATAATTGATACTATTTGCCTGATATACATTATATAATTTTCCAGCGAAAGATATTCAATTGACCACCCTTCGACACACGTAGCTACACCAACTTAGGGTCTAAAATGAGCAATTACAGGAGTAAATTTTCAACTAATTTGTTATGGTGCATCAATATTTTTATGGTTCCTTTACTAAAGTGAGTCGAGGGATCGAACAATATATGCCAAGTTGGATGGCGGAATCTCTCAAAAAGGATTAATTTGAGAGATTCACAGTGCATAAAATGACATCTATCAACTTAGGGATAAGTTCTTGTCCATCTTGAGCTTTGATTCCAAGAAGATGATAAGTTCTTCTAGGGGCTATTTCGTTATATTCTTTTCCTCACTATTCGGAGGTAAAGATAAGATATTCGTTTGAGTGACGAATTCAGAATTTAAAATCAATAGATTTTACTTTTTATGTATGTATTTATTCTTTTTTCGCACATGATATTAGTTAACTTCTATCCTTTCTTAAGTGACTTCTGGCGCTCTTTGCAGGGGCGGACCTACCATGTTAGGAGAGGAGGCACGTGTAGTGGTGGATCTAGGATTCGGAAACCGCTGAGCTAGCCTTTTTCATGTTGTTGAGGGTCTTCAAAACATATATATCTACATAAACTCAGAAAATTTACCCTATATATACAGTGAAATTTTTTACTGAGGGTGTTCGGGCGAACACCCTGGCCTACCTTTAAATCCCCCCCCCCCCCCCCCCCCCCGGGCACTTCACCCCATTAACTTCGAAAAAAATTTTGTATATATATGTGTATATACTTTAAATATCTATCATATATTTATAAGGACCCTCAAACATATTTACATCATCGTGTCCTTGGGCCTAGTTCTCGGTCGCGCAACCCGAGTTCAAACCTGGGCTGTAGCATACATGTTTTTGCATTTTCGTTTTTAGTTGATAATTGAAAAAATGCATAAAAAAGGCATGGATAGAAAGTTTTGAACAGGCAACCTATTGCATGAAAAGGGGTACTAAACCACCAGTCCGTGAAATGAGTTTCATCCAAATGTGCCATTTAACTTATTTTAATAATTTAGTACATCGGTTTTATGGGTGTTGTGTGACATCTCTTCGACTAACGTGCATCGGTCTTTGGTGGTGTCCCCGTCGTCTTTGAATCTTGGGTCCGCCTCTGGTTCCTTGTCCTAAGCCCCAATCCTCTGGTTACCTTCATAGATCTCTGATGCTTGCTTTGAGCTATTGTTACCAACAATATTTCATTTCTTGTGCAATTCCTAACTAGTCGTAGTGCCTCTAGGGACCCGTGGCCGGGAGAATTTTTCACTTTTTTTCGGACTTTTTTTCACTTTATTTGAAAATCAGCGTTTGGCTATATTGAAAATTCCAAATACAACTTGAAGTTGTATTTGAATTTGAAAAACACCTAAAATTCTGTTTGCACTTTTTTTTTTCTTTTCACTTTTTCCTCTTTCAGTTCATTCAAACAACCAAATTAAATATGCTTTGTAAAAACTATAACCAAACATAACTCCAAGTTTCAAATTCCAAATAAAGTGAGAAATATTTGATTTTCATGACCAAACATGTACCTAATAATTCTAACAATAATGGTATTTTTAATTAAAGCATCAGCCGTGTGCTGACAGTTCCTTCTGTATACAAAAAACAACCCTAGGAAATACATCATGAAAAAGATCAGTCTTTTTCAATCTGCACAAGGGCCAAGTTCAGTCTTTTTTTTTCTTTTGAACGAAGGTAAAAAAAAAAAAAGATCAGGGGAGAGAGAAATGAAATTAAGGTCCCTTTTAAATCATGCATGTCAAAGTATTCGTTGTGACATTTTCAATTACATAGATTGGGATCCGACTATCTAACATTAAATTACTACGGAAGATATACTTATGGGAAATATGTATATATATTGATTGATGAGTAAGTACTTACGCGTATAATTAAAAGAATTCTGAGATCTAAATCAAAACAACACATGATGTTCTTATATCCTCCATCATATATGTATATGTCTAATAGTTAAGGCTTAAATTATTAAAAATAGGCGGATTCAATTTGAAGTTTATGAATTCCTATATATTATAACGATCTCAAGTTAATACTATGGTAATAATTGAATTTGAAAACCCATAGGTTGATGCATATACACAGTTTCCTTGAGCTCACTATGAAGAAAAGCATTCTTCACATCTAGTTGATGTATAGGCCAATGCTTTGACAACGAAAGACTAAAAATAGTGCGGATAGTTGGTGGTTTCACCACCGGACTGAACGTCTCACCACAGTCAATAACAACCTGCTGAGTTTTGCCATCACCTACAAGTCGGGCTTTATGCCTCTCAAAATCACCATTAGACTTTACCTTATGAGTAAAAATTCACATAGAACGAATAACATTAGCATTAGGTGGACGGGGGACCAAATCCCACGTCTTATTCGTAACAAGAGCATCAAATTCATCATTCATAGCCATTTTCCAATTCGGGTCACGAAGAGCGGCCAATGGGTTACGAGGTAGAGGAGATTTCGTAACCGTGGTATGTAAGTTAAACAGACGTTTAGGCATGACAATACATCGTTGGCTGCGGGTGACCATGGTGGGACGGGGAGTGGGGATAGGCGGTTGGACAGTGGCATGGAAGGGAGCTGGTAGTCGGGCTAGCGGGGGCTGGCAGTGGCTGGGGCTGCCTCACCGTGGGGCCAGCAGTAGTGGCGGGAGTCAGTGGAGGAGCATGGGTCGGCTTGGCAGCGGGCCGGGAGGGGGCAGGTCTCGAATTTGGAGGTGATGAAAAATATAAGGGGAGATCCCGTCATCCAAAAAATCGTATGTATGGGGTTGAGGAGTAGGAAAGTTAGCAAAGGGAAACCGAGTCTCATCAAAAACAACATGACGACTAAGGATGGTCTTATTTGATGATAAATCATAGCATTTGTAGCCTCTATGGCTTGATGGGTACCCCCAAAATACACAAGGTGTAGACCGGGCCTGCAACTTATGAATCGTAACAAACACCCAAAGACCCTGTCACGACCCAGCTAGGGGCCACGACGGGTACCCGAGCTAACCTCCGAGCACCGCTCGTTCTATGACTTATCCTACTAATTTAATGCTCTTTTAATCAATTTATATACAAATCATAAAGAAATCATCTTTTGTTTGACACATAAACACTTTTGAAAACATAAGCCTTTAGGCTATCAAAATAATATGCACGTACATGTATACAAATTTCTACATAAAGGCAACCTTGGGAGACCACATAACCCATACTGCGTATCTACGAGCCTCTACTGGAGAACTAGACATATACAGCTATACACAAAAACATAGTCTGACTGGCACCTCCGAAATAGTGTAGTGCTCCTGTAAAACTGCTGATAGCTCCTAGAGGTCTGCGCCGTCTCCTCGTCTACCTGTGGGCATGAACACAGCGTCCAAAGAAAACGGACGTCAGTACGAATATTGTACTGAGTATGTAAGGCATAACAATGGAAATACGTCAATGAGATAAAGGAAACATCAATAAGGAGCAACTGTATGTGACTGTCACGTATAGAAGAATTAGCACATGCTGACTTACTTCATATCCATCATCATATCATATATTGCTGCGGAACGTGCAGCCCGATCCATTTATCATCATATATATATATATATATATATATATATATATATATATATATTTATATTGTCGTGGAACGAACGGCCCGATCCATACATCATATATAAATATATTACTGTGGAACGTACGGCCCGATCCATAAATAATATAGTATGTTAGTGCCGAGGAACGTACGGCCCGATCCATCACCCCTATATCCCGCGTCCGGGATGAAATCATGATATGCCAGCTGTACAGGTGGCTATGCGTCTATAGCGCCTCACCTTTCCCCACTTCCCCTGAAAACATTTTCATATTATATATATATATATATATATATATATATATATATATATATATATATATATATATATATATACATACATAATATACGTAGCATGCATGAGAGCCCAAGGAAAGTTATGTTCCTATCGGAGTGACGTAAGGTCGAACACCCCCGATTATATTATGGATTAATCCTGATCGTCATGTCTCGCCTTGAAGGGACAATCATCATAAGGCGACACTATCAACGAAATCTAATATAAAAAGAACAGAAAGTAGGGTCACAATCTTGTAAGAAGTCACTCCGTATACTTTTGGAAATCTTAAAGGAAATATAGTCGTCATCCATGAATAAAATTGAGAAATCAAGAAATAGCTTAATATTCTTATATCGTTATTGAAAACATAAACTTGGAACCTTTAAAACTGGAATCATCATCATCACAATCAAGTAGGAAAATATTCTCGTCTTTGACATCATCGTCGTCATTACAAAAACGTGTCCATCATTATCATCATAAAAGCTTACAAAATCATAAACCTTTGTTTTGGAACGATAGAGACATTTTGGAACACATTCACGGGTTATCAAGAGAGGAATCATGCCTTGGAATCATAAACGTTTAGCTTTGGAAAATGAGGAAGTTATGGAACCATTCATGAAGTCGTATCATAGGAATCATGCCTTTGAAGGAAAGGGACAAGCCTTAACATACCTTTGTCGTTAACTATGCTATCGTTCGCTTGATTTCCCTTGACGTCACGTCTCTACCTTCAAGAGAGAATTCGCACCATCGTTAGTCAATCAACGAGAAGAACGCGCTACTATTTCTAGGGAAAATTGGGCAGCGTTTCCTTTGTTTCTAATACTTTTCCCGTGTTTCATTTTCAGCTACCAAACATTCACAAAAACACTCACAATATCGTATCAACAATCACAATCTATTTGCATTTACCACATTCCACCATTTTCTCCAATTTCTCCATATTTATGGGTTTTAGATCATCATCACATTTTCTCATACATCACACTTATTTCATGGTCTATACGTCATTTATAACATGTTTATACTCCCAACTCATCAATAGTCATAATTTAATCCAACTATTATTCAACTATGGCACTATTCACGTTTTATGACCCATTTACTACACTCTTCTATAATCCAAGTGTGTTTCAACGTATAAATACTTCAATCATCATGAGAAAGTCATGAAAGTTACCTTAGATAGTGATTGAACAAGTCTTGAGTGGAGTTCCCCTTCTAGCACCAAAACCCTACCTCACCTTCCTTAGGATTTCCTTGAAGAAGATAAATCTTACTTGAGTTTCATACACTTTGATTCCTGAATTTGATGTTGTAAATATTGGTTTCCTTTGATTTTCTTGTGGATGAGATGTTAGAGAGAGTTCTAGAGGTTTTTAGGACCAAAATGGTGAAAACAATGAGTTAGAAACAAAGTTGGGTCTATATATAATGGTCCAGAAAATTCTGGATCGACACAACCTGCGGCACGCTTCGCGAGTCGCGAGCATGATCCGCGAGTCGCAGGTGGTGTCACGGAGCTTTCCAGCTGACCGACCCTCACTGGCACACTTTGCGATGAAACGGAGTGGTCGCGGGTCGTGTCCGCGAGTCGCAGGTCGTCCGCGAGTCGCGGATGGTGTCGCGGATTGCCAGAAGGTGATATTTTTGCCCCGAAACAGTCTGTCGTTGAATGGCCATAACTTTTGATTCCGATATTCTGTTAAGGCTCACGACATATGGTTGGAAAGTTCTCTCAATTATCTAAAACTTTCATTTCTAGATAATTTTCCAAATTCCAAACTTATAATGTCGTTTTTGCCCCTCCAAGTCAGATCATCCGGAAATGCTTCCTTAAATCGCCCTTTTGGGATGGCTCAAGCCCACATTTGGCTTATGGTTCCTTCTTGAAACTTACTTAACACTTCATTACCAATATAAGGGAAATTATAAATCTTCTCCAAATTGCCATTAAGACACCATTAATTCGACACTCGTAATTTTGGCCCCACGCACCACATATACCTTGCTTTCCTTAACAACTTTCGTCTCCTACCTCAAATATCTTTGAAACCTCATTTAGAATCATTAAATACTATTCCTTACTTATCAACACATCATATGCATCATGCCCTTCGTTAGTCAATCCACTGTGCATGAACAGAATTTTTTTTTCCGGGGTGTAACAGACCCGAAGGTGAGAGTACATAGGTTCCTTTTGATATAGAGCATGGAGGGGAGACTTATGGTTCAATAACTTGCTTAGTATAATATTGAGTAGGTAAGTTGCCATTTGCAATGCATGATGCCAAAAGGAAGGTGGAAGAGAAGCGTGGGCAAAAAGAGTTCGCATGACATTATTGATAGACCGAATATTCCTTTCGGCCTTTCCATTTTGTGAGGACGTATGAGGACAAGAAAGACGGAAAGACATCCCATTCGACTCACAAAGACGCCAAAAGTCATTATTCTCATATTCTTTCCCATTATCACATTGGACATTTTTTATTTCTCATTCAAAATGTGTTTGGACATGGGCCCGAAATTCTAAGAACTTAGCAAAGACATCAGATTTCCTTAGCTAAGGGGAAAGTTCACAAATATTTCGAGAAATCATCGAAGAAAAAAACATAATATCGATGATCTGTGGAACTTAAGACAAGAGAAGTCCATAAATCACTATGAATAATATCAAAAGGAATACAAGTGTACGAATTAGACGGAGCAAAAGGCAACTTAATATGTTTTCCAAGCACGCAAGAACGACAAATACTAGAGCATCTAGAATTATTACATTCAATGCTTTTATTGATCCGAAGAGAATTCAAAACTGACGCTCCCAGGTGACCCAAACGATCATGCCAAAGAGAAGAAGACAAAGCAACAAAGGTTGATAGAGAACTAGCTGTGTTTGTGATGGTGGTGGTGATGGGATATAGATCACCCCGGCTCTCACATCTAATTAGTGGCATCCCCGTCTGGAAATCCTTCACAGAAAACCATATGGATCAAAATTAACAGACACAGAGTTATCAGTCGTGAACTTTCTAACTGAGATTAAATTTTTAATGAGTTTTGGGGCGTGGAGAACATTTTTCAACGATAAAGAAGGGTGTGGGAGAGGCAAATGAGTATGACCACAACCTTGAATTGGAATTGAATGACCATTACCAACAACAATACCATGATAATGATTGCTCAAATTAGAATAAGACGAGAGATTACCATTCGTAGATGTCATGTGAGATGTGGCACCAGTGTCCATGCACCACTTCTGGTCCGGAGGATTCATAGTCATCGTATGCATTGCTGATTCAATGTCTGTGGGAGCATAAGACGAGGCATATATCTGCTGGTATAGGGCATCAACATACACCTGCTGCGGAGGCGGGGGAGCAGGGCCAAGAATGCCCGGCTGTTTGTCCAAGGGGCCTTGCGAAGACGTCGGCCAAGTTGACGGATACGGGCAAGGTGGCACGACCCATTGTGGCATCCATCCCCAAGCATAATTTGGAAGCTGCCACAGGTGAGGAGACGTGTGACGCGGCCAGCTGCCTAGCGGTGGCTGGTAATTTCCGCCGCTTTGACCGTGGTTGCCTTTGCCGCCACCATTTCCACGGCCAACGCTGTTTCGACGGCCATAATTGCGGCCTCTATTGTTGTTATTTTTGCCCCTGTTATTCACAGCATGGCCAGACGAGTGAGGATCATCAAAAGAGGAAGTTGAACCCTCACCACCTGTGGCAGCCACCATCGCCGAAGGAGTAGAGTGGGTCACATGCATTGCTTGTTCTCGTTCCTCCAGAACGAGTGATGAGAGCGCCTCGGTGAAAGGAGGAAATGGTTTCCTATGACGAATCTGCGTTCCCACACCCTTAAATGCATCGGTGAGACCCGAAACAAGCTGAAGAACAAGGCGGGAATTAGAAACCGAAGCTCCCACATTTTTTAACTGATCGGAGATGCTCTTGAGCCTTTGACAATACGCAGACGCGTTCGGGAAGTCTTCCATCCTAGTTGTGGAAAACTCTTGTTCAAGCATAACGGCACGAGAGTTTTGATGGTCCTGGAAGATGTCACGCAAGTGATCCCAGGCTTCCATGGCCATTGCACCAGGCTCAAGAATAGTAGTAAAGAAGTCATTCGAAATAGTGGAATAAATCAACTGGAGCACAGTCGCATCAAGGGTCGACCAAAGTTCTTTGTCGTCATCGGAGGGAGGGGTTGTCTGCTTCCCTTTCTCTGGTTCGATGATATGGTGTAGGACCCTATGGGATGTGGCGTGGATTTTAAACAATTCCGCCCATGTACCGTATTGTGCATTCTTTATTTCAAGAACCACAAGAATGTGATTACGGATGTTGGAGACGGCGAAAGCGGGGTGGAAGGATGATTTGGAGTCGTACATGGTGGCGAAAAAAAAAGGTGGCAGCCAACGGAGCTAGAGCAGCAGAGAGGAGAGAGGAGAGGAGACGAAAGAAAAACCCTAGAGTGTTGATACCATGAAAGAATTATTTTCCGTAGTTTCCTTTCATTCGTTGAATTGGTTAATATACAAAAATATCCTAACCTAAAATAGGAGAATATAAAATATTATAAAATATTCTAACCTAAAATAAGTGATTACAAAATATTACAAAATCTTTACATAATCTATCAGAATTCACAATCAAATATTTATAGGTATCTAAACATTCAATATGTATAGACCACTTCAAGTTAATATGCTCTTAGTGTTTTGGAGCATCGTGATAGCTATATATACATGCTAACTTGGAAACATTATTTCAGTTCGAATTGTTCTCTGTGACTAGAAAATATCAAAATGAAATTGCTAGTAATTACGGATCAAGATATGGAGCATTGTGAATGTATGCGTCTCTGTATATATTGGTCGTCACCAGTGGCGGATCTAGGACTGTCCTTCAGGGTGTTCGGATAAAACAATTGAATCACTTGAGCTAATCTTTTATATTTGTTCAGGTTGTTCAAAAGTTAATATATGTACATAAACACAAAAAATTTACTCTAAATATACACAGTAATTTTTTGCCCAGAATGTTCTAAATATACACAGTGATTTTTTGCCCAGGGTGTTCGGGTGAACACTCTGGGCAATGGCTGCATCCGCCCCTGGTCGTCACATTTTGGGAATTGATTTCGTTCGGAGCATCGGATCAATGATCATCTATGACTTCTTTGGAAATATTTTGTGCCAATTGACTAAAAATTTTGGGGTTGGAGGCTTGATGACAAGTGATTTAATTAATAGGCAACCTTTAATTGCATATCCTCATATATATGTCACGCCCCGAACCATGGCTTGGGCGTAACGGGACACTCGGTGACTTGCTGCATGTGATCAAGCGAATCACATAGCCTGCTGAATTAACATGGGGCACGAATTGATGCGGAATATTATATAAACATGCATGGTGTGAGTAAATATAGGATTAAATAATCATAAGTTCTGAAAATACCATTATATCATGAATGCGGAAATATAGTAACGTAGTCAACGAGGCTAACTCCGGTGAACATCTGGCATGACATGGCAGACTAGTATGTGAACCTCTCACGTGAATCTGACTGCTAAAATGTTCATCGGTACAAGGCCTCTAGCATACCTTGACAGGATAACTAATATAAAATAAAGTAAAGATAACACCCCGAATGAAATGGGTCTCACCAACAACTGATACATGAATAGTCCTAACAAGCAGATCTGATGTTCCATAAATCAACACTTTTATCGTGAAATATAGGCCCCCGGGCAATAAAAGGGGATATTAGTATATTTGAATTATACTGGTATGTAAAGCAGTTGAATGAAATAAACATGATAGATGAAATAATAGACCTGAAATTGAGATTGAAACTGTAAGTTGAACATGAACATAAGCATCATCTGACAAGAATAAATTTATAATATGAGTAAAAACATTTTAAGTACATATGTATATCTATATCTTGTGGGAGAGCGGTAGTATAACCGGCAACATGGAATCACCACGTGGGCAGATGGAGTCTGGTACCTGGACCCCCCAGCGGAGCAGCCCTATACCTTGCCAGAGTTGAGACATAAGCATGATATGAAAGGATCCAATTCAATTGTTTAAAGGTGTCATCCTAATCTGCGCGGATCGACCCTTACCCTACGTTGGAATATGTAGTTTCAGGCTGTCTGAGCCTTCTCGGTAAACCTATGCTACCCCTAAAATATGAACATGGATATAGGTGGCATCTGAGCCCATGGTTTGTATCAGTGTTTTAAAAAGCGGGGGCGCGAGACGAGGCGTGTTACGCTGCACGGGGAGAGCCATAAGCCCCGAGACACGGTCCATGGATCTACGAGGCGTATGTCTCATTTATCTTCAATTTTATAATTTTATTACTAAAAGATAAGAAAATGTAAAGTTTTCATTAGAATTCTGCAAATAAATTCAAATAAATCACCAATAATATAAAAAAATTATTATAATTATTACTTGATAAAGGTTACAACACAAAAAATGACAATAGACTAGATAACCTATAAAATGAAATCTTCATTCACTTCATCATCATTCTCCAAATCTATTAGTCTTTCCCACCCTCAACTAATATTTGCACTGACTTTTATTTATAGATTCAAAGAAGGAGAAAGGCCAAAAGTGTAAGAACAATGACAAAAAATGGATGAAGTTATGCTTCACGAACATAGTGTTATGAAATCTCTATCATATCAATTTCAGACATAATTATCTAAAGAACTATTTATGGCAGTGTCATTTTCTACGAGAGTTGCTTTCTTTATTTCTATAAGAAAAATCACTACAACATGATAAAATAAAGTATAAATATCATTACAACAATAAAAATCATAATCTATAACAAAAATACTTTTAAAACAATACAAATTAAATTTACGCTCGGGGCGTACGCCTTAACACATGGGCTACGCTTTTGCACCCTGGACTTACGCCCCAAATGCTAGGGCACACGCCCTATGGATATAAGCCTTTCATTGTGCCCCGAAGCGTTTTCGTACCCTCCGCCCCGAACACCTCTGAAAACACTGGTTTGTATAACATAACTTGTAAGTATGACATGTAGACATGATTCGTAAACATGGCTTGTAAACATGATTCGTGAGTATAATATAGCATGAATATACGTATATAATATAACTTGTATGAAAACATGGAAAACACATAGATTTTGATGAAAATAAGCATAATAGTTCATATCTTGCATTTAAGAATCTATGGAATGTAAAGCATGGGTATTCATGAATTACAGATTGATCCCCAAAAACCAAAATGAAATATCAAGAATACAATAACCATTTATTAGTACGAACGTGGTATGTCATGGTACATGTAACTTACGGTCATTATGAATTAGAGTAGAAACACTAGGTTTGTGGAACTTCGTATTTCCATGGATGAACGTAGATTGGGAAAGAACAATGATGTTCCCACACATGGATAGAAACCCTACATACCTTAATCGCTCCAAGAACTTGAGAAAAGTCCGAATCTTTGAAGAAGAATTCCAAAAGCTTGAATCTTGAAACCTTAAGATGGGTTTCTTGAAAACTCTATGTTAGGAATAATGGATTTTCACTTAGAATTCATGTGTTGATGTTAGACACACTTGGAATTACTTGGAAGAGGCTTACATTGGTATACGAGGAGGATGGGAAGAGAGAATGGTCCTTCTAGGGCTTGAGCATTTTAGAATGAAGTGAAAAGGCCAAAAAAAAAAAAATGAAGTTTTAAAGTTGATGTCGAAGTCGTTTTACGTTCATTTTTGGCTTATTTTACGGCTCGTAAATTATTTTATAGGTCATAAATCATATCGTAAAATTGTAACAGTGTGCTAGATATTTTGGAAATTTTTACGGCCCATTTTTACGGAGTGGCAGAACACTATTTAGTAAATCATACATAACTTTTTGTACAAATGTATTTTTGACCTCCATAATATACCGTTAGAGCGGAATTTCAAAGATCTACAACTTTCATGATGAAAGTTTTCATAATTTCCTTATATATTTTCCCAGATACTCACTTTAAGTGAGACCTGGTGTAAAGTCACTTGAAAACATGCTCCGTAGGGTAGCTTCCGACTTTACTTTGTCCAAAGACTCTTTTTATGACTTGATTAAGTTTCAAACACCCTTTCTACACTACTCATATTGGATTCATTATACCCCATCTTACAAGTCAAACCTTAATCCGAATGCACGAGGTGTTACAATATGAGTCACATGCTATGTTGGAATTTAGTACGCAATAGTAATTGATTGAAACACACAAGATTAATTAGACAATTCAAGCAAGTGGGGATTGGTAAACATTTAATTTTATAAGCTATATAATCTGTATTTTTGCACAGGTTAAGTATGGTTATATTTGAACCTAAAAGCGGATTCAAGATTTTAGGTTTATGGTTCTGATAACTTTTTGTTTGCCCACAAATCATTTATGCTATTGGGTTTGCAGTTTATTATATGTATACCTTCAGCGAAAACTGTAACACATATACTAAGTTCTTCCAAATCTGTACCATATACAGGATACATTCGCCTCTATTTGAATCCATTTTGTCACAGCAAACAGGAAGAATAATAGCTTGAGAATATTCAACAACAATTACGTACGTTTCAGTCTCAAACAAGTTGAACTCGATGAAACAGAAAATTTTACAAGTCAGAGAAAAGTTTTCCATTATCAGCCATTTGGACAAAACATGGCTTCCTTTTCTCCCTCAACTCCCGTTCCTTTTAAAGGAAAAGAAGATTAGAAAGGAAAGAAAAATTTAAAAAGAAAAACACACTGGATTGAAGTTGACACGAAAAAAAGTTTGTGTACAAGCCAAGAATCTAGAGGTTTTTTTTGGTACAAAAACTTACAATAAACCTAATTTGGTCCGGCCCTTCTCCGGGTCCATGTACAGGGAAAACATAGTGCACTGGACTACTCTTATTTTTTTTCTTCACTACTAGAAATGAGTCAATTTCCGACAGACAATCCATCAGAAATCTAGCTGGATTTCCGACTGAGTCTCTTGGAAACATCTCAGACGAGTCCTTTTCCGATGGTTTTCGTCTGAAAATCGACTGATTTCTATAATGTTTTTTTACTTAGAACCAAATAGCTTTGGCATCAATGAGCATTTGTTTGAGTGATCCATCAACTTGTAAGGATATAATATCCTTAGATGATCCAACAAATTTCCCACCAATAAAAACAGCAGGAACACATGGGTTACAACCTAAACTTCTCAATGCCCACTCCATTTCTTTCCCTTTTGGATCTTGATCAAGTTCATGAATTGCTGGACTTGCTCCAATATCATAAAATAATGCTTTAATACTATGACACATAAAACATGAACTCTTTGTGAATATTACTGCTGCATTTTTTGATGCCAAGTCTCTTATTCTATCCATCTCGAATATCGATACAAATTAAATCGATACGATGACCAGAATTATATAGATATACAATGACAAATTATGTATGTAAGGAGTAGGAGAAAATTATGAAGAATTGCTAGTAGTGTTATAATCTTTGTGTTTGTAGATGGTTATGATATTTGAGGTTTCATATACTTTCTTATTTATAGGGATTTTCAGATAGGTATGGATTACATTGTTTATCCAGAAAGGGAAAAAGAAATTATACTGATGCATAATGAAAAGGCGATGTTCCTTAAAGATATTTTTTCTTTGGATAAAGGAAAGCAAAAGTAGAAAGACAAATGGCATACACCCCTTTGAGAATAGAGTTTTACTTTTATACAGTGACATACAAATGAATTTTTAAGCGTTCAGATAGCTGAGCCAACTTTGCTGAAGGGCAGTCAATAGATCCTTTCATCGGAAAATCACACGGTCCACATAGGTCAATTTGTATTTATATGCATATACACTATATATTGATCATTCCCTTGGGTTCTTTCTGTGTTTACTTCTTTCTATTTTGATTTTTCTAGTGGAAATTCTGACTCAGCCGGTCAATTCAAATTCCGATCTTTTAAAAGAGTACAATTTACATGTACGTAAATCGTACAAAAAAAGTGGAATTGATGTTGTTATTACCAATAACAACAGATTAAAATACACTAATAGTGTAAAATTTTCTTATATTTTCAACGGAAAAAGGCTCAAATATGCTATCGAACTCCGGAATTGTCTCATTTATGCCACTTATTAATAGTTTGACTCATTTATGCCACCGCCGTTATAAAATGGCTCATTTATGCTATTTCCGTTACAAAATGGGTTGGATTTTTTAATTAATTTGGGATTAAAAATTGGATTGGTACAACGTAAACATCTGATTGGAGGTCACGTGTCATATTTGGTATTGTAAAACTGACTTTAATGAAAAGTGGCATGAATGAACCATTTTGGTAACGGCGAGCCATTTTGTAACGAAAATGACACAAATTAAATAAGTCAAATTATTGACGAGTGGAATAAATGAGTCATTTTTTATAATTCAAGCCTTTTCTGTATTTTTAGTGTAAATTAATGCTATGAAATGTTGACAGATAGAGCCGACCATAACGATAATACCAGACACCTGTAGAATCCGTACAACTAATTTATAGTTATTAATTAATACATTAATGGGGGTGAAAGGCAAAGATATTATTCCTTGATTTTTCATGAAAAATTCTTTGTTTAGTGGGACAGTACTTTTAATTTTGGAGATCTAGAAACTAATACAGAAATGGATTTTTTCACAACTTTAATGATGTGTAAAGACCATGCTACTGGTAGAAGAGATGTAGAGGAATATCGAATAAAGGGGAAAAAATGTGTTCTATAACCAATTTTCATATATAGAAAGAAGAAGTATATATAAGTAAGTGAGTCTGACTTTAATACACGAATATTATAAAAGATTTTTTGTTTGTCTGTCAGGATCACCAAATAGATAATGTCCACAAACTATTGGCTATATGTGGAACTAATTATCTGAAAAATAAAGGAGGTAATTTGCTATGACATATTAAGTTAATCCGATAGTATAAAAATATATACCATTTGTAACATATAAGCTAAATCCTTCCATAATTGAAATATATATTAACTTGAAAAGGTAAACAAATCAACATATATCCAAATGAATTTTCACGTGTTTGGTCCATGTAACTTAAGCAAAAGCAGGCAATCGTCACTCTCCAGCTTAGAATTAACCAGTACAACCATTTGTCACACGACAGGTTTCTTCATAACCTACCTACGGAGCTTTTGCACGGATTCCCTTCAAACGCACTAGTCTTCAATTTTTGTCC
The DNA here is from genome assembly GCF_019175385.1 of Lycium barbarum. Taxonomy (NCBI): domain Eukaryota; kingdom Viridiplantae; phylum Streptophyta; class Magnoliopsida; order Solanales; family Solanaceae; genus Lycium; species Lycium barbarum. The sequence continues at coordinate 1,260,527 of NC_083344.1, forward strand.
CTCATATATATGTGTGAAGTTGAGAAGATATTCAAGCCAATTTCTACTCAAAAGCGGAAAGAAATAAAAAGAAACTATTTTTCTTTGTTGGTTTTCGAGTATGATTGGGATTTAGATTCTTTCTAAGAAAGGATTAGACCTAGTAATATAAATACATGCTAGTTAGGATTTATTAAGGACAGAACATAGAATCTAAGAGTATTAAATCTTGTAACTTACTTTCTCCCTCGATATTAATAAAAGTGTCGTCCGTTCCCCCTCGGACTAAGAGCACATCGATCTGAACCATGTTATTTACTGTGTTTTTATGGTTTCTGCGCTAACATTTGGTATCAAAAGCTTGCGGTTCGTGAGATCTAGGAGACGAGGAGACTATGGCATCTATGAAGTTTGAGGTAGCGAATTTTGAGGGGCAAAGTAATAACTTCAACATCTAGAAGATCAAGATGGCGTTATTACGGAGAGAAGGATCAGTCTATGCTTTGGACGACTCATATCCCAAAATTTGAAAGAGGCCAAGAAGCCGAAGATTGAGATCGATGTGTTTAGCGCAATTCAATTATCCTTATCAGACAATGTGTTATCTGAAGTCAATACCAAGAAAACAGTTGTGAGTTTGTGAAAGAAACTTGAAGATCTCTGCCAGAAGAAATCAGTAACAACTATAATATTGTTAAGGCAGTGTTTACAAACCTTCAAGATGAAGATAGTTACAACTTTACAGATCATCTTGATATTTTTAATAAATTGGCTATGAAGCTTACTCATGTTGTTATTAAAGTGGGAGATGAGGAACTAGCATGCACTCTACTTTTTTTATTATCACCCGCTTACAAAGACGTAGTTAATTTAATGATGTACAGTAAGAAGGTGGTCACGTTACAGATGGTAAGACATGCATTGAATTCAAATGAATTAAGAAATCATATCAACAATGGTGAGAAAGAGGACCATGATAACGGTTTGAGGGTTAGAGGTCGCTCGAGCCAAAGAGAGAGAGGCAAATCAGTAGCTAAGTTAAAGTCTAGGAACAGGGTGAGTAGGAAGGATGTTGAATGTTAGGGTTGTCATAAAAAGGGTCACTTTGAGAGGGATTACTCGAATAAGAAGATTGATAAAACAACAGTCAGTGCATCTACAATTCAAGTAGCCCAGACATATGGAGAAGATTATGTGTTAACTGCTTCAACAGATGACATTCAAACACACAAGTGGATTTTAGATTCAGCTTGTCCCTTTTACATGTGCTTCAGAAAAGATTGGTTTACTAGCTACGAGCAAACGAATGGGATTGTACTTATGGGTAACGATGTTGTATGTGCAATAGCATGCATTGGTTCAGTACGTATACAGTGTCATGACGAAATCATAAGAACATTGTCTGATGTTTGACATGTTCCATATATGAAAAAGAATATGATCTCTTTTGGTACTCTTGATAAGCTCGGATATAAGCATGCCGGTGAAAGTGGAATCTTCAAGGTGACCAAGTTTTTTTTTTTGTTATGTCAGATGATGACAAGGCTAAGATGTGGCATATGAGATTAGGTTACATGAGCGAGAGGAGGTTGGCAATTTTGAGCAACCGAAACCTTTTGAGAGGTGAGAAAATTAGTACACTTGATTTTTGTGAGCATTATGTCCTTGGAAAGTATAAACAAGTCAGCTTTAGCACGGGCAAGCACAAAACCGAAGAGGTAATTGACTAAATTCATTCAGATTTATGGGGTCCATCTCAGGTTCCATCTAAGGGTGGAAAGAGGTATCTTCTTATTTTCATTGATGATTTTTCAAGCAAGTTTGGGTATACTTCTTAAAGGCTAAAAGTGATGCCTTTGAGAATTTTAAAAACTGGAAGACATTAATTGAAAGGAACAATAGTACCTGAAGGTGAACCATATAGTATAGCTACTGGAAGGGACAATCCGAAGCCTAATCCAAAATATTATCCACAACCTTCGTAAGCTAATCTTGTGGCCTATGCATCAGCTACTGCCGAAGAAGAAATAAAGGATCTAGAACCTTCAAGCTATGCAAAAGCTACTATGTATGGTGAAGCTGATCAGTGGGGTATAGTTATAGTACATGAAGGTGAACCATATAGTATAGCTACTGGAAGGGACAAACGAACTCCAAAACCTAATTAAAAAAATAAAAAAATCAATGTGGCAGAAAGATTAAGTGTCTGCAAACAGATAATGGCTTGGAGTTTTGCAATAAAGAGTTTGACAATTTTGGCAAGATTCATGGTGTATTGAGACATAGAACTGTTAGGCATACACTACAACTGAATGGAGTAGCTGAAAGGATGAACCACACCCTTCTTGAGAAAGCACGATGTATGCTCTCTAATGCCAAGGTGCCTAAAGAGTTCTGGGTGGAAGCACTAAATACTGCTTGTTATGTTGCTAATCGTTCTCCAACGTCGACGATTAACTTCAAAACTCCAAATGAGGTATGGCCAGGTAAACCATCTGATTACTCCTACTTAAGAATCTTTAAATGTCCCGCATATTCTCATGTAAGTGATGGAAAACTAGAACCTAGAGCTCAAAAAAGTTTATTTATAGTATATGCTGAAGGGGTAAAAGGATATAGAATACGAAGTTTAGACCCTCTTAATTTTGTAATCAGTAAGATGTTACTTTTGATGAGGCCTCTATGCTTGATCCTGGAAAGACTTCTATTGAGTTTGCAGGACAAAAAGTTCTTACAACATAATCATTGGAGGAAAATGTGAAACTCACCAAGCAGGAGGACTAAGTAACACATGTGGAGTTAGATAATTAAAAAGCTCACATAATAGTACCTGAAGGTGAACCATATAGTACAACTACTAGAAGGGACAAACGAACTCCGAAGCCTAATCCAAAATATTATCATTAGCCTTCGCAATCTAATCTTGTGGCATATGCATTAGCTATTGCCAAAGAGGAAATAAAGGATCTGGAACCTTTAAGTTATACAAAAGCTACTATGTGTGGTGAAGCTGATCAATGGGGTTTAGTCATGACCGAAGAGATGGAGTCTCTGCATAAGAACTAGACATGGAATTTGGTAAGTCTACCAAAGGGGAATAGAAATATTGGTTGCAAATGGGTCTTCAGAAAAAAGGATGGCATTTCGAGTGTAGAAAATGCTAGATACAAAGCGAGATTGGTTGCTAAGAGATTTTGTCAGAAGGAGGGAATCAAATTCAATGAGATTTTCTCACCAATCGTTAAGCATAGCTCAATTCGTTTGTTACTAGCTTTGGTTGCTCATTATGACCTGAAGCTTTATCAACTTGATGTCAAGACTGCATTCTTACATAGTGAACTTGAAGAGTCAATCTTCATGAATAGCCTGAGGGTTTCCTTATTGAAGGAAAATAAGATCAGGTTTGTCAATTGAAGAAATCACTGTATGGTTTGAAACAGTCCCCACGACAGTGGTACAAGAGATTTGATGCGTTCATGATTACTAAAGGTTTCTCAAGAAGTACGTTTGATAGCTGCGCGTATCATATGACGGTATCTGGTAATTCAAATATTAATTATTATTGTTGTATATTGATGATATGCTTATTACTGCTAATAGTATGACAGAGATAAATGATTTGAATAAATTGCTAAGTAAGGAGTTTGACATAAAATATTTAGATGAATCCAAGAAAATCCTTGGAATGGAGATTCACAGGAAGAACAGTGAGGTACATCTCTCACAGAAAAGGTATATTGAGAAGACATTTCAGACATTCGGCATAGATAAATGTAAACCTGTTACTTTACTGTTAGCACAAAATTTTAGACTTTCTTCTTTGATGGCACCGCAATCAAAGGAAGAGGTGGAGTACATGTCAAAAGTTCCTTATTCTAGTGCAGTTAGTAGCATTATTTATGCTATAGTTTGCACTCAGCCTGATATTGCTCAAGCAGTGAGTGTGGTAAATCGATTCATGTCTAATCTGGGTAAAATGCATTAGGAAGTAATTAAGTGGATATTGAGATATCTTAAAGGTTCTTCGAATGTTGGTCTAACTTTTTGCAGGATGAGAAATGAAGGCTTCTCGGTCCTTGGTTATGTGGAGTCTGATTTTGCAGGTGATCTTGATAGAAGGAGATCACCGACGGGCTATATCTTAACTCTTACAGGTAGTGCCATAAGTTGGAAGGCAACTCTCCGGTCTATAGTTATTTTTATCCACAACAGAAACGGAATATATAGCAGCAGCAGAAGCAATAAAGGAGGCCATATGGTTGAAAGTTTTGGTGTCAGAATTGAGTAGGGTTCAACATGAATCAACTCTAAAATGTAATAGCCAGAGTGCTATTCACTTGATAAAAAATCAGGGATTTCATGATCGCACCAAACACATTAATATTAGATTTCATTTTATTCATGATGTTGTTGAACAAGGCACAGTTAAGGTCTTGAAGGTTGACACAAAGGACAATGTAGTGGATATGTTGACCAAGGTGGTTCCTCTTGTCAAGTTCAATCATTGTATGAATTTGGCAGGAGTTCGCATCAACTGATGTGTCAGGATGGAAAACGGCAGGGCAAGGTAGAGCTACTAGTATGTACAAGTTTTCGGTTAGTGTCTCTGGTTTCCTACACGGAGTTATCTTACGTAAGCTTAGAGACATTGGACTAAATGACGTTCATATGGAAGCTCGAAATTCATCTTAAGGTGGAGATTATGAAGCTGAGAAGATATTCAAGCCAGTTCCTAGTCAAAAGCTAAAAGAAATAAAAGGAAACTTTTTTTCTTTGTTGGATTTCGAGTGTGATTTGGATTTAGATCCTTTCTAGGAAAGGATTAGACCAAGTTGTATAAATACATGCTAGCTAGAATTTAAATCCTTTCTAGGAAAGGATTAGACCAAGTTGTATAAATACATGCTAGCTAGAATTTATTGAGGACAAAACAAAGAATCTAAGAGTATTCAGTCTTGTAACTTACTTTCTCCCTTGATATTAATAAAAGTGTCGGCCGTTCTCCGTGGAATAGGATCACATCGATCCGAACCACGTTAGTTACTGTGATTTTTATCGTTTCCACGCTAATAATTTGGTCTTTCATTATCCCCCCCCCCCCCCCCCCCCCCCCACCCTTACTGCTCATTTAATAAAAATATCCGGACCTACTTCGCTTTGCATAATTTATGTAACATTTTTATCTTCTGAAGCTGAACTTTTGCCTCTTTTAGCACAATCTGTAGGAATTAACTTATGCGGCATAACTTGTGTAGTCTTTTTTAGATTATGTTGAGTGTTGAAAGTTTTGTCGTGTCTGGCATAATTTGTGGGATTTTATAATACATATGCCGGAGATAAATGTAAACTTGGTCGAGCGAAATTTAAATATTATGTTGTTTTTCAGATTACGTCTGGTGTCGAAAGTTTTATCGTGCCCGACATAACTTGTGGGATGTTATGATACATATGCAAAGTCAAATGTAAACTTTGCCGAGCGAAATCTAAACTATGCCGCGCCAAAAATGCTGAAAAGCAAAATTTTAAGACCACCACAAATTTGAGGGGCAATAATTGAAGACAAACTCGAACTAGGAGCATTTGTGCGAATGACCCCCTACCTACTCGTCTCGACATATTTGTGCTCGGGTACAATTTATCCCCTTAGGCCCAAGATATCTTAAGGTCAATCGTCACTCGTCCATCTTTTCTTGTGTCGAGTCTTAGAGAGGAGGGGACGACGATGTCAACTTGATTTTATACTTAGTTGCTTCCTATAACAGGTTAAATTATATCAATAGGATAAAAAAAAAATTATGATGTAGTATACATAGGTTAAAAGAGAGATATTTTCATTATTACATGTGTGCTGGTCCAATATGATACTTGATATAATGATATTGGCAGAGAACTTGGAGGGCCCTCAAATGTGAGTCCGGAGCCTAAAGGGTATAAAAATATACGGTATTTACCAAAACGGAATGGCCAAAAAATTATATACCAAAAGGGGCATATCGTGGGCTGATCCACGATATACCCCAAAAAAAAATTTCATCTGACAACGAAAAATTAAAAAAATAAAATAAAAAAAATTGTATAACGTGGACTGATCCACGTTATACAATATAAATTGTATATATTGTATAACGTGGACCAGTCCACGTTATACAATTATAACTTGTATAACGTGGACTGGTCCATGTTATACAATTAAAAAAAAAATTCAGCGTTTTATAAATACTTGGTAAGACATTGCCTAAATTTAAATCATATTCGCTTATGTTTTTAATAAAAAAAAATTATTGATTTTTTTAATTTTTAAAGCATGATTAACTCAAATAAATATTTTAACACATGCAATAATTAAATGTGTTATATATGCGAACAGAAATAAAAAATAAAATATAAGTTAAATAAACGTCACACATTAACTGATTAGTAAATGTTAAATTACATACTAACTATTAAACGGTACAAGCAAAACATAAAAACCAACAAGCAACAACAACTACTGATTTTTGTCGGGGCAGCGATTCTTTTTATGAACTGTTTGCTTGCACGTACTACACTTCATTCCTCCTTCTAGTTGTAGTCCGCGCTCCTGAAGCCGAAGTAAGTTTTGTTTGAAAAAGCTTAGTGTTTGACTATAAGGTTATTTTAGTCAACTTTATATGTCGAGAAAATTAGTCAGCTTTATTTTCAAAAATTGAAACCACAGAAGTGAAATTAACATTCACAGCTACATTACCCTGGGATTTTTACATTAAAATCTATTGCGTATCATCATCTTATAAGTACATAAATCTGAAAATTTCATGCCAATTTGGGGGAAAATTGAAATTGAATGGGATAAAAGGTGTTTTTTCAAAAATCGGCTCGGCCATAGGCGGTTTGTCCGCGTAGATCTCGAAAAGATACGCAAGTTAAAAAAAAACGCATAAAACGGACGTCCGAGCGCAAAGTTATGACCATCCAAAGTTTGATCACTTTACAACTAGTTTTCAAACAAAACTTACTTCGGACACCTTTTCAACCCCTAAAATGACGATCCGAACGTCTACGTATCCTTGATGTATTGAGCCTACATTATTGTACGCAGAAAAAAAATATTAGGTTCTATATAAAATATTGACGTTTCGGAGTCTTGACACACGACTAATCGTTGGTCAAAGTATGAAAAAATCACTAAGTTTTTTCAAACAAAACTTACTTCGAGCACCTTTTCAACCCCTAAAATGACTATCCGAACGTCTCGACATATTTGTGCTCGGGTACAATTTATCCCCTTAGGCCCAAGATATCTTAAGGTCAATCGTCACTCGTCCATCTTTGCTTGTGTCGAGTCTTAGAGAGGAGGGGACGACGATGTCAACATGATTTTAAACTTAGTTGCTTCCTATAACAGGTTAAATTATACCAATAGGATAAAAAAAAAAATATTTATGATGTAGTATACATAGGTTAAAAGAGAGATATTTTCATTATTACATGTGTGCTGCTCCAATATGATACTTGATATAATGAATATTGGTAGAGAACTTGGAGGGCCCTCAAATGATGCGGAAAGAATAAGTAGCTTATCCATTCTTATTCTCTTATATAAGCTTTCTTTATCTATGAGATTCAATATTCTTTGTTCATCATGTAGGGGACGTGTCACAATTTTAACCAAGTTGAGTACTCTTGTTTCTCTCAAAATGTATGGTAGTTTTCAACTTCATCATAAATTCTTAGTTCTGAAGAAACTAAGAGAAATTTTAATTTATAGATTAAAAATAAAAGTGAATGAAAAAAAAGTATATCTTGTAGTGATAGAGATGAATCTTAATTTGCTTCATCTCTTTCTCTATTGTATGAGATAATCTTTACCCATAAAGAATCTTAAGAGCTTAATTACCCCTAAGTTCTTCGACCCAAAAATCACTTAATTGTTGTTGATTTCTTTAACTTAACTTTAACCTCAATTAATATATATTCAAATTAAATTTTACAACTTGCTTTTAAAAGAGGGCTTTAAACAAATTTGATCGCTCAACCAAAAATAATTGCAGCCGCTAGCCAATATCCAAAATATGCATTAATTACATATAAAATATGTAAATTTTTTTGTATATTACAATTAATATAAAAGAACTATACATTTACTGACTGACTATTATTTTGGTGGACGGCTATATAATTTAAAAATCTCTTTAAAAGGGCTAAGCAGAAAATATTACAACTCCGATCACCGAATACAAGAAATTATAACTGGACTCAATAGCTTGACAACTTGATAATTTTACATGTTCCTTGCAATTTAAATCTCTTAAATTTGAATGCTTTCAATTTTCTCTCAATAGCTCTTCATTGCTGAAGAAATATTGGAAGTGCGCTATCCTGCCTCAATAAAAATTTGGACTATTTATAGATGGGTCATTTAGAAGTACCGTCAAATCTCTTTATAACAATATCATTTGTTCTTATATATTTTGACTGTTATCAGAGGCGGATTAAGATTTAAATTCTTGAGGTTCAATCTTTTAAATTTATAGCATTGAACCATTATATTTCTAAAGTTATGGATTCATATCTATTATTTATTATAAATTTGTACACTGCATTAAAAGTTTGGGGTTCAATTGAACCGCAAATTATAATGCTCCATCCGCTCCTGACTGTTATAACGAAATATTATTACGAGAACATATATTATAACAAAATACGAAAGATCGGTTCCAAAAAAAAAAAAAGACATAATTGTTATTGTTATAGAGCATGATTGCTATAGGAAGATCTGTCTGTATACGCAATCCAAAGTAAACAAGGAAACAATTTATTTTAAGATTCTCTTCTAATATAGGAGCGAGTTATCGCCTCATAACTTGCAAAAAATAACACTCCTTCTATCCTAATTTATGTTGCATCGTTGCACAAAGTTTAAGAAAGAAATGAATACTTTTGAAATTTATAGTCTAAAACAAACCTCGAATATTTGTGTTTTTATAAATCATTTCATTTAGGATAAATGAGAAATTCTAAAATTAAGTTATTCTAATTATAAAAGGTGACGTTTGTTTTTGAGAAAAACTACAAGAAAAAGTGTGTCATATAAATTGAAACGGATGAAGTACTTAATTTCGCTTATTGGGTGATTCATACGAGTGATCTGAATGAAGTAATTGCACGGTTTGACCTTCAAAAGGACGACATTTATTTTTCATATTTTTGCGCGGATGGGCCTTCATTTGGGGTGGTCTCTAATTTTCGTACTTCAAATTGGTGGTCTTTAAGTTTTTCCCGTTCACCTAATACTCCGAGATTATGGGTTCGAACCTAAGCTCAATTAAAAAAAAAAATTCAAGGCAGAATTTTGCAAAATTCCACCCATGCAAATTCTGTCTTAAGTAAGAGTTTAGAAGGCAAAACCCTGTCTTGTGACTCCAAACTTTACCTTGCAATTTTTTTAAAAAAAATTGACTGAGTGGGATTCGATCCCGAAACCAGAAATTTTTAGCGAAGGGAAAAAGTTAAAGACCACCAGTTTGAGGGACAAAAATTAAAGACCACCAGCGAAGGAAAATCTTGCAAATTACCCTTCAAACAGGCTGGTCTTTAATATTTGGCCTTCAAAATCGAATTTATGCCTAGCAGGACATAATTTCTTTAAGGGGGTGAGCATAAGTTATGAATATTATGATGCGTACCTTAAGCCCCTCGAGGCATAAGTTCGATTTTGAAGGACAAATATTTCAGCCCGTCACAAATAGGAACCAAAGTGCAAATGACCCGATCTGAATCCAATCTCACTCCGTTTTAATTGGATGGGCCTCGTGCTAGCTTAAACACAATTTTTTGCGCGGAGTGCCCTTCTTTTGGGCTGGTCTTTATATTTTGCCCCTCATTTATGTCTTCTTTAAATTTTGCCCTTGCCGCCTGTTTAATGAAAGTTTTTTGATAAAATTACCCTTACCCCATTAAAATCCTTTTTATTTCATCATTTGTCCTTTTCTTTTCTTTTTTGCTTATTCTTTTCTCCTCTGTTTTGTGTTTGTCTTATCTGTTCTAAAACTTAGATACGAATTTGGATCTTTTGCTCGTTTCAATATTTGTTTTTATGTTAAATTGTTATTTGTTGAATTGATATTCTTGTCTTCATCATTTTTTATATTTAATTGATCCTTTTTTATTTAAAATTATAGTGTTTTGTTATAGTGTCTGGATGATTTTTTGAACTTTAGTTTCATTCCCCATGTATATATATTGGTTTTTTTAATGTCGTATTATGAATGTCGTAATATGTTTTAGTTGATTTTGATATGCGTTTTGGTTTTCTCTTTGTTGAATCGTTGAAGTTTTGCCTGTGAACAACTGTTTTATGTTATTGCTGCTGTTTTTATTTAATAATCTGGTTTTTGTGAAGAATGTGTTTGCCTGAGGCAACATATGTCGGGTCCGGCAGAGTTCTTGGTTTTTTAAACTGAAGTTATGCCGGTTCCAGCATAAAGTTATGTTTGTTCTGGCATAACTTCATGAATTAAATTAATTTATGTGTCCTTGATATTTTGGTGTTGTCTTGTTAATAATTTTGGTTTTTATGCAATCTTATGTGTTTTTGGTGTTTTGTTAATAATGTTTTGTTTTGGTTATGAAAAATGAGTTTGCCTCTCACGGCATACTTTGTAATTTTGTAAACTGAAGTTATGCCGGTTTCGGCATAAAGTTATGCTTGTTCCGGCATAACTTCATGAATTAAGTTAATTTATGTATGCTTGGTTTTTGGTGTTGTCTTGTTAATAATTTTGGTTTTTATGCAATCTTATGTGTTTTTGGTGTTGTTTTGTTAATAATGTTTTTGTTTTGCTTATAAAAATGAAAGTTGTCTCTAACAGCATACTTTATTCTTTTGTAAAGTGAACTTCTGCCTCCTCCGGCATACTTTTCTAGTTCTTAACACTTGCGTAAATTTTTGTTTTGCTCATGAAAATAAAAGTTTGTCACTAACAGCATACTTTGTTCTTTTGTAACGTGAACTTCTGGCCCCTCCGGCAGACTTGTCTAATTCTTAACACTTGTGTACTTTTTTATTTTGCTCATGAAAATGAAAGTTGTCTCTAACAACATACTTTGTTCTTTTGTAAAGTAAACTTATGCCTCATCCGACATACTTTTCTAGTTCTTGTATACTTGATGTTTTACTTATGAAAATGAAAATTTGCCTCTAACAGCATAATTTGTTCTTTTGTAAAGTGAACTTCTGCCTCATCCGGCAGACTTGTCTAATTCTTAACACTTGTGCACTTTTTTATTTTGCTTATGAAATGAAAGTTGCCTCTAACAGCATACTTTGTTCTTTTGTAAAGTAAACTTCTGCCTCCTCTGACATACTTTTCTAGTTCTTAACACTTGCGTAAATTTTTGTTTTGCTCATGAAAATAAAAGTTGCCTCTAACAGCATACTTTGTTCTTTTGTAAAGTAAACTTCTGCCTCCTCCGACATACTTTTCTAGTTTTTAACACTTGTATACTTGATGTTTTGCTTATGAAAATGAAAGTTTGACTCTAGCGGCATACTTCGTTCTTTTGCAAGGTGAACTTCTGCCTCCTCCGGCATACTTGTTCAGAACTTTGCCTGATTATTTTTTGTCAACTGAAGTTACTATAATTTCAAGTCTAAGTCATTGAGCATTGTATACTAATCAAATGGAACGTATAAACTAATCAAAATCAGAACAAAGCAATAAATTTGATCAATTCTATGTTGTTGAGTAAAATTATGATCCGCAATGTTGAATCTCAACTGAATATTAGTTGTTTAGTTCATAGAAAATGATTTGTTGTTATTTTCAAATATTAATAAATCTAAACTTAATAAAACATCAAATTGAGTTGAATTACGTTCAATTGAAACGCTACATATTATGTATTTATCTTTTCCGATGTTGTAGCAGCAAAATCAATGGAGATTTCTCCGGTGAAATATTGGAACGATGGAATGATTGAAAGGTTTGTTGTTGGAATGATGGATAGGTTTAATTGGATGTTTGGAGTTCGTTATAGACTTCCAGGTTTTTATATGTGATTGGGTAGGGATAGTAACGTTTTTTCTTATTATTTTTTTAGTTTAGAAGGGCAAATATTAAAGACCACGCATTGCGGGGGCAAAAATTAAAGACCAACGCATTTGAAGGGCATTCGCGCGAATTGCCCTAACTCTAAATTCAGATTAATTGCATTTATGGTCAGTTTTCACCTTTCCATTTAAGTTGTATCTTGTGTTTTTAAATTATTTAATAAGTAGCCATTATTAGCAAATTTCAAGTAAAAGCTATACATGGGGTATGCCTGTGATATAATGGGGATACACAAATAGAGTCATCTTTAATCTTAAGTTTTTAATATGAAATTCACTGTAAATTCGTCTTAGATCGTCTCCAAACACCTCTAAAATTGATATTCAGATTCCTTAATATATTTCCTACAATATTCAATATTATCCAAGCAAAATTAGAGTCTTTATCTGCATGAGTAGATGAAGATTTGACAACCTTCTTCGATGCATGCTTCCTTATATTAAAAAGTGCTGAGCATTTCACCCACTAGTGTGTTTGAAAATTGGAACCACCCCAAGCCCCCACCCCCCAACAACAACAACAACAACAACAAAAAAAAAAAAAAAAAAAAAAAAAAAAAAACACACACACACTCATCATTTGAACCTATAGATGAGACTATAATGATAAATACATTCAGGGAGAAGATTTGAGAGATTATGGAAAGTAATTAGACAAAACATTCAAAAGAGACAAAAAGGGAATTTTAATTTTATAGCTATTTTAGCTGAAGTTTTCTATTATGAAATATTAATTTCTTTAGCCTGAAAAGTAGACATGGACTAACGGATGCCACTTTCGTTAACTTAGACTATTTTATGTCATTTAGTGAGTCAAGTATAATGCCAAATTCTGGAAAAATAAGTACATTTTTTTTTTGCGCGAATTGCCCTTCAAAGGCACCGGTCTTTAATTTTTGCCCCTCAAATTTGTGGTCTTTAATTTTTGTCATTCGCCTGATACCTCAAGGTTTTAGTTTCGAAACCTAGCTCAGTTAAAAAAAAAAAAGAATTTCGCACGACGTAGGTTTGGATTCGCAAGTCATGCAAAACTCTACCTCAGCCTGAATTTTGAATGCAAAACTCTACCTGCAGGCAAAATTTTGAATGCAAATTCAAAACTGTGCTTGCCCTGCAAGTAAATTTTTACATTTAAAATTCTGACTGAGGCTTAATTTTGGCACAAGTAAGCCTAACTTTGCTATAAAATTCTGTCATGTGATTATTGTTTTTTAACTACAAAACTCTTTAATGCAAACCCAATATTTTTTTATTAATATATCGAGTTCAGATACACATGTGTTCATTCATAAGTGGCCTTTGGCGATTTTCTTGAGCCACCCATGGAAATTATCTCAAATATATATATATTACAATATATAATAAGGGAGAATGAAAGGAGTTTTGTCGTCCATGGTTGCATTTTAACTAGACTTGCCGACCACAAAGTTGGACACATGTTGTAGCTCAGCTTTGCCAAGGATTTTGCTGGTTTTGAAAAAGTAAAATATATGGGTCCCACTATCATATCTTATCTTAAGTTGTCAATTTTCACATTTACGCATGTAAACTTTTTCTATTCATCTAATTCAATTTTGGTAAGATTATTTTTTATTATACAATATAAAAGCAAATGTGAGGACTTTTGTAGTCCTCACAATAATTTTTTAATTTTTTATTTTTTTTTAATTAATTATTTTTAGATCCTAATCTTATTTATTTAAGTCAATTTTTTAGTTTTTTATTTTTAATGTCTACTTTTCAAAAGCTATCGAACCTAGAGACTTGATTGGGGGTAAGCTAACAGGTCTTTGTTTTTGTGTCTTGATTGCAGAAGAAGATTCACGAGACTTTTAGCAATAATTTGATATGAAGAGCGTTACACCATCAAATAACAAGATTGTTCTAAAACATTTTAGAAACTGGAAAAGGTATAGTTCCTTTGTCCTAATTTATCTGATATTTTTCGCTTCTTAAGAATTAAATTATGTAAACTTTGACCAGTATTTTAATTTAAAACTACAGTTTATCATATTGACACGAGAAGATATCTGTATTTAATTTCATGATACTCAGTTGATTCCATTCGATACATAAGCCAAATTAGTCACATAATCTGGGACAAAAGGAGTATATTTTTTCCTTTTAACTCAAGGTGTTAAATTGTCCGATTGTTGTTTTTCTTTTTAGAAATTGGTTTTAACTCTTAACTGGGATGTGCTTTTGTTTTATTTGGTGACATGTGTTTATGGTCGGATTGTCTTTTTTTTTTTTTTTGACAGTTTTATAGGTTGGTGTCTGTGTATCTGTTATTACAGGCTCTACCAAATCAACAAATTATAAATTTTATACAAGATTCAAAAAGGGATTTAAAAAAAAAAAAGGAATGACGAAACAAAAGCTACCACAACTCTTAAAAAACTCCCATGTCATTTCTATTCAAAAGCTATCGAACCTTCTAGAGTTTTAAATTTTGATGTCTAAAATATTTGTATGACTACAAATTATTTTATTAAGGGCAAATGAATTTTTTTATAACAAATTAAAGTTAAATTTGGGCCCGGGCTTAGCCCGGGCCTAGAGGCACTAGTATTATATATAAACAAAGATCTTAAAAATTTGTCCTCCTCACAAAGCATTGAAATACTATCATAATGCTACACTTGGCTGGCTTTTCTTTGCCTATGATTTCCTGACGCTACACGTTGCTGCATTTTTCTTTCCCTAATTTTATTTTGGTACTCATTTTTTGTTCAAAGTCCATTTCTATGTGGACCTCTATAAATGGTGTATATTCTGTCTCAAATTATATATTATGATTAGTAAAAATAGTTATCTCAAATTATTTATCATTTTTAAAGTTTAAACATAATTAATTATATTTTCTCTCTCATTTTATCCTTAGTAAAATTTTATCATTAATGAGCTGGACACATGAATAGCGTAAATATTTAATGGAGAGAGATTATATCTTCGACATAAATAAGGGTAAAATAGACAAATACTCTTTATAATTAACATTTCTTAAGGAACATGTAAAACAAAAACAAAAAAAATGACAAATATTTTGAGACGGTCTTAAGGAGTGTGCCCAAGCTAAAAACACCATATAATATGAATTGGATGGAGTATTAGATTACTCTTTACATTATTTGTCATCAAACATTTTGGTGAAAAAACATTGGGTTTCTCACCCGGTGCTTGGTACCTGCATTGGAGCCTAATTATATTCGGATTCGCGCCGCGTAGGACCCCATTCAGGAGGAAGCGCTCCCTACCAAGGTTTTTTCCACACCCAGGGTTCGAACCCGAGACCTTCGATTAAGGGAACAGCAGCCCCATCCACTGCACCACATCTTTTGGTGGTATTTTGGTGAAATTTAGTCAACTTTGGAGCCACATTTTTGTTTTGAATAAGACATTTATTAGATCTTACTAATTATTCCCCTCTGTTTTAATTTATGTGCCGCTTTTCATTTTTTCAAATTATTTTGACTAAAGAAGCTATATTAAATAAGATCAACTTAGTAATTTAAATTAATATGTAAATACTTAAAAGCTATGCAAAAAATATTGTACATTGTAATTTTAATTGAGAATATTTTTTATTATTATCATATATAAAAAAACTAAATTGATTTTTGAGGTTCATGTAATGAATTTATTTTTTTCTTAATTTTGTCTAAAACAAAGCTTAAATTGCGGCAGTTAACTAGCATGTACTATTGCCACATAAAATATCCTAATGAATTAAAACTTAACATATTAAAAATGATATGTTTATTTATGAATAAGGAAATGTTATGCTCACAAATTAATAAAATGCCAATATTTTGCAATTTATTATTTTCACCTAAGTTGTTATTTTATACTATAATTTACTTTACATAATGTCAAATCACTTGTCCCCCTTTGATATTTGCAAATTCTCCAGCAAATCTTTTTCCTCATAAATAAAAAAAATATTTAATAATTATAAAAAGTTACTAACAATAGATGTTTAATAGTGTTGAGCGTTGAAACTGAAGGTAGCGTTATCAATCAAGATCTGTCTTTGAAATCTCTTGTTAGGTTAACGAATTAATCTCTTGTCTTTATTAAAGAATAATTAATAAATATCAAATAAAATATATTTTTGTATACTTTATCATGTTAGTTTATTGAATATTGAATCACTTACGTCCCTTAAGTATTTGTTAAATTTTCTACTAAACTTAGTTTCTCATAATAATATTTTCTTTAAATATTATCCAATTATATGATGAAGAAACTTTAATAATTATGAAAACTTATCAACAAGAGATGATTAACATGCAGTTACATTAAATTAACTATGTAGTAGAAAAATATGACAAAAATTATAGTACTTATTTAGTAAGAGTTACGTAATATTCCATATTTTGAGCTTCGGCAACTAGTACATGTATACCTGAATAGAATCGTCACTTTTCTCTTACATAAATGCTGCAGATTAAAGTATGTGTCGGCATTTGCAACCTAAACATTAGAAAAGTCATGATTTGAAGCTTATGAGTTTAAGATTCTAGTCCTGTTACTTTATTTTAAATTAATAATTTGTCTATATTTTTTTTAAATAGGTCTCCGTGTGACCTATAGAATACGGGTGCGAGCCGTAGAAGCAATTAATAATGTTTATATTAAGGTAGGTTGTCTTCATCACATCCCTTGTGGTGCGGTCCTTTCGCAGACTTTGCTAACACAAGATGCTTTGTACACTGAACTGTTCTTTATTTAAATAAATTTGTCAAGGCAAATACAGAATCTAAACTAAAATTATAGAGTTTGACCAAACTCGTAACATGCACACTAGCTACGTCCCTACTAAAACATGCAATCTCTTTGCATATATGAATAATATTCCTTTTTCCATTCATAGGTAGATAGAAATATGTTGATGCTATCAACTAATGGCTGAAAAAGGGGTGCATCATATACCCACCAACATGCGAATTCGTGACATATATGTATTGGCTATTGCCATTTTAAGTTTAAGGCATAAAAGAAAATTTAATTTATATAAATAATTGCATTTTACGAGAAAAATATAAATTTGTAAGGAAATATTATGATCGACCGGTCCTTCACGGATTTGTAGAGAAAATTTATTTAAGGTGCAACCGAAATTTATAATAATTTAACTTTTAACAAATAAGCCATATCATCCGCTATCATATATTAAGATGCACAAATTGTGTAAAATACTTTATACTAAGGAGCCGTTTGTTACGCGGGATAACGTGGAATATTTCCTGAATTTAGTTTGAGATTACGTTTATATTGTACTTATCCAATCAAACTTGAGATTATTTTATCTCATCTCCCAGATAGGATAATTTCTTTTGAGCCGAGGTCGAGGTTCTATAGGAAACAACATCTCTATCCCGTAAATATAAAAGTAAGGTCTGCTTATATCTTACCTTTCTCAAACCCCACTTATGATATTATACTGAGTATGTTTTTTATTTTTGTTCCAAGGAGCGAAATTAGTCAAAGATTATAATACCGAAACTATAAGTCCAAATAATTTAATCCGCGAACCTAACAACTAATATAAGTCAAATCCAGTTTCCAAAGCGGTAAAGAATCCTAATCTTTCTAGTAGAGTCAACATGATCTGCTTAATTAATTGGAATATTTGAGGCACCGCAAAGTATGACTCCTTTACAATCAATACTTTTCCTCGACAAAATTAACCGACCTAAATAGCAAATGCCTAAATAAGCATCTTTTAGCCAAAAAAGAACTACATGATGATAAGAAAAATATAATTTTTAATGAAGATAATGGATGCTAATTCTCCTATGATTTTGATTTGATTAATGGGTAATGTTTCTAGGAGCTGCTTTCTCTCCATGCAACGTGTTAGAAAAAGAATAAATTTTTTTGTACGGACATTTCCATTAGAAATAGGATTCAACTTATGCACTAATAATACAAAACATATTCGCACTATCATTATAATTTTAGCAGTTGTAATATATTGCATGCTTTCTTTTCTAGGTAACATGCTCTACTGATTATGGAAACTTACATAATTTACAACAAAAAAATCACACAATCAATGCTTAGAAATTAATTCCTTAAAAAGATCATTATTAGTATATATAATTGGTGCTAATTTGGAGTTTGTTGAGGGATTCTCATGGTAGGAAATCAATCTGTGATCTGTATTGATGTATGAAAGTCCTTATATACAAATTATCATCCGGTTGATGCATGGACAGAGTGTGCATGGCTGCCTCCACGTCTGTTGGAGTGTACCCAGAATAGGATGGACCATGCATGGAATAGGCCTGCTGAGGTCGTGGACCCGCACCGAGAATGCCGCTGTCGGGCCGTGGTGTTGTAGGACGCTGCTGCCACGGCCTTGTCGGATACGGGCAGGGGGCAGTGGCCACTGCTGTGGCGGCCAGGCAGGCCAATAATAGCCTCCTGCCGGTGGCTGTCTCGTCGGCCACTGGCTGTGGCTGGTCTGTCCGCCGCCACGGTCGGATTTTCCGCGGTTGTTGTTGTTGTTGTTACCCTTTCCCTTGTTCCTATTGGAATTCCTGGCACGATTATTATCACGATGGTTAGTTGAATTATTGGTGCCGCCAGGTGGCGGGGAGGGAGTATCATTATAAAAAAGTAGAGCCGCGGGACTAGAATCACGGGCACGTTCCTTGGCTGCGGCGTCTTCGAGCTTGAGTCTGGAGCACACTTCAGAGAAAGAGGGAAGCACATCCTTCTGCTGGATGGTGGTGACAAAGTATGCATATGTCATCGGTAAACTTGCAAGGAGGCGCAAGACCATAAGTTGGTCGGACACCGGCGACCCCACGTTGGCAAGCTGATCCGCGAGTGACTTCAGCCTATTATAATAGCCATAACCGAGCCGAAGTCGGCCATTTTTGTGATGGTGAATTCAATTTCAAGGTACGCTGCCCTTGAGTGCTTGTTATCTTGGAAAAGCTGAGCAACTCGATTCCAAGCCTTCTCTGCAACGTCATCCGCCATGAGAATAGAGGTAAGATTATCATGGGATACGGTTGTGTATATCCATTGAAGGACCACCGCATCTAGCCGTTTCCAGAGCGGAAGATTAGCCGCCTTCGTTGCGTTGTACGCGGTGAGTTCAGTGGTGTCAGTTGGTGGTATGATGTGCTCAAGTACGGAGTGGACACGGGATAGAACTTTGAATAGTGTCGCCCATTCGTGATAATGGCCGGTTTCCATGTCTAGAGTGATTGGCATTAAAGATTTCACATTCGTGACAGTTACAGCAGAATGGAAATTTTTGTTGTCATCCATTGAAGAGAAAAGAGGGAGGAAGAAAGGGGGGGGGGGGGGGGGGGGGGGGAGGGGGCTACGGCTAGGGTTAGGAGAGAGGGAGGTGGACGGCTAGGGTTTAGGACCGTGATTTGTATTGATGTATGAAAGTCCTTATATACAAAGTAGGTAGCTCACTATCAACATAATACTAGATTAAATTATAGGACCTACTTTACTATACATAAGGAAAAAATCATGCCTAATATATGAAAAGATTATCCTAATATTTACAATATTTACGTTGACTATTAGATAGTCTATCACTCATAAATGGAGTGATCATGGACCCGCCATGACCAATTTATTCATGAAAGACAATTTTGACTAACAGGGTTATGATAAATACTTACAAATACCCTATCAAGCTAAATCAATTTATTATGAGTACCACCAAAGGATGTGGTGCAACTGATGGGGCTGCTCCTCCCTTAACCAGATGTCTCGGATTTGAGCCCTGGGTATGAAATTTTTTTGGTAGGGAGCGCTTTCGCCCGAATGGGGCCCTACGCAGTGGGAATCCGTATATAGTCGAGCTCGAATGCGGATACCGGACACTAAATGGAACCCAATTTTTTTTTAATTATATGAGTGATTTAATAAAGTTAAAAATTATATATTAATTAATTGTAATTAAATGATAAATATATGTTTGAACACGTAATTTATCTATTAGTTTGATGTAATTATTTGATACGCATAAGGTTTGCAAAACGTTGGGTTGAAGTGGACAGCAATATCTTGTATTGGATAACATCAGACATCTTTCTCCATCTCACTTGATGCTTCCACGTTGGTCTATATATCATAACATCATCAACATTTTGTTTTATAACAGCAGTGTCCATGACCTTATTGATACTTGTTATATTCATCGGCACAGTTATACCAGTTGATTCTGCCCTCTAATACTTAGACAATAGAAATAAATCGCCTTTTATTTTTTGTCGATTAGAAATTGAACCATGAACTCCAAAATTCGCACCTACTTCCTTGACCACAGGTCACAACTTTAGGAGCAACATCATCACCAAAAATATGAAAATAACAAGTTTGAACCTACCAAAGATAACACCGGGTGAATTTTTCCCATTTACACAAAATATATTAAAGAATAATGAGGTTGTAAGTGCAAACCAATATGGATTTGGAGAAGAGAAAAATGGAAGCTTTGAGAGCACGAAAATGGGTTAAAAAGGAATGGTCGGGTTAATTTAATTGAGATGCGGGTTTTAATTTGGTGGGACCGGTAAATGATATGAATCATTTAATTGGAGGTCATGTGTCAAAACTAGTACAATATTTTTGTTTTTCCTAGTATTTTAAAACAAGTCTGTTACGTCCCGTATCTTTTATACATTGGGACAACCCGGATTAACTATGATAATTCAAGGCCAAGACTATTTCAGGATTTGAAGTCGGGACTTTCGACCTTTGATTTTATTTTGAGACATAAGTTATATATGAAATTGATGGCATTGAACGCTTAGGAAAAATTGGGACCACAATTCATAAAATTGGAATTAAAAAAAAAAAATCTTGCCCAAAAATGGCCTTGTAGCCGTGTGGTCCACAAAAGGGTCCCACACATTGTGTGGCCAATTTTAATTGGTCCAACACATTGTGTGGGCCAAAGGCAATAAGGAGATATTTTAAGGGACTTAAAAGATGACTTCAAGTCATCTTCTCATCACTTTATCACTTAGAAAAAAAAAAAAAAAAAGAGAGCAACAAGCCATGGAGGCTCACGGCTTGGACATGGAAAAAAATCAAGTCCAAATTTTGCTTCTCCAAAATTAATTCTTTGGTACAAACCCACTAATTAGAGGTCCCTAAGTAACGTGGAAGTGTCGTTGGAGCGAACAAGCCATCAAATTTGTGGATTTCAAACCCTAGCCTAATGGTGGAGTAAAGAAGAAAGGTAAGAATTTCTCTTGTTTTATGAGTTGTGAATGTTTTGTGCACAATGTGGTATGTTAATATGGATGGAAATCATGAAATATAGCATGTTGGAAGTGGGTTGTGTGATGGGTGTTCTAGCCGTGTGTATGAGTGTGGTTATGTAAATAGGTGTTGTGACAAAATTGATGAATTAAATTCCTTGTAGCATGTTTGATTGTCGTAGAGCGAAGAAATAAATTAGAACCGTCTATATGTATATGTGTAGTGTGGACGAATGTGAGTCTTAAAATGTGTCGAAGATCGCATTACTATCGCTTAGTATTTTAGTTGTCGTCGCTACGAATTCTAGTTGGAAATAAGTGTTTAAGTGACTCAAGAATGATGTTGAGATGGTTGGGGCTGTTTTGAGGCTTATTGTGCGTTGATGTAATTTGTATATTTTATGAGAATGACATCGATATATTGTGGATCGTGATACAAAACATGACTTGAAAATGAGGAAAGAAAATAGGGGGTTGCTCTCGGCTAAGGGGACTGTTTTCGGCCACATGGAGAAAAAAAAATTATTTGATTGTTGGAAAAAATAATTATGTGAATTGTTTAGAATGTTCTTGAATGTTGTTAGTATGGATTTGGGTGAATAATCGAATGTACGAATGATATTGTGGCTTGAAAGTAAGCCATTGAGTTGAATAATTGGAAATTTGTCGAATGATGAAAAAGAGAGCTATTAATGTTATTTTGCCTTCCGAATTTATTATTGATGTTGCTAGGTTGGTTATTGTGGTTGTTGTTGTTGATTTTGAGCGAGAAATGCTGCCGAATTTTCTGTAGAATTTAATGATTAGTTGGAATGAATGGCTTAAGTGCCCTTAGCTAATGTTTGGTATTCATTGGCGTATTTGTAGACCTTGGGGAGCCCGAGGCGTAGATTGGAAATTTCTTTAGATTGGCCATCTTGGAGTGCATACGAGGTATGTGAAGCAACCTTCTTTCTTTTGGCATGCTTTAGTTTACATAGGCTAAATTAGAGCCTTAAGGAAATTCCAAATCCGAAATCCGAGCATGTTATGATCCGTATATGTTCCTTGGCACTCTTATGTATGATTTGATGAACTATGAACCCTTATGTCTTTGAAATAATCATTTTCCGAATTTTGCATAAAAAGGGTTCCCTTTAAAGAAGTTCGAAATTTTTGGAATGTCATATCTTGTACAAATATGCTCGGATTACTCCAAATATTTTGTAGAAGTTTATATGACATATGATAGGTATGTTTTCCATAGGCGAGCCCGAGTCGGGTAAATAACCACCCGTGGGTCCCGCGACCTTCCTTTATGAAATTTGGAAACCTTTGAAAGAATTTGTTAAGACTATTATTTCGATTTTATTAAATATGATCATTTTACTTATGTTTGAATTTATGATAATGATTTGTGCATATGACTACTCACGACTCTATTCGTGCATTCTGTTATTCCTTTCGCCGAGTTCCGGGCCGGTTCTGTTGTCGTGCGCACTTTGTTATACTCCGGAGTTATGCTGTGTTTATGGTTTACCGAGCTACTCACAAAAGAGGGTCGGGTTCCACTTATATTTGGCGTTATGCGGTGATGTGATATGTGACGGGGATACGGAGATTCGAAACTTTCTGGTGTTATGCTGTGTTATGGCGCCATTGACGGGCGGGCGACCATATTCTTTTGTACCCTATGCATGACTTACATGTTTGAAACTAAACATTTTGATATGATTGGATTTGCACTTATGTTCGGCACTTCTGTTGCGTTTATGTCTCAGGTTTGATTTCTGTATATTCTGCTTTGCATACTCAGTACACATTTCGTACTGACCCCCGTTCTTCGGGGGCTGCGTTTCATGCCCGCAGGTACAGACGCACAGTTTGGTGATTCACCAGTTTAGGACATCCCCTTCTGCTGGTTGGAGTGCTCTTCTCATTTCAGAGCATATATGTTGGTATATATATTTGTTCGCTGAGTATGTACATATTTGTTCAGGGGTACGGCGGGGCCCTATCCCGCCATATGTTTTGATCGGTCTGTTTAGAGGTCTGTAGACGTATTTGTGGGTGTGTGTGCCTACTTCTGTTCAGATGTGTTTGTATGATTACATTCTTTATGGCAGCCTCGTCGGCGCGCAATTTGTATATGTTTATAGCAGCCTTGCCGGCGTGCATTTGTATATGTGTTTTGGGCCGTTGTGCCATTTGATAGCCTTGTCGGCTTTTGACACATTTGACAGCCTTGCCGGCTTTTTGATATATGTGCATACGTTCGGCGATGTATATTCCGCCGCCTCTTCTGATTCTGATATGATATTTTGTACACGCAATCGCGCAATATAATATTCGTTCTCGACTCTGTTTAAAAATGATGAATATGAAATCCGTGTTAAGTTTTGCTATGATGATTTGGTTTGTATGTCCGTTTGGGTGCCCAAGTAGGGCGCCAGTCGCGGCCCACGGGGCTGGGTCGTGACAAAGTCATTTGAGTTGTTAATGGTAAATGGCATGGATGAATCATTTTGATCGCGACGATGGAATAAATAGACTCAACTATTAACGAGTAGCATGAATGAGTCATTTCAGATAGTTCAATGACATATCTGAATATGCAGTCATAGAGAAACCGCCCACACCTTTTTCTTAACAAGGATACCATGTTTTGGGACAATTCAAAGGCCATTGAGTCTTTTCAATAACCTCAAATGGCTACCTAAACAAACAGTATTAGCACATTTACTTACTATTGTTGCAACTAGTAATTCACTTTTAGTGAAAGCTAATTCAGGAATATTTTGCAAAGATATTTCAAAAAAATCTTTCCTTTCAACCCCCCCCCCCCCTTCCCCCACACTCCCCCACCCCCTCTCCTTGTTTTCCTAAGCTATTGTGTATATAAAGCTGGGAACAAGTTCCTCACCTCAACAACTCAACTCACCTGATCAACAAAATTTCATTTCAATCATACCCTTCATCTTCAACAAAATTATAATAACAAACTCTTTTCAATCAAGCATTATCCAAAGTACAATCAGATATCTATATAACAACCGTCCTCTGTAACAATTATAACATTTTTTGGGAACCGATTTCTCATGTTATATTATATTATATGTGCCACCGACTCCAACTACTGTTCACATACAATCCATAGTAGTTTTGATCAACTTCCCGCCCAACCTCCTCTACGTTCTTGACATTCTCTGTAACAACATTTCTCTATAGCAGCCAAAAAATATCCGAACGAACAACACCGTTATAAAAAGGTTTGACGGTATTTAAAGCTCATAGCTCTATTCCAAAGTCTACAAGATGGAGTCTATAAACAAGATGGCAGCTGAGAAGCCAGTGGTGATCTTCAGTAGGAGCAATTGTGGCATGTGCCACTCAATAAAGAATCTAATTAGTAGTTTTGGTGCTACGCCAACAGTGTATGAATTGGATGAAATTCCGAATGGGCAACAATTGGAGAGGGCATTGATGGCATATTCAGAGCAAAAGACAAGTACTCCAGCAGTGTTCATAGGACAAGAGTTAGTTGGTGGTGCCAATGAGATTATGAGTCTACATCTCAAGGGAAAGCTTGTCCCAATGCTAAAGAAAGCTAAAGCCATTTGGTTATAGTTTTCTCTGACATAAGTGACCCTTATATTCTGCAAAACTACAGTCATAGAGAGTCTTTTTTAAAAATAAATAAATAAATAAATAAATAAGCAAAGAATCTGAGGGCCAATGGCGCATGCATGGTTCAGAACCGGTGGATAATGGCCAGCCTCTTTTCCCTTCTCTTAAGCACCAGGCTTTTGCTTGCAGCAAGACCCAAATCCGTGATGTTCGTCTCACACACATCATCCATTGCGTTCTTACAACTAGACTAAAGCCTAAGGGCAGTCATGGAGATAGTCTTGACATGTATATCCAATAAAATGACCATTACTGCTTAATGTAGTCATTGAGCAACGTTTATCTAAAAAACTCAATGATTACTTTGTTTTGTTACATAAAAGTGCTCTTAATGTAGTCATTAAGCAACTTTTATCTAACAAGCTTGTAAAATACAGGCTCAATCGAGCAATATTATCCATATTGTATTATTCCAAAAGTGAAAGTTATTTGTAGATATACGAGTAAATCTATCAAAGGAAACAAAATATCTTTACTTATGATTAATGTGCTATGCATACTATATGAAGATGTGTTTATGTGCATTTTGTAACACTTCCCCTCAAGTTGGAAGTATAGCTATTTATCATGCCAAACTTATTACAAGGAAATTCCCCCCGAGTTCCATTTTAAGCCTTCATGAATATATCACCCAATTGTTCTCGAGTCTTCACATAGCCAGTAAAGATCATAAAGAAAAGGGCAGCCCGGTGTACTCAGCTCCCGCTATGTGTGAGGTCCGGGAACCACAAGGGTCTCTTGTAGGCAGCCTTACCTTGCATTACGTAAGAGGCTGTATCCACGGCTCGAACCCGTGACCTCCTAGTCACATGGAAGCAACTTCACCAGTTACGACAAGGCTCCCCTTTAGCCAGTAAAGATCATGTTTTCTTAAATCTTTTAACTGGACAAAGCGATAGTCAATTTCAATAGATTTCGTTCGTTCATGGTATATTCGATTTGAGGCAATGTGTAGAGCAGCCTATTGTTGACACCCAATTTTGTCCCGCCTCCCCTCCGAAATACCTCTTTACGCTCCTAATATTTTCTTTGAAAAATTAAAAATACGTTTATATTTTTTGTTTACTGTAATTATTAGCTTTTATTAATACCGGCATTTCATTATCCTGTCATTGTCTTTACTGCCGTCACCACTACTGTTATTATCATTATTAATCATTATCATTATCATTATTATTATTATTAATTTATTATTATCATCGTTATTATTATTATTAATTTATTATTATTGATTTATTATTATTATTATTATTATTATTATTATTATTATCATTACCATTATTATTACTACTAATTATTATTAGCATTATTATCACCGCTATTCGTTACTTTCATTTTTATTATTAGTATTATTACAATTTTTTACGTTTCAGCATTTTTTGCCAATTTCTGCATAGGTATCGCATTTTTATTTCGCACAATTAAATGAAAGCGTTTATTTATTGTTAAAATGATATTGCACGGCTATTGTAGCATCATATAATTTTATTACCCGAGTCCTAATAATTACACATTTTTGTATTAGATAATATTTTGTCATACTCAGTATATTACTAATTAAAATGGGTCTTTTATTCAAATTTAGAAGCCAAACTATTTCTTGCACTCAGTCCGTATTTTTGATTTATCGGATTCCAAATCGAAGTCCAATCAACTCATAAATATTTTTGACCAGCCTATATTTTCGACCCAAATTTTTAGACCAAGTTCATGTTTTAATTTATTAGCCCATTCTTTAATACCCAGTCCAAAAAATGGACCCAGTCCAAAAAGGATCGGGTCCGGCCCAATCTGTTTTTCCTTCATCTTCTTTTCTCTCCGCCTCCCTTCCCCCTTTATCCCCGAACCCTAGCCGCACACCTCTCCCTCTTTCATCGCCATCTCACCCCCCCCCCCCACCACAGCCGTTCTCTCCATGTTCCCTGTTGTCCCTCACTTCACGTTGTCCCCCCGCTCCTCTCTCCTTTTTCTTCAACTCACAAGAGTCGAAACCCTATAAATGGTTGGCGATGAATCTTCTTTAAGGAGAGGTTTTTTAAAACCCCAAAAATTGCCTTGCAAAAAAACCAGATCTTGAACCCAAATAACTAGTAATGTATGCTTAAATAATTTGTAATGCATGTTTGAGGATCGTAACTCACCTGGTCATTTTGTGCATCTTCTATTTAAGTTTAAATCATACACCATTTGCATAGTCGAAAGTGTCATTAAGCGTGTCATATGAGATTAGCATGAGAGTATGATTTCTGTCTGACTTATTATGTGCCAAACTACATCTTCATGATTTTATTGTCAATTATTTTTCCATTTTTTAGTTTAGCATGGTCCCTCGGAGGCTTTGTTTGGCATGTGAAATATTGCTATATGGTTCTGTTGTTAGCATAAGCTCATTGTTTGTCTGAAACAAGGTTCGCATACTCTGAATAGGATCTAAAAAATGTTTTGGAAATTCAGTCTGTTGGATTGCATAGAGACAGTATGTTTGGGTGATTTCTGTAAACATGTTAAGGTTCTTTGTTAGTTAAATCAGGGCAAGATGTTAACTGGAGATACCAAATATGTATTCTCAGCTAAAATTGAACCTTTCCTGCTCACTTATACATATAATGTTGGCTTTTGAAGTATCATATGGCCTTTATTGGATATATATCCTCTGGGAACATTGTTATGCTTAGTTTTAAAATATCAGTTATAGTCATGCTTGCTCAGTTTGTTTCTTGTGATTATAAGAAAAGGATCACTCAGTGTGTGCATAATTAGTTAGTTATAAGAGATTTAAAGATTGGTCCTGTGTATGATTACTGGCATTTGATCAGGCCCTCTCCGAAATTT
This sequence comes from Lycium barbarum, assembly GCF_019175385.1. NCBI lineage: Eukaryota > Viridiplantae > Streptophyta > Magnoliopsida > Solanales > Solanaceae > Lycium > Lycium barbarum. Next base: position 1,288,346 of record NC_083344.1, read on the forward strand.
GTTTGCTTTGCTTCGTTCCATTTATGGCATATTGCCTCTCTTCCCCCTTCTCCTTGGTGTTTTGTTCTCTTCTGTTTCTCAGCATCTATGTATATGTCATGATTATATCCAGATTTTTAGGGCAGCATCTGGTTAGTTTTTTTTTTTGTTTTTTTTAATATTGTATCATCTTTATGGAATTCCTATGTATATCTCAAGATAATGTTATATCATGTCAAGCAAAATTAGGAAGTTGTATACTGCTTGAGTCTGATTATTGATTGGTGTTTGAATATATAGGAGATATACCTAAATATACTTGAGGTATATAGTTTTTATATACCTTTGGTATACAGGAATTTGTATATTAAGGTATACATGTGAGGTATATCACTTGCTTAGATTCAAATTGGACAGTTTGTATATCCTGAAGAATTGGTTTTAGGCTTGGTCCTTGTTGTGGTTTTTTTCTTTGGGCTTCCCTTCGTATATGTTGTGAGTTTTGATTTTAGCTTGGGCCTGTTAGTTCTAAAATACATCCTTAGGTTACAATTTGGGAAAGACTCTTTCTCTTTTACATGTATCACTCGTTTTAGATGTTTGTATGTGTGTGGTGGTTAATCCTTGTAGGCATGGATTATACTTAAGTATACGCAATATATATACAATTTAAGGAGTTGTTTGAATTTATATTTTGTGTTTAATTTATTGATCGTATACTAATTTTTCTTTCATTCTTTTTTCGCATGAACCTCGCATATGAGTCCAAGAGACTCGTCCCTCTCCGCATTTGGCGTTGAGATAAAATCCCAACAAGACTCTTCTCTCTGTCCAGCCCCTACCCGCAGCAAAAAATGAATTCTGGGCCGAGGCCCAACATCAGAAACCGATCTTGGTAGCTTTAAAATGGGCTGAGCCCATACCCGATTGCAGCAGTTTTTTTTTAGGAATGGGCTGAGCCCATTTAAATTATCTATTCCTCTATTTATTTTGTGCATTTAATTTGTATTGTATGACTAACTCTTTATTTTGTTATTTTCTTAATTTAGATGAATTTTAGATGAATTAGTAGGTTTAGTTTTAATAATGGGTAGTTAATTTAAAGAAAATCAACGATTAGTTTCCACAAAATTCCATTTTTTTCTTCTTTTTTATTGAAAAGTTATTTGTAGTATCCGCAATATCTACTTCTCATTAATATGCAAAAAATATAAATTCAAACATATTTTAAACAACCCTTCGAATTTTGAGTCAGTCATGCATTTCTTAATTAAGCATAGTAGATAAAGATAATAAAAATGGATAAAAGAAATCTATTAACTCTTTTATGTTTTATTCACATTTCTAAAATTCAATTTTAATTAATACCTCATTGTTTAGTTCGTCCAAATATTTATCGCTTAAGTTCGCATCTTCTTCTATTTTTATGTAAATCATCATATTTTGCTAACTTCATTATTATGCCATTTCTTTTGAAATTATTATTATCGATTATAAATTTTATTTCAAATAGCATCCCTAAGATTCCCCTTTATACAAAATATTAATCTTACTTTCAACAGTCTCTTATTTAAAGCCTTAATAATCTTTATGAGTCTTATTCTAAAAATGGCATTTAAAGTTCCTTTATACAAATTATTATCTCTTTTCTGTAAATCTTATTTTAATTAACATGATTTTCTTCTTAAAAACTTTAGCAATATTTTAAGGTCATTTTTCTAAAATTTAACCCTACATTTAATTTAATTAATTAACCTAAGTTGGTCGGATAACCGTAAATTAACGGATTCTAAAGGATGCCTAACCCCTTCCCTTTAGGATAATATAGAACTCTTACCTAGAATCACACTTGTTAAGTAGACTATTAATTGAGGTTTAGTTCTAACTTTGCCTTAGTTGACCTCTAGGTGTCCTAATTCACCGTTAAATTAATTAGGTGGCGACTCCTTAAAAAAAATAGGAATCTCCAATATCTTGTGCTCCGCTTTAACCCGGTTAAAAAGGGGTGTAACAGCTTGGCGACTCCGCTGGGGATATTCTAGGTTCTAACCATAACAGACTTAGGTTAATAATTAATTTGTGGGATGTTTGATTGCTTTCTTTATATTTTGCTTTCATTATTTCCTTGTTTGTTTCTTTTATGATTGTTTTATTATGTGAAAATTTTCTATGTAATAATATGTTACTGCTTTCCTTAAAATGGCATTCTGTTTATATTTCTTCCACTCCTGAAAAACTCACACATTCACACACTTAAACGGGTTCGCAGTTCGCGCCCGTGCACTACTAAATCACCCTTTAGTTGGATTGGTCTAGTGGATGTAGTCGATCAGCGGTGCAGTCGACGGCCACGGACTTTCCACTCCCAAGTTGTCCGCTTGGGGGAACCTTGTGTCATAAGAAAAACAATTCCTAGTCAGCCTAAGATAGAGCTAAACCAAAACCCTTTAAGGGACATGCACGAGCCTAGGAGGCTTAATACCCAAGGCGTATTAAGTTCATTAGTCAAACTTTTCCAAATGTCCGAGTTGGGTCTACGACCCCGAGCGACGGCTATCATATTATGTGCATTTGATTTGAAGGATGAACGTGTGTTATGTGGACCATGCGCTATTTAGGTAGTACTAACCATTTGTGAATGCAGGTAGCCATGAGTCAGCACAACGCCTATCCGAGATTTAGCATGGTTCTGAGCATCCCTCCCCAACTAAAAGCATGGTGGATTGATTTAGGAGATTACGGACAGCGGGTTGTGCGTGGAGCATTGGGGCACTTACCGTCTTTGATGGATATCCAGCCCTGCAGAGACATCATCGAGGCTGCAACTGTGTTTTGGGATGAAAAGAGGGTCGTGTTTAGATTTGGCAACATTGAGATGACTCCGTTGTTAGAAGAAATAGGAGGCTATGTAGAAAATGTGGCATTATTACGTAAACCAAGAAAATGGCAAAACTGTGGCATGATTATCCCTAGGCAACCTTTACTAAAAGAATTCGCGGACAGCTTCGGGTTCAGAAAGGGTAAAGGCGTGGAATGTTTGCAAAGGTCTATGATACCACTCGAGTATTTGTATCACAGATTCGGTTGTCAAAGGGGTTTCGTCGATCATCAAGATGAATTCTTCTCATATGACTCTTGGAAACAGAAACGGTGCTTCGCTTTCGCAGTGTGTTTTTTAGGGACTATAGTATTTCCCAAAGGAACCACAAAGGATATTCACACCCATCTTATTACTGTAACTAAGGCTCTCTTTGGTGGCATCGATGGGAAACACTACACTCTGGTCCCTATGGTCGTGGCAGATATCTACCGAGCATTAGGACGTTGTAAGCACGGGTATAAGCATTTTGAAGGATGCAATTTGCTTCTGCAGATTTGGTTAATGGAACATCTTCAGAAAGTCAACGGGGGTCTAGCATTCCGTAAGCCGATGGGTGAAAATCACATTCTGGGTCACGTTCCAGGCGCTATCTTGACAGCAAGATCATTTGAGATACCAAAATGTGTGAAAGAGTGGGTAGAATTTCTTAGCCATTTGAACGATGATTCGGTTCAATGGATGTTCAGTTGGTTTCCATCCGAGGTTTTGGTGTTTCGAACGAAGATTGTACCATTTTTAGTCTTGATAGGACTTCGAGGTTTGCAGCCTTACGCCCCGCTAAGAGCTTTGAGACAATCCGGAAGGAAGCAAAACATACCTTTAGTGGCAGATATGAACCGTTACTGTGTTGACTACAAGGAAGGGAAAATTCCTTTTGCAAAGGAGGTTATTCGCATGTGGAAATTGAGGGAGACTACGAAAGCAGATTCAGTTGAGCCGAATAGATACCAAGCTGGGTACGAGGACAACTATATGGAGTGGCTGACCGCTGACTTGGAGGGATCAATCAAACCCGGCATTAGTCTGAAAGGTCGGATTAAGGATGGGGAAGCCGAAGCATGCATCTTACTCCGACAATTGCGTAAGAAAAGTCTTGTTTCTGAAGCCGAGCATCATGCGCAACTTAAGGAAAAGGAAAGGGAGGCAGAGAATTGGAAGCAGCAAGCACTTAGTTACGAACAAAACATGCAAGAGCTGGATACCCTTCTGGCTGAACAGGGCGACACTTGTATCAAAGAAGGCATCAGAACGGGAGGAGTTTTAGCTATGTCATACCTTTCCCAGAATCGCCGAAAGATCGATCAATCAATTCAGGCAACCAAGAGACTCAAGAGCGACGAGTGGCCATCCTCATTTTAGTTAACTTGTTCAGTAGCAATTGTAATAATTTCTTTCGCATTGGGATTTTAAACATTGTATTTGTTTTGGGGCCTTCAATTAATAGCACACTGGGATGACACATGATTACATATTTTATCCTTCAAATCCACGCTAGGCCTACCTTTGGCACAAAAAGGTCCTTTGCATAATAGGACGCATTGATTTCCTTCCAATATGTTTTGTTTGCTATTCAATATATGTTTTGTTGGCTATATGTGTTTCGTTTGCTACGCAATATGTGTTTGTTTGCTATGCAATATGTGCTTCTTTCAACGTTGTTTACTAAATTTCCATATTATTTTAAAAACAGCAATCATTCGCACCATACTAACACAGTTTTCTTCATTCTTTGAAGGGTTTATTTCTACTTTTTTACTATCCCCCCAGAGGTTGATTCACGTTGACTGTGAACTGGCAGACCACCCATACATCACGAGATCAAAAGAACGAGCATCCGGCGATATGAATGATTCAGGGGCATCCGAACAAGCTGGCTTGGAACTCGTCACCCTTCCAAGAGAGGAACTTGAGGCTTCAGGAGGGGGAAATGATGAACTCATTGCCCAATTGTTGCAGCAAATGGCCAATATGCAAACCGAAATTGAGCGACTGCGGAATCTCACCAATCTATCCATCACCATGAACGCCCCTCACCCTGAACAAAGAACGAACACGACAATTCCACCATCATTTTCGCCTGTCGATTCGCCCGCTCCACAGCCTTCTCCCTCAAACCCTCCGCTTTACACAGTCCATCCAAATACCTCCAACCCCCAACAAACTAACCAACAACAATCCGCCTCACAACAATCGAATCCACAACAAGCCATTCCACACCAGATCCACCCACAACCAACCATCCCGCAACAAACTGTCCAACAGCAAACCATCCCGCAACAAGCCAACATACAACAAACTACCTCACAACCAAATGACCAGCAACAAGCTAACTTCCAACAAACCAATTCGCAACCTTTTACTACTCCTTACATTCCTCAACCTGCAGTTACCCAAATTAACCCACATACCCAAAACTACCAAGCAGATCAACATACACCACTAGCGCGTATTGCTATCCATAACACGCAATATGTGGCAGAAGCTCAGCCTTTCACTACCCAGATACAGGCCTTGCAGCATCCAGAGGTTGACCCTTATGAAGAGTTGGAAAGAGAGGCCAGGGCAAGAGCAGACGATGATGTGGCAAAAGAGCTTCGCAGTCTGAGGGAAGCAGTCAGAAATATCCAAACCAACAAGGGATGTGAAGGACTGGAATATGAAGATCTGTGCATTCACCCTGACATTGAGTTACCGGCTGGATACAAAGTACCAAAGTTTGACATGTTCGACGGGAAGGGAAACCCTCAGGCTCATTTGAGATCGTATTGCGATAAGCTTGTCGGAGTGGGTAAAGATCAAGCTATCAGAATGAAACTATTTATAAGAAGTTTAACAGGAGAGGCACTCGATTTGTATACATACCAAGACCCGCAGAGATGGAACAGTTGGGGAGAGATGGCCCAGGAATTCATGGACAGGTTCAGGTTCAACACCGAAACTATCCCGGATCGGTTTTATTTGATAAAGCTGGAGAGAAAATCAACAGAAACTTTCCGGGAATATGCTATGCGCTGGAGAGCGGAAGCCGCAAAAGTCCAGCCCCCAATGGCAGAGAGTGAAATGACGATGTTTTTTGTACAATCTCTGAAAGATCCCACATACTATGAGAGAATGTTAAGCGTCATTGGGCAGAAGTTTTCTGAAGTCATCAGGATGGGGGATTTCATTGAAGAAAGGATTAAATCAGGGAGAGTTACAAATCTTGCGGCCTTGCAGGCCACAAGTAAGGCTATTCAGGCGGATCCTTCTAAGAAGAAGAGAGACGGAGTGTCCCCGGTCATGGCCATCCAGGATAAAAAACCAACCCAAAAATTAACCCACCAATATCCTTCACCCCAGCCCTCACACTACAACCAGTACACCCAAACACCTCAGCCTTATTACCAACCCCCACCTACCCGCCTTCCCGTCTATCATACTCAACCAGCATACTACTCACCTCGGACCCCTTCCTATCAAAACCCATCACAACACCGGCCAACCTACTCACCACAACCCAAGTACCATTCACCAAACCACCCACAAAACACACCCAGACCGCGCCCAAATGTCGAAAGAAAACCAACCAAGACTTACACACCATTAGCCGAACCCTTAGCCCAACTGTACGAGAGGTTGAAAATGGCAGGGATACTCCAACAGATTCAGGGAAGAACTCCTAATCCCCTCCCTGGATGGTATGACGGGACTAAACATTGTGCGTATCATTCGGGAGTTGCGGGGCATGATACCGGAAATTGCTTTGCTCTCAAGGATAGAGTTGAAGCATTAATCAAGGAAGGGGTCATACAGCTTAAGGAAGCTCCCCCGAACATAAAAAACAATCCGCTTCCGAATCACGGCGATGCAAATGTGCACATGATCACCATTGACGAAGATTGCAATCTGGAGGGGACTATCGTGCCAGTTAAGAAAAGGGAGAAGATTGAATCGTCAGCTTGTGTTGCTCCAATAATCACGGTTCAAATGAGGGCCCCATTCGAAGTGCTCACTCCAAGGCCCAGGATCACAACTTTCGTTGCCCCAGCAATTTCTCGCAACACCAAAGCGGTCCCCTGGGATTACCAATCTGGTGAAAGGGACAAAGAGAAAGGAAGAGTGGTCGTGGAAACCGTTGCCACCGGAATGACTAGGTCTGGACGGTGCTATGCCCCCGAAGAGGTAGCACGAGGGGCGCCAAGCAAGGTGAATGGCCCGAAGAAGACTGTTACAGAAGCTGAAGTCGAAGAATTCTGGAGAAAAATGCCGACGAAGGAATATTTTGTAGTAGAACAATTGAAGAAAACGCCAGCTCAAATTTCCTTATTTGCATTATTGATGAGTTCTGAAGCTCATAGGAGTGCTCTAGTGAAAATACTGAACGAAGCCTATGTTCCGGCCGAGACGTCCAGTGAGAAACTGTCAGCTATGGTAGGGGAAATCCTTGAAGCTCACCGGGTCTCTTTTCATAACGACGAGTTGCCGCCTGAAGGCTTGGGGCATAACAAAGCATTGAACATCACCATCAGATGCAGGGATAAGTTCATCTCCAAAGTATTGATCGACGGAGGTTCAGCTGTGAATATATGTCCCGTCGTTACTCTACGAGCCTTAGGGATCGATGTCGGGAAACTCCGCGGCAGTCAGGTCAGTGTCAAAGGTTTTGACGGAGCCCAAAGAGATGTTATTGGAGAGATCGATTTGTTTCTGGAAATTGGGCCTGTGGAGTTCATAGTGAAGTTCCAGGTGATGGACATATCTACTAGTTACAACTTGCTGATCGGGAGACCATGGATCCACATGGCTGGCGCGGTTCCTTCCACTTTGCATCAGAGTCTAAAGTTTGTGTGGAATCATCAAGAAATAGTGATCCATGGAGAAGGCAACAATTCCCTCTACCCGGAAAGTTCAATTCCTCCTATTGAAAATGTGGAAAGGCTAGACGGATCTGTTTCCATATCAGGGAGAATGTGTGCGCTGCTCAAGCGAGAAAGATGGAATTGCCGCAGGTACTTATGATGGTGGCGTGGGAGATGCTGAAGAATGGCTTCCGACCCGGTCAAGGCTTGGGCTAAACTCAGAGGGAATTGTGGAACCAATTCAACTGCCCGGGCACAAATATACTTTTGGTCTCGGATATGAGCCCACCCCCGAAGAGATTGCTTCGGTTAGTCTCAAAAGAAGAAGTGACGTTTCCTTGCCTAAGCTTGTTCCTTGCCTGAATCAGTCATTTCTCAAGGCTTCCGCTGCCCAAGCATCAGAGGAAATACTTGAAGACAACCTCCTGGAAAGTTTTAAGCACTTATTCATCACCGAAGAAGAAACTGAATGCAGCATGGTTTCGAATGGGTGCTCTGAAGACCCGACTATCCAGGATGCGGAGCCGGGATGCCGTTTGAACAATTGGACTTGTACCCCGCCCACGTTTCTTCGGGAGTCTTGGTAGATGAATTGTATTCAGTATTTAATGAAACAGACACAATTCGAAATTGAGGCCTGAATCGTGCCTATGCTTTTGTTATTTTGCCTCCCAACTTTTGAAGCTCAAATGCAATTTTCAAGCCATGCTTTTATTTATATTTTCCGTCTTTGTTTAATTAATTTTTATTTTATTTTTCAGCAATCAAATTAATAAATCTGCTGATACTACGAATGTGACACATAATGAAACAAGCAAGCCCGTAGGAAATGCCGAGCAAGACTCTGAAGAATATGAAGGAGATATTCGTCTAAACCTATATGAATGGTGAAGCTGCTGCATCTGTTTAATACATTAGAATGGGAATGTCAAATATGCATGTTCATTTGACTACTTGTTTGAAGAAATGTCAAGGTACCTGGGTATTCCCACTGGTTATTCATGAAACTGTGTGTTTGCTTTGGTATGCTTGGTTTTGCTTTGGTAGGTTTGGTTTTGGTTTGCACATTTCCGAATCTGTATGTGGGTTTGTCCCCCTTTATGTATGTGCTGCATATTAAGTCCATCCTTGAATATTAGAATGACATGAAATGCCCCTAATGTATCAAACCAGGCATCTGATGGTATATTAGTATTTGGTTTCTGTTTTTATACACGTCATGCCGCATTTTGTTATCTCTTTTGTTCCTGGTACTGCCTCTATACTTCGGAAGCTGTCTAAACATATGTGAACATGTCCCTGTGTGGATCTGGTTATTGATTTACGAGTAAATATATCATGGATATGCCTGAATATACCAAATATATGCAGTCCCGCATGCTGTTAGCATAAGGGGAACTTGTATATTTAGTATAAATCAAGTATACTATTAATATAAGTATAGATTTTGTAGCCTATGCATGCAGTTGGTTTAAGTCTCGTTAGCTATTTATTATTGGGCTTCCTTTATGTGCTAAGCTTTCAGTTTATACTGGGCCAGTCTAAAATTGATTTTAAGGGACTTATTCGATTTGGGCCTTCTGTGGGTTGCTTGAATTAGTCTAAAGCCTTTTCTTTTCTCCCTATCTCTATTTCATTTTTTAGATACACACAGTATATATACAATCTATTTGACTTGTTTTGAGTTATATTTTACATGTTTTAACCTCATCCGTTGATTATATACTAATCCTTCTCCTTTCATTTTATGCATGACCATCGCATACAAGTCTGAGAGACTCGTCTTCTTCCGCATTTGGTGTTAGGCTAAAAGCCCAACATGACTCCTCTCTCTGTCAGCCCGTCAGCTGTGCAAAAAATGATTCTGGGCCGAGGCCCATAATAGCAGCAACAGATTTGCAACAGTGGCCCCTGAAAATGGGCCAGATCCATTCAATTTTCTTCCCCTCTACCTTATTTTATGGTTGTATATTTTTATCGGCTTTGTATGATTAACCTTGTTTATTTTATTTTCTTGACTTAGATAAATCCTAATGAATTAGTAGGTTTAGTTTTAGTATTGGGTAGTTTAGTTTAAAGAAGACTAACCATCAACTCCATAAATCTTATTATCTTCTTTTTACGTTAAAACTATCTATAACGTTTAATATTTATATTTTATTCGGAATGATTGATTCTCAAAATGGCATGACTATATATATTTTATCATTTCAAGACGTCATTAATATGTCACTACAAATTCAAATATATTTTATAGGAAACTCATTCAAGTTGAAACATTCATGCATATTTTTAAGCATAATTAATATAACATATTTTGAATTCTATTTATAAGTCTAGATTTTTCTATATTGCTACATTCATATAATATAATTTATTCAAAGTTTAAAATTGCTAAATCCTTTTCTCAAAAGCTATTATTTATAGGCAAAATATCATAATCTCATACAAGTCTTATCTTGAATAGCATTTATTCTATTTTCATATAAAGTCTTAGTAACATTTAAACTTTATTTTAAATAGCATTTAAAATCCCCTTTTATGCGAGCTATTATACTTTCTACAAGTATTATTTTAAATAGCATTATTTATTACCTTCATTTAAAATCTAAGCAATATTTAAAAGTCTTATTTTTAATTAGCATTTAAAGTCCTCTTTTGTGCAAGTCATTTTATTTTTCATAAATCTTAACTAACATTACTTTCCTTCAAGACCTAAGCAATACTTGTAAGTCATTTTAAAATTTGAACATTGTATCTCACCCTAATTAATTAACCTAAGTTTGGCCGGATAACCGTAAGTTAACGGATTCTAAAGGATGTCTAACCCCTTCCCTTTAGGATAATATAGAACCCTTACCTAGAATCACATTGGTTAAGCAGACCATTAACAGAGGTTTAGTTTTAACTTTACCTTAGTTAATATCTAGGTGTCCTAATTCACCGTTAAAATTAATTAGGTGGCGACTCCTTAAAACAAACCAATATAGGAATCACCAATATGTTGTACTCCGCTTCAACCCGGTTAAAATGGGGTGTGACACCTATCTCACCAAAATTTTGCTGGAGACAAAGGCTTCACTAGAAGACGTTGAGAGACTTGGAGGGGCTGATAAGTCACCAAATTGGAAGCTTATTACTTCTCATGACACTGATTTTGCCTTTATGCCATTGATAAAATGGGACAATGAGGAGATACTTTAATTTAAAGAAGAAAACATTAAGCTATGTATTGATAATATATACAGAAATTACCAGGAAAACATAAATAATGCTTGCTGTTTACATTAACTTCGCTGGCTAACTACCCCCACATGACATCTGCATATTTGCGATTGAAGAAGGACCAGACTCCATATTGTTGGGAGCATTCGGTGTATCAGGAAGAGAAGAAGTTGATGGACTATATCGTACTAGTGTTTCCATAGGATGATCGAATTTACAAATGCCACTGAATTTGCAGAATCCTCTTTGCATATAAAAGGAACAAGGCTGCAACCCCTGCTTGACAAAATGAAAATAGTGGAGCATTCAATCAGATAATGAATTACACATGGCCACACTTTCAGGCTCAAGAAAAATCATTTTCCACGCACAAAATCAACACTAAAAGCCCAAGGTGGTGCATGAAACAAGGTTTGCATTCCCGGGGCAGTGGCGGAGCCAGTATATTCATCCAGGGGATTCAAAAAATTTAAAAGGTAAATACACGAAGAAGTCAGGAGGTTCAACATCTGCTATATATACATAACAAAATAATTTTAACTTTAAAAATACACTGTAATGTTTTACCGAGGGGATTCAGATGACCCCCTGGAGCCAATGTGGCTCCGCCCCTGTCCCGGGGGCGGAGCTATTGGAGCAGAAGGTTGTTCTTCACTAGGAAATCACAGTGAAAACCTCTTTTATATAGTTAGGATTTCTGGAACATGGGTTCACTACTAAAAAAAAAAAGGAGGAAAAAATATATTAAGTGGGAGTTGATCCCTAGACTTCTAGATAAAAAACTAAACCTTCAATCAAGTGCACCAATTAGCTTTTTTATAGCATGGGTTCCAGCACATAGCAATGGCGGAGCCAAGTGGTGGCCAAGGTGTTCACCCGAACCTGCTTTGGCAAAAAATTACCATGTATGCACAAGTTTAAAATTATTTTTTATGTATAAATTGTAAATGTTGAACTCCCTTGGCTTTCTCGTTTCTTACTCTTTTATATTTTTGAACCCCCGGTGAAAAATCCTGGCTCCGCCACTGGCAGATAGTATTATACTAATTTTAGAAAATATACGCATAAAATACCTAATTTTACGGAGAGACCGTGTGTTCACGTGCTCCAATTTTAGCACCTAAAATCGCCCCTGGGCGGAGCTGGGAAATCACACTGTATATAGAAAGCGAATTTTTTTTTTATATATATTGCGAGAATTCAACCCTTATATTTTGTGGGGACAGGCATTAACTCTGGATGTCGTGATATTTTCAAATTACAACATTTTGTTTTTCATTTCTTAGGAACGATAACTAACAGCAGCCCAATAAGTCACATAATTAAGGACCAGTTCCACCATATGGCACAGAGCATGAATAGGCAAGTATCTCTTTAGCTGCCATTAGTTTAGGTACAATAAAATAAAAAATACATGAATTCGCTGGCAATCATGCAGCAGAGCAGGCAAAGAAAGTCATGACAAAACCTTCAAATCATAATGCATCCACCAGCATAGTAAGGCCTGTCATGATCTCACTTTCAGGGAGGACCAAATAGCCAATGAATAGAAGTATATGACCTTAGCAAAAGAGTATACAGATTATCTAGATTCGATTCTAAATTCGTGATGCCAAGCCAAACAAAGGGGAGAAAGAAGGATATTAGTCCATACCGGACATAAAGGAAGGCCTAAGGAGCTGAAAGAACAGTTTTTCTTTGATGCAACCGAGTCAGCAGGTGATACCTACAGGATGATCCGAATTTACAATCCCCGGTTTTCATGTAATATTGACATACTGGTTCTCCTGGCCTTTCTGGAAAATGTTTTTCCTCCAATGTCGCTGCAAAGGCAGAGGGTTGAGAACCAGGAGATAGTGCAGGACTTGCTTGTCCCTGCAAAAACAAATTAATCACCCCATAAGATTGTTATTTACATTGGAAATGACAAAAATGGTCTCTTATGTTTGAGGGTAGGTTCAAAATCGTCCCTTAAGTATGCACCGAACAGTTATAGTATAAGTTTGCCGATAATTTCCTTTTTCCATAGTTCCGTCAAATCTAACAGAAAGAATTCGATAAATATTTGACGGGAGACAAGAAGTTTTAAACTTTTGCCAATCTTAAAGCACCAAAATTGTTCAATGCATACTTAAGGGACTATATTGAACCTACACTCAAACATAAGATTATTGATTGAAAGATTATCTCTATCTTTACCGAGTATGTGCTCCAATTCTGAATGAGCACAACTCCTGGCTGAAGCAGAACCGGACCATAAGTACGAGGTACATAAGGACCAGGTAAGAGCAGAGGCCTTGCTACTATAGAGCTAGTTGATGTACTGTTATATTCTTCAGGAGGAGCAAGAAGAGATGCCCCGGTCGGATAAAATGGACGTGCAATTGCTCGCTCTGATACCTCAGCAGGATAAGGATGATGGAATTTGTGTTGTGCCAAATTTGCATTGCCCAGTTTTCAAATGATCTCTTTCCTCCTGTTGCAATTGATAAAGTTTGACAACTCTTAGTAAAACTTATCGGCAGACTACACAAGTGCATACAGTCAAAACCTTTCTATAAGAACGTTGTTTGTTCCCTTATTTTGTGGCTGCTATTGTGAAATGCTATTATAGAAAACATATAATATAACTTAACATGAAAGATCGGTTCCACGAAAAACATGATTGTTATAGTGAAATGTTATTATAGAGGATGGTTGCTATGAAGAAGTCTGACCGTACATATAATGCAATAGATCGATTATCAGGCGTAATAGGTATCCATTAACATCTAGTGGTATATTGTTTGAGGATCCACCCAAGTTTCTTGGATGGTGGAACTTGCGTGATGCACTATATTTACAGGCCCCGTTCTTAGATAGTACTGCATATAGAAATTATCCAGTCATCACACATGAAATCAATATGTTATACACAGAAGAAAGAGAATAGAAATGTAAGACTCGTAAATCTCGGGATAGAAATAGAGGTACCTGGCATGTAGGCTCTTCTACTCGTTCCGGGTGTTCACTTCCTCCCAACTGCACCGCACCAACCTGAAATCCGAGCAACTCACAAGCAGTGGCGGAGCCAGGATTTCCACCGAGGGAGTTCAAAATATAAAAAAATAAACATACGAAGAAGCCTAAGGGGTTCAACATCCACTATATATACATAAAAAATAATTTTAACCTTGTAAAACAATATTTTTTTCTGTCGAGGGGGTTCGGATGAACACCCTTGGCGTAGTGTGGCTCCGCCACTGCTCCCAAGTAAAGGTTAAAGCAACTCATACTTTCCATTCCAAGAAACTAATAGAATATCCACAAGATGAAAAAACCTACTCCTCCGTGCCAATTTATGTGACACTCTTTCCTTTTCAGTCAGTCTCAGATAAATGACACCTATCTATATTTAGTGACAATTTAACTTTAAACTTTCTATTATGCCCTTAATTGTCACACAAATATCTATAGCTTATTATAAACCGCAAGTTTCAAAAGTCTTAATTTCGTTCTCATACTCAGTGCCCAATCAGATACCTTCACATAATTGGGACGGAAGACGTAGTAAAAATAGTTCATTTCTACTTCCATCTTGTTAGTGATACAAAGATAAAAGCATAAAATTCTGGGCATATAGTGCCACTTTTTACATGTAACTTTCTAGAATATGCCTAATTGGGTAACCTATAAAAGTAAAGTAAATAACCGATAGTGTATGAATACTTTAACCAGTTAAGTGTATATAAGTTAAATCCAATTTAATAAGCTTGTCGGTTCACGATTCTCTATGAAGCTATGGGCTCCATTAAAAATGTAATGAGGATAGTAACTTTAAATATTAGATTTACATCTGATTAGTGTGCTTAATTAACACAACTAAGACGAGATCAACAACTTACAGAGCTTCGATCAGGTGGATGAATATACCGGCATTTAGCACCATATCCGCACGACCCGGTTATATACAATCCGAACCTTCACATTGATTCTACATTGTCAAAACACAAAAAGAAAACACAACCCATTTTAGAAATAAACAATTTGGATCATCACAAACCCTTAAAAAAAAAAATCACACAAAATGTACACATGATCCCAAAAAACAAAAACAGCCGAAACGTCAAATCCATCAAAGCAAAAATGCAAAAGGAAAGTTGTTTCTTTGGTGAATTATAGGTAACATAACAGGAAAAATACTCTGTACGCTATATATTCACTCTAACTTTTTGAACCAATAGTGGTATTTTTCATCCCCGAGTATCTTTAATTTCCCATTTATAATAAAATTCACTATTGGTTCCAAAATTAAAAAAAATAAAACCTCAGTTCCATCCCCGAGCATCGATCTTTAATTTCCCATTGATAAAAGATACCACTATTGGTTCAAAAAATAATTCTTCATTTCCATTGCCGAGCATCTTTAATTTCCCATTTGTCAAAAAATACCGCTATTGGTTCAAAAAGAATTTCTCATTTCCATCGCAGAGCATCTTTGAATTTCCCACTTATCAAAAAAGACCACTATTGATTCAAAAACAAATCCTCATTTCCATCACCGAGCATCTTTAATTTCCCATTTATCAAAAATACCACTATTGGTTCAAAAAAAAAATCCTCATTTCCATCGCGAGCATCTTTAATTTCCCATTTATCAAGAAAACATACCACTCTATTGTTTTTTTACTTTGTTTAAATTTTTGTGTCATTCTTGTGCAATGACTGTGCCAATTTTGTCTATATGAAAAAACTCACCTTTGGTCAATTTTATCATCCGTCACGTTTTTGGGTAAAAAATGACCTCGATGTTACATTTTTGGCTCATTTTGTTGACTAATTTTTTGGAGCCAAAAACGTAATGCAGGAAAAAGTTGACCAATTTTTTGTTTCAGTGCCATTTTTGTGCAATGATTATGCTAATTTTCTCTATATGAAAAAACTTACCTTCGAGACCGGTTTCCAGCCTCACGGAAATCCATTCCGACTGTTGATCGGACTGTAACCAACCGAACAACTCCATTTTTATCTGAATCTGCTTTTTTCTTCGACCAAAGAATCAACAAAAATTGGAAAAAGGGGCAAAGCATTTACACTGATACAGAACTGATCAAAGAACTAGATCGTACGTGTATATATGTACACAAGGAAGTGACCTTTTAGTATACCTTTTTTGTTTCTGACTTATCGTCATTTAAGGTTTAGAATTGTTAGCTTCCGCGTGACACTATGTTATTTCGATCCCAACATCAATTTCTATATGGATTATGAGATAGAACACAGAGTGAGTGTGTGTTTTAGGTGTTTTCTTTGGTCCTCTCAGGAGAGAGTTCGTACAGTGGAGTGAAGTGAGCTTTTTTGAGATTGTTTGCTTATATACTTCACACACAAGCACTCTCTCTCTCTCTCTTTCTTTCTTTCTTTCTTTCTTTCTTTCTTTCTTTCTTTCTTTCTTTCTGTATTTCTGTATAACTGTTTTTTTCCTATGTACCCGCCAAAGTATGGAAAGGGGGTTAAGCATTAAATGAAACTACCACCCTTTAACCTTTTACGTGCCAGCAGTCCAGCTCAAGCGAATTTAGAATTCAAATTTTATCAATAAGATACAGATTTTCTTGATGTGTCGAATTTGAAGTTAATTACTTTCACTTATTTAATAATTTAATTCAAAAAGTAAAAGGACTATCTAATATACACTCAAGACGAGCTTACAAGAATAAGAATGTTTGCTCTAATGACGGAGAAGCCAACTAAATTAAGTTTAAGGAAACTATACATAAGTTACTCCTCAAACATGTTTCATGTCAATTGAGTTAATTATATGATGTTAGCTTTAGATATGAGGTCTCATCAAATGTTTTACTTTTGCGATAATAATAAAGAACATATAAATAGGGTTTTAGATTTTGAGAATCATAGGGGAAATTACAAATTAGGGATCTCCTTAATTTTATATTTCTACTCCTCAAACATGTTTCATGTCAATTGAGTTAATTATATGATGTTAGCTTTAGATATGAGGTCTCATCAAATGTTTTACTTTTGCGATAATAATAAAGAACATATAAACAGGGTTTTAGATTTTGAGAATCATAGGGGAAATTACAAATTAGGGATCTCCTTAATTTTATATTTCTATCTGAAATGCTTCTGTTAACTCCTAAAAAGTAAAGTCACAAAAAATGTATTTCCACCATCCTAAAAACGCATAAGGATAGAAAGAGCCTTAAGTGGAGTAATGTAACAAAGAATGCATTTCCACCTTCCTAGAAGCGTGTAAGAAAAGAAGAGGCATTAATAAGAGAATACAACTGTATTCAAACACTTTTTTTTTTTTGCAGAAGATGTTAAAGCAACTCTTACATTTAAATTTTATTTTAGGAGTTTTCACCCTATTTCGATATATTTATCGTGACTTGATTAAATTTGTAAATGCTGATATTTGGCTCAAATATATGCTATTTTGTGATGCTTTTATGCTCCTTCTCAGTACTTAGATTGCTCTTTTGGATGTGAATTTATATATATGAGCTTATGTTGGTATATTTCAGTTGTAGGCGAAGTTTCGTCGCATTTTGAGCTAAAACGAAGTCGAACGAGTAGAGAAACGGACCAAAGTCGAAAATCGGACAAAAGCTGAAAATATTAGTTGAGCATTCCACCCAACATGTCATGGCGGGTGGCACGGCCAGCTTGCAAAAACTTCAGAGACACACTTTGGGCGTGCCACCTTGGTGCCATGCCCGCAACGTCAGTATTTCCTAATCTTTCTAGGAATTGGTTTTTAAGGCCCAGCCTTTTTGTAAACTATAAATAGATCCCAAACACGATTGTTAGGTATCTTGGACGTATATTTGCCGCAGAACAAGGGACAAGATCAATTCTTATTGGGTGTATCTCTTTTCTTCTCTATTTCATTATTGAACCTTGTATTATTCATGAATTCTTGTGCTCTTGGGCGAATCATGAGTAGCTAAACCTTGTAGCTCTAGGGTTGTGGCACTAATATGAAAGTTGGCGTTTGACTAATATTTATATCTATTGGCTTTCCATAATTGGGTTATTTATTTATTCTTGAGTTTAATTGTTTGATTATTTGATGAAACAGTTAAGTACTATTTGTGACTCGTTAATTGAATTTGAAAAGGAGAATTTCGAGCGTAATAAGAATAAATAGGGCGTGTTCATGAACCTCTAGATAGGGAATCGTTTCGCTAATGAGGATAAAAATATACCATTTAGCCTCGCTTAGTTGAATACGAAAATTTAAATGCGTTCAGCTATTTCCTAATGACCATAGAAATATAGGCATTGGAGTAGTTTGAATAGGCTTAGGGCTATCAGCATGATGCAGATAAGTAAAATTAACCTGCAATTAGTAACTCAGGAAAATCAATAGGTGTAACGATTGGAAGATTCAACTGGATTGCTAGTTGCCATAGCCCTGAATCTCTCTCTCATCTAATAAAACCCAACTCTCTTTAGGTCCAAATCATTCCTACTGTTTTTTTTAGTCGATACTTTAGTTACAATAAACTCCACAATTGTTTACTCTCATGAATAGTTACATGTTGAATTCGAATTAGACAGTCAATCATATAAGTCTTTGTGGGTGCTATATTTGGACTTTAATCCTATATTGCTTGGCTACCACATATTTTTCTGTGTGTGTTTGGAGCAACATTTGCGCTGAGAAATTCTACACTGGGGGGAAAGTCGCTCCCTACAAAGGCTAGCTACTTTATACTCGAATCTAAAATATCTAGTTAAAAATAAATAATTATTTACCACTCCACCATAATCATTGACGATAAGATGAAACTTTCATTTGTTTAATTAAGACATGTTAGTTAGTGTTTTCTTTTCACAAGCAATTGTTCTTACGGTTTTTTAACCAAATGATAGCAACCGACACTTGTTTTCCTTTAAATTTTGAAATTACTGTCATGTCCTTCACATACTTGCAAAGGACATTCGTGATCCTTTCATCCTCAAAAGTACATTGGAATTATCTCTAGGGGTCCCACTAAAATGTCTTTTTATAAGTATAATTTGAGTGGACATGACATTTCTTATGGGTTCAAGTTTAGTTGATTAGTAGTGGGGTAGTTCGTTAACGTTTATTACTAATTGTCACTTCTAACATTTACCAGAATCCATTTTGGAAAATGTTTGACTAGGCACAAAAAAGCTTTCAACTTCTTATTTATATTTCTTTCTTTTTTCGATTGACCCCTCCTCATATATTGGTTCTACATTGCCAAACACAAAAAAATAAACAAAACCTATTTCAGAAATAAATCATTTGGATCATCAGAAACCCTAAACACACACACACACAATGTACACGTGATCCCCAAAAAGAAAAACACAAACAACCCCAAAAGTCAAAATTCATCAAAGCAAAAATGCAAAAGGAAAGTTGTTTCTTTGGTGGTGACTATAGGTAACATAAAAGGAAAAAAAAACTTAGTACAGTACCATATATTCACTTTAATTATTTTTAACCAATAGTAGTATTTTCCATCCCCAAGCATCTTTAATTTTCCCTTTATGAAAAAATACCACTATTGGTTCCAAAAACAAATCCCTCATTTCCAATTTGTGCATCTTTAATTTCCCTGAGAAAGAATTAATAAATGTCTTTTTACAATTTTACCACCGGGATTCTAATACCGACTGGGTCGTTTGGTTCAAAACCAGGATATCTCGAATTATAATCAGGATTATAACAATCAATCTCGCCTTTTATATGGGATAAGTTGTTAAAAAAAACCTCATTTCCATCCCCGAGCATCTTTTCTTTAATTTTCCATTCATCATAAAATACCACTATTGGTAAAAAACAAAAACAAAAAAGCCCTCATTTCCATCCCCGAGCATCTTTAATTCCCCATTTATAGAAAGTTACCACTATTGGTTCAAAAAACTTCCTCATTTCCATCGCTGAGCATCTTTAATTTCCCATTTATATATAAAAAAAATAAAAAAAAAGATCGCATATTTTAAATTTTTTCGTCATTTTTGTACAATGACTGTGCTAATTTTCTCTGTATGAAAACTTACCTTTAGGTCCAACCGGAACCCATTCCAACTGCTGATCGGACTGTGACCAACCGTACGACTCCATTTTTATCTGAATTTGCTTTTTTCTTCGACTAAAGAATAAACAAAATGGAAAAAGGGGGCAAAGAATTTACACTGATACAAAACTTATCAAAGAACTAGATTGTGTATATAGTATACACAAAGAACTGGCCTTAGCTTTTAGTATACCTTTTTTGTTTCTGATTTATCGTCGTTTGAGGTTTAGAATTGTTAGCTCCCACATGACACAGTGTTATTTCGATCCCAACTTCAATTTCTATGTGGATTATGAGATAGAACACAGAGTGAGTGTGCGTGTTTTGGCGTTTTGATAAAATATGGAAATATAAATTCTAATCTAGAAAGCAAGTAAATTGATCAATGGCAACAAGAATGGAATAAAGGAAACTACTTCTCAAGTAACGATCCAATCTATTTCACGAATTATAAATAATAGCAAGTTTATGTTATTTAGCCTCGGATAATGACTCTAAATTAACTTCTTCCGAAGATTAACTAGACTACCCAATTGAAGATCCCTCAAGCAATTAGGAGCATTAAGAACACCCGAATATGGCTACAAGTGGTATTGCCTATTCCTAGGTCAACTTCCATTAGATGAGGGTTAACACCCCAAATTCATGTTAATTATTCTATCCCAACTCCGTTCTTCCTCTTCCGAGTTTCAAACAAAGTAAATGGGCGAGTTCAACGGTTAGCTAATCCATTGAAAACATTCAAGAACAAGAATAATTAAAATAGCAAGAACTTACTTGATTAAGAATAATACATATGAATAAATAAGCACAACAAGAGTGTCAATCTTAATTGTCACCAAGAGATTTCCATCAACAAGGATTAAATATAGAGAGAACATTTTTGTAGGAACCCTAGCCTCCAAGTTGTGAAAGCTGCCAAAGATAATAATGTTTTTGCCCTAGTTTTCTATTTAAAGGGACTGGAATAGCAGAAATCGTCAAAGGCCTTGTTCTGGTCGAACTGGGCTAGAAATCCTTCAGCGCGAACGTGTGAAGTCACGCCAGTTCTTCAGCGCGAACGCGTGATACACCAGCGCGAACGCGTATACTTAATAACGCGCGTGTGCGCGATCGCGTGAACTTGAAGCGCGAACGCGTGTAGTTAATATCGCGCGTGGGCGCGATCGCCTGGGATACCTGCGCGAACGCGCAGAGTATTTTTCCATGAAATTTTCCAGAACCTCCAGTTATTTCCAGTGATCAACGTTTTGTGCTCTGTTTTGCTTGTTTTCCACACTTAGGCTCTAGGGACCTCGTATTACCTGAAACATGATAAAAATCACGTGAAATAACATAGACTTGCTTGAAAACAAGTAAAACTTATAGCCGAAAAGCGTCGATTTTGGCGTAAAATCACGCCACATCAACACCCCCAACTTAAAGTATTTGCTTGTCCTCAAGCAAGCCATACAAAACAACGACTCGATCTAATACCTAGATATCATAGAGTAACAATGTCTACATTGGTTTTGACTCTGACTACCGGCATGCATGTTTTCCTTTAAACGACCACCCCAACTTTCTACTTTAAAGCAATATGCACAACTCAAGAACACGACGACTAACAATGAAGCTTCAATGAATGACATTACATTATCGAACATATTATGGTGCACACAAACGCTACTTTAGGCGGTCACTTTATTTTGTTCAATTCTCATCCTTATGCCCTCACATAGACCAAAGAATGTCCCAACACACATAAATACGACAAGAATGGGACGAAGACAAAAGAGAAGAGAAAAACACTCACACTCACACAGAAATTCATATCTACACATGCAAATACCATAGGCTTGCCCTTATTTTCTATGTTTCTATGTTTTCATCCTAGGCTCGTTCGGTTGTGATCACATTAGGACTTGTTTCGGCTTGTAATGTAGGTTTAGGGACGGGTCGGATACTTTTTGGATATTAGTGACTCACCCTCCTTGAACACTACAATCATCTTGTCACCTTAATTTACCTCTTTTCTTTCCACCCCTTTATTTTCTTTCAGTTTTCGACCTCGATGTGGTTTTACTCCTAACCAATTTATAAATCTCTTTTTTTTTCACAACAATTTTCTGATTTTTTTTATTATATATATATATATACGCAACTACCACATCGAATCTCCATTAGCAAACTCCACCACCCCCAACTTATGTTTTTAACATGTACTCCACATTTAATTCACCCTCAACTTAGGCATTTTGCCTCATCTAACTAGTAGCATCAAGGAGGGAATGGGTGCGAAGATGGATTAATTTCACAAAGGGTAAGGTTTCATAATTTGCTAGCCAAGAAAAAGGTCAAAAAGGCTCAAAAGGGAAACTAAGGGTATTTAACACTTTTGGTAAGGCTTATTTAGGCAAAGTGACTATTTCAACAAAGAAAGTCTAAGATCATCTCACAACCAAACTAACTTTCGGATTTCATACAAGACCAACCGGGCAAGTTCTAGATTATACATGCATAAACAGAATCAAACTAACAACTCACACACACATTGGCATAAGGACAATTATTTTTACACTTGTGACCTCCTAAATAGTCATTTATCACACACAATACCCCAATAATAATAATGTCATATAAAGAATCAATCATGTTAATCAATCCTGTTCTAAGTATGCGTTTTTCAAAATTTCGAGGGGTCCAAAATTTCCAACAAACCACAATACATGCCATTAGTTACCAAGTAATACCAAATAAGCCAAAATTACTCTACTCAACCTAAGTAACATCCTAAACATGCCAGTTTCAACAAAATGAAAATCCCCCTCAGGAAAAGAACTCTGGCAAAGAAAAGCCGAAGGGGTTCCTAAACACCTATTTACCCTACAACGATACCAAATAGCCACCCCCAACTAAAAAACTTGCAGTGCCCTCACTGCATCACATCAACATACAAAAACATTTTTAAGCATACCTGCCAGCACTGAGTGCTATGGTCATCTCTGCTCCTCTTCAGAACAGGAGCTGCTGGGCTCTGGCAGGACAAAATCTTCCTTATTTTCCACCTCCTCATGCTGTGCTCCGCACACACTCCTCAAAATACTCATCATCTTGTTCAGAAATTTGCTTTGCTTCTTGGCGTGCTCTCTTGCCTTTTTCTGCCTCCTCTCTATCTTACCCTGCTTTTCCTTTATATGCTTCATGTCCTCCACCACTCCTACTAATGTCGGAACACCAAGACCAGAGGGAGCTGTAGATGTGCCTTCTCTATGTGGGCCCGAACGGAGACTAGCCACTAGCTGCTGAATCCGATTGTCCACCCCATGGACCTGGGTGGAGATATATTGGAAAGGCCTGGCTGTTTTTTGTAGTGGTGGTAGGATTGGTATAGCCATAGGAGGGGCAGATGCCCCACCAGTAGGATCTGATGCAGTAGATGTAAACTGCCCAAATGACGAGGCTGCTATATCAATCTTCCTTTTCTTCTGTATATTACCAGGCCCTCTCTTTTTCAAAGGATGAATCGGTCCACCATGTCCCTTTTCTTTGTCACCTGGCCTTGTGGGCACTCCATCAGTGGAGCACAAGTAAGTGATCAATGACGGGAAGAATAGACTCTTGGTCCGTTCAAGCACCACCTCTCGTATTTCTTGCATAATGAGCCTCCCCACGTCGACAGGTAACCCTTCCATCACAGCACAAATTAATTTAGCCCTCTCAATGGGCATCTCTGAATCATGTTTGGAAGGCAGCACCCTGGATGTGACAATATCAAGCCAGGTTTTGGCCTCAGCGGTGAACTCTGCGGAGTCAATCTTTCTCTGCGTTGTGGTCAGCCACTTTGGTTGCTCCCCACCGTGGAGGTGGGTCACAAACCATTGTTGCCGCATTTGTTCGTACATCTGTGCCATCTCGCTGTTGTCTCCATCCTGCAGATTGTAATAGGCATTGATTCTAGAGGCATTGCACAGGACATCCACACCTCTGACTTTGACAATTGCCCTATGTGTAATGTCTACCTCTGCAGCATTTGCATAGAATTCCCGCACAAGTGTATGATTTGCCCTGATTGGTTCATCCGCAAAGCGTATCCATCCACTTGTTACCAACCTTCCATAGAACTCGGGCATCTTTTCCTCCAAATTTTCTGTTACAATGCCCCCCTCTTCGATGAAGCTCTTTCCCAGCAGTCTATCATATAGCTTCGAACATTTTGCTGACTGGAAGGTGGTGGTGTCATAGTATTCAATCAAGGGCACTTGGGCAGCATTGGATGATGAAGCCATTTTTTAAGTTTAAGTACCTACAAAACAAACACCATGCATATGAACACCTACAATGATGTATAATGAGGTAATTAGGCCAAAGAAATTGGTTGCCAAAGTTTTGGGCAGCTCTGTACGAGTTTTCTGTTTGTGGACTGTCGGATTTCCTTCAGCGCGATCGCGCAACACACTGGCACGATCGCGCCATTTTGAGCATTTTCTTCACCGCGATCGCGGTTCAACATGACGCGTTCGCGCAATATTTCAGCCATTATTCAGCCCGTTCGCGTCTATTATTGGCGCGATCGCGCTGAATCGTTTCAGATTCTCAGAAACATTTTCACAAACAGGTTATGGGCATCATTTTTGGGGCTTCAATTCAATGATTTTAAGCACGTATTTTGCCCCATTTTTTCTTTTCATCTCAACACCCAACTCTCAACTCACATTACTCACAACAAACAACAGTTTACATGACAAGAAATTCAACAATTTCATCACATTTTCATGCTTAAACAAGTGGAAGAAAAAAAAAATTCTCTTTCACAATTTCTAACATGGAAAGATGATAAAAACAACCCTAGGAACAAGACAATGAAAGAATCACATACCTTGTGGTTGCAAGTTGAAGAATTTTTCCAAAAATTTAAAGTTTGGTTTGAGAGAGAATTTAGGGGAATGGGAGGAAAGTGGGGGTTTAACCCCCAGGTCTTCTGTTTTGTAACTGAAAAACGCGCGTCTGCGCGTTCGCGTGGCCCTATGGCGCGTTCGCGCAGAGTAATTTTTTTTTTTTAACGCGTTCGCGTCATGTTATTGCGCGATCGCGCAGAGATAATTCAGACCCCATTTTTCCAGAGTCAGAAAACAAGTACAGAAACCAGTCTAACAAATTATAACTCATGTTTCAGCAGCAGCTACTGATTTGTGGCTGTTCTGAAAACCCAACCTGCTAAAAACAATTCCAAAAATTTTAAAACTTTACAGATTAGTCACAAATTATAAACTAAACTGTTCTAAAAAATCAAATTTCAAAAACGATTTAAAATTTTTAAAACGATGGGTTGCCTCCCACCAAGCGCTTAAGTTAACGTCGCGGCATGACGGTTACCTTTACCGCTTTTCTCGCCATTTGGAGCTTATGAATTGGGCACCTAACTTGGAATCAAGTTTGTGACCACGGGCAGCGGGGGTGGTAAATATCTGATCACACCAAGTAAAATATTGTTCATCCTACACTTCTTGGCTTTCAAGTGAGGAATGTCATTTTGCCTTGTTGAATTTTCAAATTGCAAAATATAAGGCTCTTGAACTTTTTGAATTATGACATCCTCTTTTTCCCCCGGATTGGGGTCAACACCAACCATATTGTTCAGAACAATGGTTGACTCCCATTCATTTTTTTCTTTGGCATTCCCAATAAACTCATCTTCATGATTTACCCTTTTATCTTGAGCATTGGAGAGTTTGTAATGATTTGCCCACGGAAGATTTTCTTCTTTTGTCATCAAACCAAGTTGGAGACTAGTTTCCAAATACTCTTCTAAGGCTTTTTGATTTTCATTACCCTCACCTAATAGACACTCCATTATGAGTTTGAACTCACCAATTTGGTCATGTTCACAATAAAAGTCATTACTAAACAAGCTTTCATGGAAAGATGTCATTTTTTAATTTTTTTTAAATAAAATAAAACACAGAAAACAACTACACAAATATTTACGGGTTCGGTTCAAAGCAAATTAGCTTATTTCCTAGATTAGCCAAAATACACCAATTGTTCCCCGGCAACGGCGCCAAAATTTGATACGCTCAAATTACACCTATTAATGGTATAACGCGGACGTTGTCAAATATAGTAACCCAACAAGGTTGGGGTCGAATCCCACAGAGAACAATATGTAGGCGATTTAAGCAGATTAGGAATTATCACTAACAATAGCTATGTCAGAACGCATCAATGGTGGTTTTTGATAAGGTTTTGATAAAATATGGAAATATAAATTCTAATCTAGAAAGCAAGTAAATTGATCAATGGCAACAAGAATGGAATAAAGGAAACTACTTCTCAAGTAACGATCCAATCTATTTCACGAATTATAAATAATAACAAGTTTATGTTATTTAGCCTCGGATAATGACTCTAAATTAACTTCTTCCGAAGATTAACTAGACTACCCAATTGAAGATCCCTCAAGCAATTAGGAGCATTAAGAACACCCGAATATGGCTACAAGTGGTATTGCCTATTCCTAGGTCAACTTCCATTAGATGAGGGTTAACGCCCCAAATTCATGTTAATTATTCTATCCCAACTCCGTTCTTCCTCTTCCGAGTTTCAAACAAAGTAAATGGGCGAGTTCAACGGTTAGCTAATCCATTGAAAACATTCAAGAACAAGAATAATTAAAATAGCAAGAACTTACTTGATTAAGAATAATACATATGAATAAATAAGCACAACAAGAGTGTCAATCTTAATTGTCACCAAGAGATTTCCATCAACAAGGATTAAATATAGAGAGAACATTTTTGTAGGAACCCTAGCCTCCAAGTTGTGAAAGCTGCCAAAGATAATAATGTTTTTGCCCTAGTTTTCTATTTAAAGGGACTGGAATAGCAGAAATCGTCAAAGGCCTTGTTCTGGTCGAACTGGGCTAGAAATCCTTCAGCGCGAACGCGTGAAGTCACCCCAGTTCTTCAGCGCGAACGCGTGATACACCAGCGCGAACGCGTATACTTAATAACGCGCGTGTGCGCGATCGCGTGAACTTGAAGCGCGAACGCGTGTAGTTAATATCGCGCGTGGGCGCGATCGCCTGGGATACCTGCGCGAACGCGCAGAGTATTTTTCCATGAAATTTTCCAGAACCTCCAGTTATTTCCAGTGATCAACGTTTTGTGCTCTGTTTTGCTTGTTTTCCACACTTAGGCTCTAGGGACCTCGTACTACCTGAAACATGATAAAAACCACGTGAAATAACATAGACTTGCTTGAAAACAAGTAAAACTTATAGCCGAAAAGCGTCGATTTTGGCGTAAAATCACGCCACATCAGTCATAGAGGGTTATTTTCCTTAAATGAAACCACCATCCTTTAACAAATTTATGTGTGAGGAGTCCAACACAAGCGAGTTTAGAATTTAAATTTTATCAATTAAATCTAGATTTTTATTTTTTTATTGAGTTTGAAGTTAATTACTTTTACTTATTTAATAATTTAATTCCAAAGTAAAATGACTACCTAATACTCTCAAGACGAGCTTACAAGAATAAAAAAGTTTTCTCTAATAACGGAGAAACCAACTAAATTAAGTTTAAGGAAACTACATAAATTACTCCTCAAACTTGTTTCACGTCAATTGAGTTAATTATATGATGTTAGCTTTAGCCTTTAGATACGAGGTCTTATCAAATGTTTTACTTTTGTAATAATAATAAAGAACATATAAACAGGGTTTTAGATTTTGAGAACCAAAGGGGAAATTACAAATTAGCGACCTCTTTAATTTATATTTTTGACCGAAATGCTTCTGTTAACTCGTAAAAAGTAACGTCACAAAGAATGTATTTCCACCATCCTAAAAGCGTGTAAGGAGAGCAAAAGAAGTAACGTAACAAAGAATGTATTTCCACCTTCCTAGAAGCGTGTAAGAAGAGAAGAGACATTAAAAACATAATACAATTGTATTCCAACACACTTTTTTTTTTTTGCAGATGTTTTCAAAGCCACTCTTACATTAAAGTTTTATTTTAGGAGTTTTTTACCCTATTTTCAATATTTTTATCGGGACGTGATTAAATTTTAATTTGCTGATATTTGACACAATATGCTATTTTGTGATGCTTTTATGCTCCTTCTGGGTACTTAGATTTCTCTTTTGTATGTAAATTTATATATTATATGAGGTTATATATGTTGGTATATTTTAATTGTAGGTGAAGTTTCGTGGTATTTTGAGCTAAAATGAAGTCAAACGAGCAGAGAAACGGACCAAAGTCAAAAATCAGATAAAGGCTGAAAATAATAGTTGGGCATGCCACCCAACATGTCACGGCAGGTGGCATGGCCATCCTGCAAAAACTTCAGAGACACAGGCGTGCCACCTTGGTGCCATGCGCACGACTTCAGAATTTCCTACTCTTTCTAGGATTTGGTTTTTAAGGCCTAGCCTTTTCGTAAACTATAAATAGCGATTTTGGGTATCTTTGACGTATTTTTGCCGCATAGCAAGGGACAAGAGTAATTCTTCTAGGGTTTATCTCTTTTCATCTCTATTTCATCATTGAAGCTTGTATTATTCATGAATTCTTGTGTTCTTGCTCGAATCATGAGTAGCTAAACCTTGTAGCTCTAGGGTTGTGGCACTTGTATGAAAGTTGATGTTTGGCTATTATTTATATCTATTGGCTTTCCATAATTGGGTTCTTTATTTATTCTTGATTTTAATTGTTTGATTATTTGACGAAATAATTAAGCACTATCTGTGGCTCGTTAATTGAACTTGAAAAGGAGAATTGCGAGCGTAATATAAGATAAATAGGGTGTGTTCGTGACTCTAGATAGGAAATCGTTTCGCTAATGAGGATAAAAATATACCATTTAGCCTCGCTTAGTTGAATATGGAGATTTAAATGTGTTCGGCTATCTCCCTTCTATCAAAAAATACCACCATTGGTTAAAAAAAACATCATTTTCTCGGGCATCTTTAATTTCCCATTCGTAAAAAAATACCACTATAGGTTAAAATTATTCCCTCATCTCCATCCCCCGAGCATCTTTATTTTCCAATTTATCAAAAAATACCACTACTGGTTCTAAAATAAAAATCCCTCATTTCTATGCCCCGAGCATCTTTAATTTCCCATTTATTAAAAAAAAAAAAAATACCACTACTACTTCAAAAAAATCCCTCATTTCCATTGTTGAGCATCTTTTATTTTCCATTTATCAAAAAAAAAAAAATACCACTATTGGTTCAAAAAAATCCCTCATTTCCATCCCCGAGAATCTTTAACTTCCCATTTATCAAAAAAAAAAAAAAAGATCGTGTATTTTAAATTTCTGTGCCATTTTTGTGCAATGACTGCTAATTTTCTCTATATGAAAACTTACCTTCTAAGTCCAACAGGAAACCATTCCGACTGCTGATCCGACTGTGACCAACCATACAGCTCCACTTTTATCTGAATCCGCTTTTTTCTTCGACTAAAGAATCAAGAAAAACTGGAAAAAGGGGCAAAAATTTACACTGATCAAAGAACTAGATTGAGTATATGTACACATAGAGCTAACCTTTTAGTAGATCTTTTTTGTTTCTGATTTATCGTCGTTTAAGGTTTGCAATGATTAGCTTCCACATGCCACCATGCATGTTATTTTGATCCCACCATCAATTTCTATATGGATTATGAGTACGAACTAAATGCAGAGTGAGTGTGTATTTTTGGTGTTTTTTTTCTTTTTCTGTAGAGGTTCGTACAGTGGAGTCAGGTATGTGAAGTGAGTTTTTTTTTTTTGTGTGTGTTCTTTCTTTGAGAGCGGATTTGCTTGTATATTTCACACCACTTCCAACCCAATATGCATAACAACACTTTTTCAAGTAATGCCCAATTCTACCCATCGGAAACTGCAGATCCGCCTTAATGGAAGGGAAAACGGGCTTCTTCTTGGGCCCACCTCCCTTTCTTCCACCAGCACCTTTCTTCTCCATTTTAAAAAAGAAAATAACAACAAATAATATTTCAAAAGTGTTTTGTTTTGCTTGTAGGAATTGATTGTGATGGATTTTTGAGTTAAACAGTGAGCTGACGTTTTTATATGATTTTTGTGTTTGAAGAAATGATTTTAGTAGTGAGAGGTGTTTTGAGTCGTTGATTTGGGGTAAATCTATGGGTGTGAGATGAGAGGATGGAGAGCGCGATGGCCTGATGAATGAGGTTGATAGACTGGATAAGCCTAAAGCGTTTGCACAAGAAAAGTTTTTTCCTAAAAAAAAAAAAAAAATAGGAGCTAGAAGGACTCGCCAAAATAAAATGTGGTGTTCAAATAAAACAAAAAAAACCGAACCAAACTGATAAAGCGAGTTAAATTAAATTAATAAACAATTAAATCGCTGTCTCACTTCTTTGCTAATTAAGGGGGGTACATTTGTCAATTAAGGCAACAGTTCAAAAACGTCACAAGGACAAGCAAGGAATTTATCATACATAACCCCTAAAGAGTTTGTGAAACTACAACTAGTCTCGTGACCTTAGCTAAAAAGTGTACAGATTATCTAGATTGGATTCTAAGGGTGTGTTTGCTATGGAGGAAAATATTTTCTAGAAAATGTTTTTCAATTTCTCGTGTTTGTACGAAACATTTCTCTAGGAAAACAAATTCCTTAAAAATGAGATAATTGACGTCCATAATGGAAGTAGGGAAAAACAAGCTCCATAAGTGACATTCCAATTTTGTCTCCTCTCAACCCACCCAACGCCCCCAACACGTCATCACCATCCCACCCTCTGCCACCCCTAAACCATCACTCCCCACCCAATGTTTTGCTAGATTACGTACAAATGCTTTTGGGATAAAGAAATTTGGTTACTTACCAACTTGTAGAATATAAGTAAGAAATCCACTTGTTTTCCAAGAAAACATTTTCTATCATGGATAACATTTTCCTTCATATCAAACACACCCTAAATTCGTTAGTATGAAACTTTCCATTTGTTTAAGACATAAAAGTAAGTGTTTTCTTTTCATAAGCAATTGTTTTTAACGGTTTTTTTAACAACTAGTTTCAACTTACCTGCATTGCACGTGTATATCATGTCAATTGATGAAGAAGCGGTTTCGACGATACTCCGTCAAAGACGAGTATATATATCTCCTGAACTCGAGAACTTTCATATTTTGCGATTGATGTTGTTTCATAGGATTCTATATCTATCAGGACTATTTGGCTTTTGTTTTTATTTATTAATAAAATATCTCTCCACTTACTTAGCCTTTTTTTTTTCTTCAAAACAACGCTCCGAGAAGTTCATTCATCTAGCCCTTATGCAATTCCCCGCCCTTATGGAATGATAAATTTATTGTGCAATTTGTTTCAGCGCATGTGAGTTGCACGTGCATATCGCGTCAATTAGTGAACAAGCGGCTTTGGCGATACTCCGTCAAGGACGAGTAGCTCCTGGACTCAAGAGCTTTTCGATTTTGCGATTGATGTTGTTTCATAGGATCCTAGATCTGTCGGGATTATTTGGCTTTTGTTTATTTTTTGTTTTTTGCTTTTATTATTTATTAATAAAATATCTCTCCACTAAGTTTTACGTAGCGTTTCCTTTTTTCCAAAAAAAAAAAAAAAAACAACAACGCTTAAGAAAGTTCATTCATTTGACCCTTATGGTATGTTAAATTTAGGGAAAAAACATGGTGTGTCCACAAGCCCAAAAAGGCCCCATTTTAAGATAATGTCCCGAAATATCCCTCAAGCCCAAACTAAAGACAAGCGGTAGCCAATATTTTCATCTAAGCTCAATCAAATCTAGAGAGACAGAATTCAGGCGACAATTTGTCAGCTATGCCTTAACACCCATTTATCGATGTTTCTGTTCTCATATTGTTTTTCTCCAATCCACGACGTCATTTTCTTCCTTCGTAGATATGTGCATTACAGCCTTTTCGGTGTGTATGTACTTCAACCCATTTCGACTTTCACAAGTATTTTTCTAGTTTTGCTGGTGATTTTTCTACTTCTTGAATTTTTGAATTTAATGGCGCAAATATTGAAAATTATACTTTCAAGTCACAAGTACGGTCATAGTGAAGCAAATCAGAGCTAGAGCAAGAGAAAACACCTTTTTTTTTAACATTTGATATGGTGGATAAGATTTTAGGCTTAGCTTTACCGATTGGAAGCAATACGGATCATCTGTTAACTTGTCTGATGGGTGAGGCGGCGTGGTAGAGGAGGAGCTTAAATTGCCACCTTATTTGTACTTTGAATCTTTTTTCAACATCTAAGTTATCACCTTCCTGTTGTGCCTTTGTGAATTTTTGGCCGCTCTCTGGTTCTTGCACTTATTTTTTCCCCTCTTTATTTCACTGTTTTGCTTGATTCTTTCCCCTGCGATTAATTGAAGTTTGCTCTATGCTCATTTGGATTTATTTGGGCTAGTTGGTTTTCTTCTTATCTGAATAAAATTGTTGTAGAAATGGACCATGTTACTGTTGAAAACATATATAATATGTGTATAGTAATTGTATAATAAGTGTATAATTAGTGAGTATACGTTGATTATACATTTATTGTATACAAATTATACAACAATGATACAATTTCTAAACGTATCATACATTTTCTATACATATACAACAATGATACAGCTTATTTAATGTTGGAATTAGTTGAAAAATGACTAGAAAATGAAATTATTTTGAAAAGGCTAAAAATGTCTTTTTACGATTTTTGGGCCATAAGGCGTCAATAGTATCATCCAAATGGTCATTTATGTCCTTTTCCCTTAAATTTATTGTGCTTAGTTTCAGCATCCATGTGTTGCATGTGCATAGCACGTCAACTGGTGAAGATGCGGCTTTAGCGAAGACGAGTAGCTCCTGACTCAAGAACTTTTCAATTTTGCAATTGATGTTGTTTCATAGGATTCTAGATCTATCAGGACTATTGGATTATTTTTTGTTTTTCTGCTTTTATTATTTATTAATAAAATATGCCTCCACTAAGTTTACTGTGTGTTTCTTTTAAAAGAACAGAGAAAGTTCATTCATTTAGTTCTTGGCCCTTATGGTATGTTAAATTTATTGTGCCAAAAGTTTCAGCGTACTTACATTGCACGTCCATATCGCGTCAAATGTAATTCCACCTTCCTAAAAGCGTGTAATAAGAGAAAAGGCATTAAAAACATAATACAACTGACACATTTTTTTCGCAAAAGTTTTCAAAACAGCTCTTACTTTAAAGTATTCTTTTTGGAGTTTTTCACCCTATGTTTGATATTTATTGCTACTTGATTAAATTTAAATTTGCCTTGAGAAATTCCACATTGGGTACAAAGCGCTCCCTACGAGGCAACTTTATATTCAATACTCGAATTTAAACTATGTAGTAATTAAAAATAAAAAATTATTTACCAATCTGCCACGATCTTTGTATGTTACTATGAAACTTTCATTTGTTTAAGACCTACTCGTAAGTGTTTTCTTTACATAGCAACCGACACTTGTTTTTCTTTAAATTTTGAAATTACTGTCATGTCATTCTCATACTTGGGATTGTGCTTCATCATAGAGCATCCGTGATCCTTTCATCATCAAAAGCACATTGGAATTATATATTAAAGGTCCCACTAAAATGTCTTTTTATAAGTAATTCAATGAATATGACATTTCTTATGGGTTCAAGTTTAGTTGATTAGTAGTAGTTAATTAACATTTACTACAATTGTCATAACTACCTTAACATTTAGTAGCGCCTCTGTTGGAAATAATAATTCAAAATTGTACGAAATCAAAATTGATTAAGATTTGATATTTTAATTCATATCCAGTTAGGACTTATAGTCAAATTAGTATAGAAATAGGTTTTCCTGTTTTGAGTTAAAATAGGTTTTCTACTATTATAAATAAGGGTTCTACTAGCTATTTTCATAACAAGAGAAAACAAAAAAGATTGTAAAGAGTGTTCAGAGATTAAATTGAGTTTA
Source organism: Lycium barbarum (assembly GCF_019175385.1). Taxonomy (NCBI): domain Eukaryota; kingdom Viridiplantae; phylum Streptophyta; class Magnoliopsida; order Solanales; family Solanaceae; genus Lycium; species Lycium barbarum. The sequence continues at coordinate 1,322,289 of NC_083344.1, forward strand.
TCAATAAAATATTTTCCATCACCTCTTAAGTTTACTGTAGTACCCAGCTCTAATCCATTTTTTTTTTCATGTGAACGCGTTTGACTAGGCATAAAGAAAACTTTCAGCTTCTTATTCACATTTTTCTTTCTTTTTTCGATTTTCCCCTCCTCATTGGTTCTACATTGCCAAACACAAAAAGTAAACAAAAACCATTTCAGAAATAAACCATTTGGGTCATAAAAAACCATAAACAAACACACACACAAAATGTACACATGATCCCCAAAAAGAAAAACATAAACAACTCCAACAGTCAAAATTTATCAAAGCAAAAATGCAAAAGAAAAGTTGTTTCATTGGTGAACTATAGGTATCTTAAAAGGAAAAATACTCAGTACACTATATATTCACTTATATTTTTTAACCAATAGTGGTATGTTCCATCCCCGAGCATCTTTAGTTTCCCATTTATTAAAAAATACCACTATTGGTTCCAAAAAAAAAATCCCTCATTTCCATATTGTGCATCTTTAATTTCCCTAAGAAAAAATTAATAAATGTCTTTTTACAATTTTACCACTGGGATTCTAATCCCGGAGGTCGCTTGGTTCAAAAGTAGGATATCCTGAATTATAATCAGGATTATAACAATCAATCTCGCCTTTTATATGGGAAAAGTGGTTAAAAAAAACCTCATTTCCATCCCGGAGCACCTTTAATTTCCTATTAATTAAAAAACACCACTATTGGTTCAAAAAAATTCCTCATTTCCATCCCCCGAGAATCTTTAGTTTCACATTTATTAAAAAATACCACTATTGGTTCAAGAAAAATTCCTCATTTCCATCGCCGAGCATCTTTAATTTCCCATTTATAAAAACAATACCACTATTGGTTCAAAAATAAAATTCCTCATTTCCATAGCTGAGCATTTTTAATTTGTCATTTATAAAAAAAAAAATACCATTATTGGTTCAAAAAGAAATTCCTCATTTCCATTGCCGAGCATCTTTAATTTCCCATTTATCAAAAAATACCACTATTCGTCCAAAAAAAATCCTCATTCCCATTGCCGCGCATCTTTAATTTCCCATTTAACAAAAAATATCACTATCGGTTAACAAAATCCCTCATTTCCATTCTTGAGTATCTTAAATTTTGAATTTATCAAAAAAATACCACTACTAGTTCAAAAATAAAAATCCCTCATTTCCATCCCCAAGCATCTTTAATTTCCAATTTATGAAAAAATACCAATACTAGTTCGAAGATAAAAATAATACTAGTTCGAAGATAAAAATCCCTCATTTCCATCCCCCAAGCATCTTTGGTTTCTCATTTATCAAAAAACAAAAAAAATACCACTATTGGTTCAAAGAATATATTCCTTATTTCCATCGCCGAGAACCTTTAATTTCCCATTTATCAAAAAATACCACCATTAGTTCAGAAAAAAATTCCTCATTTCCATCGCCGAGCATCTTTGATTTCTCATTCATCAAAAAATATCACTATTGGTTCAAAAATAAAATTCCTCATTCCGATCACCGAGCATCTTTAATTACCCATTTATCAAAAAATACCATTATTGATTCAAAAAAAAAGTCCCTCATTTCCATCTCCGAGTATCTTGTAATGTCACATTAATCCAAAAAAAAAAAAAGTACCACTCTATTTTTATTTAACTTCGTTTAAATTTTTGTGTAATTCTTGTGCAGGACAATGCTAATTTATAGGAAGAAACTCACCTTTTATACCGGTCAATTTTATCCTCCATCACGTTTTTGGCTAAAAAATGCCATCACCGTAACGTTTTTTGTTCAATTTTGCTGACCAATTTTTTTTTAGCCAAAAACATAACAGAGGGTAAAATTAACCAATTTTTTTTTTTTGTTTCTGGGTCATTTTTGTGCAATGACTATGCTAGTTTTCTCTATACGAAAAACTTATCTTCTAGACCGGCTTCTGGTCCCATGGAAACCCATTCCGACTGTTGATCGGACTGTGACCAACCGTACAGCTCCATTTTTATCTGAATCTGCTTTTTACTTCGACTAAAGAATCAACAAAAAATGGAAAAAAGGGGCAAGGAATTTACACATACAAAACTGATCAAAGAACTAGATCATGTATATATGTACACAAAGTACTGACCTTTTAGTATACCTTTATTTGGTTTCTAATTTATCGTTGTTTAAGATTTAGAATTGTTAGCTTCCGCATGGCATCGTGTTATTTCGATCCCAACATCAATTTCTATGTGGATTATGAGATAGAACACAGAATGAGTGTGTGTTTTTGGTGTTTTTTTCCTTCTCTTGTAGAGAGCTCGTACAATGGAGTGAAGTGAGCTTTTTCTTTTCTGTGTTCCATCTTTGAGATTGTTTGCCTATATATTTCACACACAAGCGCTCTCTCTCTTTCTTTCTTTCTCTATAACAGTTTTTTTCTTTGTTTCTTTTTTTCCTAGGTACCCACCAAAGTATGGAAAGGGGTTAAGCATTAAATGAAACCACCACCCTTTAACTTTTTATGTATCAGGAGTCGAATTTAGAATTTAAATTTTAATATTTTTAATTTATTGAGTTTGAAGGTAATTACTTTCACTTATTTAATAATCTAATTCAAAAGTAAAACGACTATCTAATATACTCTCAAGACGAGTTTACAAGAATAAGAATGTTTGCTCTGACGGAGAAGCCAACTAAATTAAGTTTAAGTAAACTACATAAGTTACTCCTCAAACTTGTTTCATGTCAATTGAGTTAATTGTATGATGTTAGCTTTAGATATGAGGTCTCATCAAATGTTTTACTTTTGCAATAATAATAAAGAACATATAAACAGAGTTTTAGATTTTGAGAATCATAGGAGAAATTACAAATTAGCGATTTCTTTAATTTTATATTTTTGTAAATAATAAATAGACCCAAACCCGATTGTTAGGTATCTTGGATGTATTTTTGCCACAGAGCAAGGGACAAGATCAATTCTTCTAGGGTTTATCTCTTTTCATCTCTATTTCATCATTGAACCTTGTATTATCTATGAATTCTTGTGTTCTTGCTCGAATCATTAGGAGCTAAACCTTGTAGCTCTAGGGTTGTGGCACTAATATGACAGTTGACGTTTGACTATAATTTATATCTATTGGCTTTCCATAATTGGTTTATTTATTTATTCTTGATTTTAATTGTTTGATTATTTGACGAAATAATTAAGCACTATTTGTGGCTCGTTAATTGAACTTGAAAAGGAGATTTGCGAGCATAATAAGAATAAATAGGGCGTGTTCATGAACCTCTAGATAGGAAATTGTTTCGCTTATGAGGATAAAAATATACTCCCTCTGTCCCAAAAAAATTGTCCTGCTTTCCTTATTAATTTGTCACAAAAAGATTGGTACTTTTCTATATTTAGAAACAATTTAACTTTATGAGATGATTTACAGCCACATAAATATCTAAAGTTTGTTTTGGACCACACATTTTAAAAGTCTTCCTTTATTTCTTAAATTCCGTGCCAAGTCAAACTAGAATAATCTTTTTGAGACAGAGGGGGTACCATTTAGCCTCGCTTAGTTGAATACGGAAATTTAAATGCATTCGGCTATTTCCCAATGACCCTGGAAATATAGGTACTGGAGTAGTTTGAATAGGCTTAGGGTTATCAGCATGATGCTCATAAGTAAAATTAACCTGCAATTAGTAACTCAGGAAAATCAATAGGTGTAACGATTGGAATATTCAACTGGATTGCTAGTTGTCATAGTCCTGGATCTCTCACTCATTTATTAAAACCCAACTCTCTTCAGATTCAAATCATTCCTACATTTTTTTTTAGTCGGTACATTAGTTACAATAAACTCCACAATTGTTTACTCTCTTGAATAGTTACAAGTTGAGTTTGAATTAGACAGTCAATCATATAAGTCTCTATGGGTATGATATCTGGACTTCAATCCTATATTACTTGGCGATCACGTATATTTCTGTGTGTGTTTGGAGCAACATTTGCGCTGAGAAATTCTACATTGGGGAAAGTCGCTCCCTCCAAAGGCTAGCTACTTTATGCTCAAATCTGAAATATCTAGTTAAAACTAAATACTTATTTATCACTCCGCCACAATCTTCCACACGATTAATATGAATCTTTCATTTGTTTAATTAAGACATATTAGTAAGTGTTTTCTTTCCACAAGCAACTGTTCTTACGGTTTTTTTTAACCAAATGATAGCAACCGACACTTGTTTTCCTTTAATTAAGACATATTAGTAAGTGTTTTCTTTTCACAAGCAATTGTTCTGACGGTATTTTCAACCAAATGATAGCAACCGACACTTGTTTTCCTTTAAATTTTGAAATTACGGTCATGTCCTTCACATACTTGCGAAGGACATTCGTGATCGTTTCATCATCAAAAGTATATTGAATTATCTCTAAGGGTCCCACTAAAATGTCTTTTTATAAGTATAATTTGAATGAACATGACATTTCTTATGGGTTCAAGTTTAGTTGATTAGTAGTGGAGTACTAAGGGGCGTACATAAACCGGTTGGTTCGGATTTTTTAAATATCAAATTAAATTAATTGGGTCGAGTTTTTAAATTTATACACCAAATCAAACCAATAAAATTCGGGTTTTTCAATCTCAGGTTATTCGGGTTTTTCGGGTTTTTTTGGAGAAAAGTCTTCATACAAAACATATAACTTTTACTTCAAATATTTCTTTAGTTAAGAATTAAGGTGTTTCGTAAGAAAATAATACAAAATGTGAGATAAGTGACGACATTGTATTAAAATATTCAACTAAAAATATCATAAAATCGATTAAAATAAATATTTTAGCATGACCAAGTCATGCTAAAATAAGTATGGCTATTAAGTATTAATTACATGACAAAGAAAAATATTAAGTAATGTATTTCACTCTCTAAGCCAATTATGCAAAACTAAAGAATAGATATCCAACATCATTGTCATTCCTAGTAGTAGAATTGAATTTCTTTTGTTAGCATTAGTGTTGAGTTGGTTTCGGTTGGACTTTATTTGAGTTATTAACATCCATGGGATATAAAACTTATTGGCATTCAAAATTCTAAGTTTAAGCTCGAAATATAATATGATAAAAGATAAAAAAACTACGAAAAAATTCAAGAATATTTACAAATTACATTACAAATATATGTATAAAATAATTTAAAAAATGATTACATGTAGTGTCGGGTTGGCTCAGTTCCGTTTGACTTTTTTTAGCTAAAACCAAACCAAATCAATTATGGTCAGTTTTATTTTTCAACACCAAACCACTAATCGGTTTTTTTCTCGGTTTGATTCGGTTTATTGGCTTGATGCGGTTTGTCGGCTTACTTTGTACACCCCATATGGAGTACATAGTTAAAGTTTAATCCTAATTGTCATTACTAACATTTACCAAAATCCATTTTTGTGCGTATAAAATGTTTGACTAGGCACAAAGAAAGCTTTCAACTTCTTATTTATACTTCTTTCTTTTTTCGATTTACCCCTCTTCATATATTGGTTCTACATTGCCAAACACAAAAAGTAAACAAAACCCATTTCAGAAATAAACCATTTGGATCATCAGAAACCCTAAACACAGACACACACTCACACAATTTACACATGATCCCCCAAAAGAAAAACATAAACAACCCCAAAAGTCAAAATTCATCAGAGCAAAAATGCAAAAGGAAAGTTGTTTCTTTGGTGAACTATAGGTAACATAAAAGGAAAAATACTAAGTACAGTAGTATATATTCACTCTAATTTTTTTTAACCATATTGGTATTTTCCATCCCCAAGCATCTTTAATTTCCCATTTATAAAAAAAATACCACTATTGGTTCCCAAAAAAAAAAAATCCCTCATTTCCATCCTATGCATCTTTAATTTCCCGGAGAAAGAATTAATAAATGTCATTTTATAATTTTACCCCTGGGATTCTAATACAGACTGGGTCGTTTGGTTCAAAACCATGATATGCCGAATTATAATCAGGATTATAACAATCAAACTCGCCTTTTACATGGGATAAGTTGTTAAAAAAAACCCCCATTTCCATCCCCAAGCATCTTTAATTTTCCATTCATCATAAAATACCACTATTGGTTAAAAAAAAAATCCCTCATTTCCATCCCCCGAGCATCTTTAACTTCCCATTTATAAAAAGTTACCACCATTGGTTCTAAAAATTTCCTCATTTCCATCGCCGAGCATCTTTAATTTCCCCATTTATATATATAAAAAAAATTTGCATATTTTAAATTTCTGCGCCATTTTTGTGCAATGACTGTGCTAATTTTCTCTATATGAAAACTTATCTTCTAGGTCCAGCCGGAACCCATTCCGACTGCTGATCAGACTGTGACCAACTGTACAACTCCATTGTTATCTGAATTTGCTTTTTTCTTCGACTAATGAATAAAAAAAAATGGAAAAAGTGAGCAAAGAATTTACATTGATACAAAACTGATCAAAGAACTAGATCATGTATATAGTATACACAAAGAACTGACCTTTTAGTATGCCTTTTTTATTTCTGATTTATCGTCGTTAAGGTTTAGAAATGTTAGCTTCCGCATGACACAGTGTGATTTCGATCCCAACATCAATTTTTTTGTGGATTATGAGATTGAACACAGAGTGAGTGTGTGTTTTTGGCATCTTTGAGATTGTTTGCTTATATATTTCACACACAAGCACTCTCTTTCTTTCTTTCTTTCTCTCTCTATAACCGTTTTTTTTTTTTTTTTTTGCTTTGTTTGTTTTTTTCCAATGTACCCGCCAGAAATTTCAATAATGTACAATCTAGCATATAAAATTACATTTGTGCAGCCATATTTTAAAATGACACCCTGTGTAGCCATTTTTTTCACAATATACAACATTATACAACAATATATAACTTTATACATCTGGAGTAGAACATGTATCAACATTTTATAAAAGTGTATAATAACTTATATGAGGTGTATATATCCAAGAAAATTCAATTCTATACCTACAATATTTTTTTAATTGTAGTGAGGGTACAAATATACAACATGCTTTTGAAGTGAGGGGTACAAATTGGGCCATTTCGGGTAATTTTACAAACATGGGCTATTTTGGATAATTATTTTTCCTAAATAGTCATAGAGGGTTATTTTCCCTTAAATGAGAGCACCATCCTTTAACCTTTTATTTGTGAGGAGTCCAGCACAAGCGAGTTTAGAATTTAAATTTTATCAATTAAATCTAGATTTTTTTTTTTGATTTATTGAGTTTGAAGTTAATTACTCTCACTTATTTAATAATTTAATTCCAAAGTAAAATGACTATCTAATACTCTCAAGACGAGCTTACAAGAATAAGAAAGTTTTCTCTAATAACGGAGAAACCAACTAAATTAAGTTTAAGGAAACTACATAAATTACTCCTCAAACTTGTTTCACGTCAATTGAGTTAATTATATGATGTTAGCTTTAGCCTTTAGATACGAGGTCTTATCAAATGCTTTACTTTTATAATAATAATAAAGAACATATAAACAGGGTTTTAGATTTTGAGAATCATAGGGGAAATTACAAATTAGCGACCTCTTTAATTTTATATTTTTGTCTGAAATGCATATGTTAAGTCCTAAATAGTAACATCACAAAGAATGTATTTCCACCATCCCAAAAGCGCGTAAGGAGAGAAAAAGTAACGTAACAAAAAATGTATTTCCACCTTCCTAGAAGCGTGTAAGAAGAGAAGAGACATTAAAAACATAATACAATTGTATTCAGACACATTTTTTTTGCAGAAGTTGTCAAAGCGACTCTTACATTAAAGTTTTATTTTAGGAGTTTTTCACCCTATGTTAGATATTTTTATTGGGACTTGATTAAATGTAAATTTGCTGATATTTGACACAAATATATGCTATTATGTGATGCTTTTATGCTCTGTCTCAATACCTAGATTGCTCTTTTCGATATGAATTTATATATTATATGAGCTTATAAGTGTTGGCATATTTTAATTGTAGGTGAAGTTTAGTGGCATTTTGAGCTAAATCGAAGTCGAGCGAGCAGAGAAACGGATAAAAGCCAAAAAATATTAGTTGGGCGTGCCACCCGACATGTTACAATGGGCGGCACGGCCAGCTGCAAAAATACTTCAGAGACACAGGCATGCCACCTTGGTGTCATGCCCACGATTTCAGAATTTGCTAATCTTTCTAGGATTTGGTTTTGAAGGCCCAACCTTTTTGTAAACTATAAATAGACCCCTAACACGATATTAGGTATCTTTAGCGTATTTTTGCCACAGAGCAAGGGACAAGATCAATTCTTCTAGGGTTTATCTCATTTCATCTCTATTTCATCATTGAACCTTGTATTAATTATGAATTCTTGTGTTCTTGCTCGAATCATGAGTAGCTAAACCTTGTAGCTCTAGGGTTGTGGCACTAGTATGAAAGTTGACATTTGACTATTATTTATATTTGTTGGCTTTCCATAATTGGGTTATTTATTTATTCTTGATTTTAATTGTTTGACTATTTGACGAAATAATTAGTCACTTTTTGTGACTCATTAATTGAACTTGAAAAGGAGAATTGTGAGCGTAATAAGATAAATAGGGCTTGTTTGTGAACCTCTAGAGAGGAAATGTTTTCGCTAATGAGGATAAAAATATACCACTTAGCCTCGCTTAGTTGAAAACTGAGATTTAAATGCGTTCGACTATTTCCCTTCTATCAAAAAATACCCCCATTGGTTAAAAACCCTCTGTTTCCCCAAGCATATTTAATTTCCCATTCGTAGAAAAATAACACTATAGGTTAAAAAAATGCCTCATCTCCATCCCCCGAGTATCTTTATTTTCCAATTTATCAAAAAATACCACTACTGGTTCTATAATAAAAATCACTCATTTCCATCCCCCCAGCATCTTTAATTTCCCACTTTAAAAAAAAAAAATACTACTATCGGTTCATCTCATTTCCATCCCTGAGAATCATTAATTTCCCATTTATCAAAAAAAACAAAAAAGATCGCATATTTTAAATTTCTGTGCCATTTTTGTGCAATGACCCTGCTAATTTTCTCTATATGAAAACTTACCTTCTAGATCCAACAGGAACCCATTCCGACTGCTGATCGGATTGTGACCGACCGTACAGCTCCATTTTTATCTGAATCTGCTTTTTTCTTCGACTAAATAATCAAGAAAACTGGAAAAAGGGACAAAAATTTAAACTGATTAAAGAACTAGATTGCGTATATGTACACAAAGAACTGACCTTTTAGTAGATCTTTTTTTTTTGTTTTTGATTTATCGTCATTTAAGGTTTACAACGGTTAGCTTTCGCATGCCACCATGCATGTTATTTCGATCCCACCATCAATTTCTGTATGGATTATGAGTATGAACTGAACACAGAGTAAGTGTGTGTTTTTGGTGTTTTTTTTTCTCTTTTTGTAGAGATTCGTACAGTGGAGTCAGGTATGTGAAGTGAGCCTTTTTTTTTTTTCTGTGTTCTTTCTTTGAGAGCGGATTTGCTTTTATATTTCACACAATACTTCCAACCCGACGTGCATAACAACCCTTTTTCAAGTAATGCCCAATTCTACCCACTGGAAACTGCAGATCCACCTTAACGGAGCGGGAAACGGGCTTCTTCTTGGGCACACCTCCCTTTCTTCCACCATCACCTTTCTTCTCCATTTTAAAAAATAAAATAACAACAATATGCTTGTAGGAATTGATTGCGATAGATTTTTGAGTTAAACAGTGAGCTGACATTTTTATATAGTTTTTGTGTTTTAAGAAATGGTTTTGAGTAGTGAGGGGTGTTTTGAGTCTTTGGATTTTGGGAAAATCTACGGGAGTGAGATGAGAGGACAGAGAGCACGATGGCTTGATGAGTGAGGTTGACAGACCGGATAAGCCTAAAGCGTTTGCACCAGAAAAGTATTTTCCTAAAAAACAAAAACTAAGAGCTTGAAGGACTCGCCAAAATAAAATGTGGTAGAGAATCAAAAAGTTTCCGCTGCCGGCGGGCGGCACTAGCCAATATATGTCGCCCTTCTGGCCAAGAATATATATATTGGCGAACTTCGGGCCAATAATATGAGTATGAAATATAATCATGCTGATTGAAAAAAAAAGTATTGCAAGTTTCAAGAGGTGCAAACAAGTTTGCACAAGGGGAAGGAACTATCTTCTCTAAAAAATGGAGAAGTGGTTAAAAAAAAAATTGAGTGTTGGTGACAAAGTGCATCAACGGGGTTAGTGACAAGTGCATCAATGGGGTTGGAGACAAGTGCTTTAACAAAAATTAAAGGTTGGTGCCAAGTGCATCAACAGGGTTGAAACATGTGCATCAGCGGGGTTGGAGACAAGTGCTTCAACAAAGTTTGGTGTTGGTGACTACTGCATCAATGGGGTTGAAGCCAAGTGCTTCAACAAAATTGATGGGTTGAAAACAAGTGCCTCGGCAGTTTGAAGATGGTGACAAGTGGATCAAGAATTAGATACACAATTTTGAATTACGGGAGAATGTTGGAAATAATAATTTAAAATTTTAGAAAATCAAAATTGGTTAAGATTTGATATTTTAATCCGTACCTAGTTAGGATTTATAGTCAAATTAGTATATAAATAAGTTTTCTGTTTTGAGTTAAAGTAGGTTTCTAGGGTGCTACTAGCTATTTTCATAACAAGAGAGATTATGGAGATTGTTGGGAGCAGTCAGAGATTCATTGAGTTTATCAATAAAATATTTTCCATCACCTCTTAAGTTTACTTTAGTACCCAGTTCTGTTCCATTTTTGTGCATGTGAACGTGTTTGACTAGGCACAAAGAAAACTTTCAGCTTCTTATTCATATTTTCCTTCTTTTTTCGATTTGCCCCTCCTCATTGGTTCTCCATTGCCAAACACAAGAAGGAAACAAAACCCATTTCAGAAATAAACCATTTGGATCATCAAAAACCCTAAACACACACACAATGTACACATGATCCCCAAAAAGAAAAACATAAACTACCCCAAAAGTCAAAATTCATCAAAGCAAAAATGCAAAAGGAAAGTTGTTTCTTTGGTGAACTATATGTAACATAAAAGGAAAAATACTTAGTACACTATATATTCACTCTAATATTTTTGAACCAATAGTGGTATTTTCCATCTCCGAGCATCTTTAATTTCCCATTTATTAAAAGCTTTACTAGTTGTACTTATTCCAATTGTTAGCTGAAGTAACTGCTGGGGGTGCCTATCCAACTGTCTCCGCCGCTGGTGGAACTGGATATCGATCCAATAATGATGGATTCGGACGTGAGCGAAGGGAAGCTAGGTACTAGGGTTCGATGGGTGAGGATGCTAGGTTACCACTATTGGTTCCAAATAAATCCCTCATTTCCATCCTGTAGATCTACAATTTCCCTAAGAAAGAATTAATAAATGTCTTTTTACAATTTTACCACTGGCGTTCTAATACTGGGGGTCGTTTGGTTCAATACTGGTAAGCGTAAAACACAGTACAAATTAAGCGCTTCGCTAGTCAAAGATGATATAGTTTAAGATCGTCTCCACAGGGATTGGTACAAATAATTACTCAATTGAAACCTTGCTCAATATTATTCAGGAAATAAAAACTTGAGTTTGTTGTGGTTATAAACCACGATCATCGACTACAACGTAATTAAAGATAATTAACAACGAATGCAAAGGTTACTCTTAATATGAGAAGTAAGGATAATAGACAAGACATATGCAAGATTTTAGTAATTAGCTTCGATTCGTTTTATCATTCTCCTCTAAATTTTATTGAGTCTCTCGAATTCAATAAGTAATTAGTTTACTCTAGAATCTAATAAATATCTTCTGATTATTTATATAGATTTCAGAAATAAAACTAATTCCAGCCCTGTGAATGTTCAAAAAATATGGATAGAAATAGATCTTCAGACTACTTCTCACGAATATCGTCAGCTTATAACCCAAGATAAATTATTCAAGAGTCTCTTCCGATTACTCAATAAAATCATTCAATCATGAGCTAAATCAGATTTATATTAAGATAATTGATAAAACACTTTCTCTTCCTATTAAAGCATTCAAAAATATCTCAATAATCAAATAAAATTACTATCCACGAGTTCAAGATTGATGAAAAGCCTATAAAAATATGCAAGAAAACATTACGGGTTTAGTCTCAAGGAAATCATCTCTCGAATATTTTCCTCTCTTGGTTCAACCAAAAATTCAAGAAGCTCTTTCGATTACTTAGAAGAATCACCAATTAAAATCAAACAAAATAATGCAAAGATATTCACCAAACTATTCCTCTTTCGATTATAAACAAAATAGTAGATAACTCTGCAATTCAATTCAAAATCCTGTTAATGATTCAAGCAATAAAACAAGAATCGAATCTAGAAACGTCAATCAACACATCATGTATGTCAAAACCCTATAAGAAACTACTCCATAATAGAATATATAAGACCTAGCCCCCCTTGCTTGTACTTATCCTTGTTGATGATTTGTTTAATTATTATTATTATTATTATTATTAATAAAAAAAAGGTCCCCAATTTCAGATTTTCTGATTAAAAAAATAGAATAAATAAACATAGAAGAAATATAAGTAGAAAACATTGCAACCGACGAATGATCCAAACTTTCGTATTGAATCGAATCGTGATGGAAAGTAATGAATTCGGCCGTCAAATCGTGTTCTACGCCCCTCCAATGCTCTCTAGGTCAAAAGTCCCTTCAAAACCGTGTGTATTAAGTATTTAAACCCTCCAAAAAATAATCCCGGACCAAAATACCCTTAATAAAATTCAGAATAAAATTTTTGAAGAAACGGAGCACTGCTACTCAGACTTTGAAGTTCCAAAGTATCCATTTTACCTTCAAAGTTGCTCCTTAGCTAAAAATCAAGTCCTACATAATAAAACTCATGTAGTAAGTATAAAATACTAACATTATAGCTCAAACACGGTTAAAGTGTAGTAAATAAAAGGCACAATGTAGCTAAAAATATGTGTTTCTAGACTACCATCAAATACCAGGATATCCCGAATTATAATCAGGATTATAACAATCAATCTCGCCTTTTATATGGGATAAGTGGTTAAAAAAGCCTCATTTCCATCCTCGAGCACTTTTAATTTCTCATTCATAAAAAAATACCACTATTGATTTTTAAAAAACCTCATATCCATCCCCCAGCATCTTTAATTTCCCATTCATTAACAAAATACCACTATTGGTTAAATAAATCCCTCATTTCCATCCCCCGATCAGCTTTAATTTCCCATTTATAAAAAGTTACCACTATTGGTTCAAAAAAAAATACCTCATTTCCATCACCGAGCATCTTTAACATCCCATTTATCAAAAAATACCACTATTGGTTAAAAAATAAATCCTCATTTCCATCACGGAGCATCTTTAATATCCCATTTATCAAAAAATATCATTATCGGTTAAAAAAATCCCTCATTTCCATCCGCATCTTTAATTTCACATTTATCAACAAAAAAAAACACTCTATTTTTTTTTAATTTCTGTGTCAATCTTGCGCAATATTCATGCTAATTTTCTCTATACGAAAAAACTCACCTTTTAGACCGGTCAATTTTATCTTCCGTCACGTTCGCCCTTACATTTTTGGCTTAACTTTGTTTACCAATTTTTTTAGCCAAAAACATAACGAAGGGGATTTTATTTTATTTTTTGTGTGTCATTTTTGTGCAATGACTGTGCTAATTTTCTCTATATGAAAACTTACCTTCTAGACCGGTTTCCGATCCAACAAGACCCCTTTTCGATTGCTGATCGGACTGTGACCGACCATGCAACTCCATTTTATCTGAATCTGCTTTTTTCTTCCACTAAAGAGTCAACAAAACTGGAAAAAAAGGGACAAAAAATGTACACTGATCAAAGAACTAGATCGTGTATATGTACACAAAGAACTGACCTTTTAGATCCGCATGCCACCACGTGTGTGGATTATGAGTATGAATAGAACAAAGAGTGAGTGTTTTTTTTTTTCTTGGGTTCTTTCTTTGAGAGTGTTTTGCTATAACCGTTCTCTCTCTTTCACACACTCTTTCTTTCTTTCTTTCTTCCTATATAACCTTTCTGTTTTCTTTGTTTGTTTTTTTCCTTATGTACTGGCCAAAGTATGGAAAGGGGTTAAGCATTAAGGGTGTGTTTATTATGATGGAAAATGTTTTCCGTGGAAAATGTTTTCGATGGAAATTAAAGTAGCACCCCCAAACCCCCATTGAGAAAGAAAGGGTAGCACCCTTTAACCACTTATGTGTGTCACTACCTCCCAATGGCGGATTTATAAATTTTCTTGTAAACTTATTCTATTTGTTGAGTTCTAAATCAATTGTTCTAAGTAGATAAGAGGCATTTCGCAGAAGTTGTCAAAGTGGCTCTTACATTAAAAGTTTTCTTTTTGGAGTTTTCCACCTAATGTTCGAAATCTTTATAGGGACTTGATTAAATTTGAATTTGCTCTCGAGAGTACCACATTAATGGTAAAGCGCTCCCTGGCAAAAGCAATTTTATAGTTGAGATTCGAATCCAGAACATCTAATTTCATATGTTTGTCTGAAATGCATCTGTTAACTCTTAAAAAGTAACGATATATTCTCACCTTCCTAAAAATGCATAAGAAGAGAAAGGCATTAAATACCGAATACAAGTATGTTCAAACACTTTTTTTCTTGTGGAGAAGTTGTCAAAACGACTTTTATTATAAAAAAACGTTTGGGCTTTTCCACCCAATGTTCGATATCTTTATTGGGACTAAGATTAAATTTGAGTTCGCGATGAGAAGTTTCATATTTAGGGCACATCGCTATCTGATAAAAGCAAATTTATACATAGGACTCAAATCAAAGAATGAAAAATTATTTATCGCTCCACGCCTCCACCACAGTAGTGATTGGTTAGTATGAACCTTTCCATTTGTTTAAGACATACTGGTAAGTGTTTTCTTTTCATAAGCAATTGTTTTTAACGATTTTTGTAACAACTAGTTTCAGCTTACGTGCGTTGCACGTGCATATCGTGTCAATTGGTGAAGAAGCAGCTTTGGCGATACTCCGGCGAAGACAAGTAGCTCCTGGACTCAAGAACTTCCATATTTTGCGATTGATGTTGTTTCATAGGATTCTGTATCTATCGTGACTATTTAGCTTTTGTTTATTTTTTATTTTTATGTTTTTTCCTATTTATAATAAAATATCCCTCCACTTAGCGTTTTTTCAAAAATAATGCTCAAGAAAGTTCATTCATATAGCCCTTACGCAATTCCTGGCCCTCATGGTATGTTAAATTTATTCTGCAACTTGTTTCAGCGCACGTGTGGGTCAATTGGTGAACAAGCGGCTTTGGCGATACTCTGGCGAAGACGAGTAGCTCCTGGACTCGAGAACTTTTCGATTTTGCGATTGATGTTGTACTTACATGGGTGGAATTGGATACTTTTCATTATGCATCAGTTGTACAATATATATACGATTACAAAGATATGGGAAGATATTTACAATCCCAAAGAATATGCTACTATAATCCCACATAATATTCTAATTGATTTACACTTTAAAACAGATCTGCACCTAAAAGGAAAGCCAACTAATTTTCCTAACTCATGCTAATAGTTATTTCATAGGATTCTAGATGTGTCGGGACTATTTGGCTTTTGTTTATTTTTTGTTTTTCTATTTTTTACTTAGCCTTTTTCTATTCCCTCCACTAAGTTTTACTTAGCCTTTTTTTATAAAATTAATAGACGCTCAAGAAGTCCATTCATCTAGCCCTTATGCAATTCCTAGCCCTTATGGTATGTTAAATGTATTGTGCAACTAGTTTCCACGCACGTGCATATCGCGTCAATTAATAGTAAACTTATATTTGACGTTAAAATGAATTCAAATTTCATCTGAATGACAAACTTTAATGATACTAAATATAACAAAAATACTCGAGTGATAAAAAATTGGATATCTTCTAAACCTGTAAAGATAAATAAGTCAACTAAGTTTCTTCTTCTTTTATGGAAATAGAGAATTCTTCTTTGTCCTCCATTGATTGTTAGGTTTGGAGAAGAGAAAAATGAAAACTTTGAGACCATGAAAATTGGGTAAGAAACCGGGTTAATTTAATTGGGTGGGACCGGTAATTGATGTGGGCCATTTGATTGGAGGTCACATGTCCAATACTATTTTTGTATTTTCTGGCATTTTAAAACCAATCATTTGAGCAAGTGTATAAACGGGTCATTTCGTCACGGCGATGGCATGAATAGGACCAACTATTAACGAGTGGCATAAATGAGCCATTTTTAATAGTTCAATAGCGTATTTGAGTTTTTTTTTCCCCTTTAAGTTCAAGGGTAACTACATAAATTACTCCACAAACTTTGTCTCATTTAACACAATATTTCAACTGAATTATATGATGTTAGCTGTAACCTAGAGGCATGACGTTTTATCAAAGTACTTTACTTCCATATACTCTAATTTTATGAGCGACCTCTTTAATTTCATATTTTTCGTCATCTGTTAACTTCTAAAAAGTAATGTCACATAAAATGCACTTCCAACTTCCTGAAAGCGTATAAGAAGAGAAGAGGCAATAAAAACAGAATGCAATCGTATAAGCACATTTTCTTCGCAGAAGTTGTCAAAGCGACTCTTACTTCAAAGTTTTCTTTTTTGGAGTTTTTCACCTTATGTTCGATATTTTTATTGGGACTTGATTAAATTTGAATTTTCGCTGAGAAATTTCACATTTGAGATAAAGTGCTCCCTATAAAGACTACTTTCTACTAATTAAGACTCGAATCTGAAATATCTAATTAAAATGAAGGATTGTTAGTTATCAGTCCACCATAATCGTTATCGGTTACGATGTAGCTTTCATTTGTTTAAGATATACTAGTAAGTGTTTTTTACTTTTCATAAGCAATTGTTCATACCGGTTCTTTAAAATTTGAAATTACTGTCATGTCCTTCACATACTTGGAATTATGCTTCATCATAGAGCATCCGTGATCCTTTCATCATCAAAGTACATTGGAATATTCTATATTAAAGGTCCCACTAAAATGTCTTTTTATAAGTAATTGAATGAATTACATCTCTTATGGGTTCAAGTTTAGTTGTTTAGTAGTAGTTAGTTACTCCCTCCTATTCAAAAAGATTGTTCAGTTAGCATTTATTTTTTTATTAAAAAAGAGTAGCCCTTATTAAGTGTTAAGTGATCAACTCCCAACACCTATTTAATTAGGGTTAATTTAGTCAAATTACCTATTTTTATCTAGGAGTTAGTATTTTAGACTAAGTGAATACTCTTTTTGATCCAGAGGGAATAAGATTTACTACTAATTGTCATTACCAACTTCAGAACTAGCAGTAGAGTTTAAACATTTGAAGCACCTCCTAAGTTTAATTTAGTACTTCTAATTCATTTTCATGTGGACATGTTTGATTAGGCACGAAGAAAACTTTCTAACTTCTCATTTATATCTTCTTTCTTTTTTCAATTTATCTCTCTGTTGTCTGAAATTTGTTGGTCCGACTACAAGATAAAGCTCGAACATGAGCCTTGATCAGATTAAGATTGGCACCACCAGAAAATTATTACTAATTTTTTACGGACGTCTCATCGAAATTTAGCTCAGTAGTACAGTTGTTAATGTGACAAAGCAATGGTATCGTGAAAAAGCAGACATGACACAGTGACAGAAGCTTGGTAGACTTCTGGAGGAACCAATTACAGACGAACACGTGTGATCGTACCTTAATACAGTTTGTGGAGCCTAGCCACCTCATGTAGAAGGGATTATTATTTTTATTTTTATTTCACCCGGTGTCCGATATCTGTATTGCGGCTTATCTATGTCACAGCCGCCACCGTTTCGTTTTCTTCTCTTCTTTTAACTTTGCAATACAATGAGTAATAACCCATCATGCAATAACAGAGAACTAAAATTAATATTGCTAAGATTATTCTCACACGCAGTAACAGTTCTATACCACAGTCATCAACAATCAACAATTAAAACAAATTTGATCTCGGCTAAAAAAAAAAACAGGTCAAGAACTGCATATTCATGTATATATAACGAACATACATACATATATGTCATGTTATCTAGTTAGATGCAAGGTGGCTCTTGATGCCAATTGATGGAAATAAGGCATACGCAACGGAAGCAGATAGCCAGGAACGAACTTGCATGTAATATAGACAACACATAATCAAAGATTTTAATCAAACATAAAATTGATACTTTTCTCTTGGAGCGTGACCGCGGCTGCAAATATAACCTTCAAGCACGAGCAAAAGCTGTCCACGTGTTCATCCTTCAGTTCCACAGTCTTTTGCTGTGTAACCCGAATAATACCAGAATTTGCGAAATTCGTGTGGGCGAATTTCTATGAAAAAGTTGAAGAAACTTCTAAAACCCTTAGCCTCCTTATGGAATAAGACCCCTATTTTATAACTACAGGTTTTAGGGTTTTCACCCTTTTCCAAAACCTATTGGGTCTTATTTTCCACCAAGAATAATATTCCATTTAATTCTTTATTATTCGGGCACAGCAGGGACCACATAATTTAATTAACGAGGCTTCCTACTATGGAATTAATTCAAAAAATGTGAATTAATCCTACCATAATAAATTACGAATTATTCCACTAAAAAATCATAATTGCACTCCTCAGTTCAATTTCAAAATCATACATTAAAACTTATTTAACTCCCCATGTTAAGTTTACAGATATCAATCAATTAAATTAAATTACTGACAATTTAATTCATTGACTAATTGAATCTTTTATATTTCTGCTTAACTTACATCATGTGACGAATACAAAATCCACCTGCAGGGTTTTCACAAGAGACTTATAAGCACCCATGAAGGGGTACCATCAATCTCAAAGTCGAGACATGAATTCTATCAACTAATTATTATTTCGCAAATGTAATTTGCCATTATCCAATTTACCAGGAATAAATAGACTTGCAATTAAGTCGTACCTTTTAATAAATCAAAATAATAAACAAATCACATTGATCATAATAATCATGTCAAGATTAAGAGTATAAGTACATTTAATGAACTAGAGAATTTGTTTTATGTATTCAGTACAAAAACACTTATCTCTACTTTGTATGTATGAATTTGTTTTTAATACATACAAATTGTACTAGCACAAGAAGACGGAACTATACCGTTCCCATAATGAAGATACATTATATTAATCTTGTGCTACAATCATACTGATGACTTTGTCCAATTTCCATCTTAGATTGTGAACATAAATTTTATACTTATAAGAACCGACGATTTAATCTTCCGTGTATAAGCTAAACTCTATACACTAAATCATCTACTATATAAGTAAAGGACACACATACTAGTACATGATCTATTTAACTCTTTATTAAAGAATGAACAAATAATTGTTCTATAATAAATAGTATATCCAAATACATGGTTAATAGTATATATCCCAACACTGCCTCCATGCCCTCTCTCTGCCAAAAGCCTCTTCCCCCTCCTCTCTCAGTTTCCTTTTTGAAATTAATACATAGCCTAATTTTCTTTTTCCATTTCTATAGTTCTAAAACTTCTCTCGTAAATACTTATCGATTTCCTCTACTCCAAGAATTTCTATTCATATTGCTTTGAGTTACGTTGCTCACTGGCAGTCAGGGGAGGAGCCACATAGGGCCGAACCCCCTTCGGCCAAAAAAAATATTATTTATGCATGGTTAAAATTATTTTTTATGTATATATATGTGAGGACCCACAGCTGGGCGCTGACCATGCTGTGAACCTCTGGGTATCTGACCCCATGACTGACTGCTGTGGCATCTGCGCCCTGCTGACTAATCATGACATACTCAGGTATTGTATGAGCAAGAGACACAGACAATTCGATATACGCTGCAGCGGCTGGTATCGAACCCGTGACCTCTCCCCTTTTGTTCTCCCTAAGGAGACGTCTCTTACCAATTGAGCAGCAAGAGACACAGACAATTCGATATACGCTGCAGCGGCTGGTATCGAACCCGTGACCTCTCCCCTTTTGTTCTCCCTAAGGAGATGTCTCTTACCAATTGAGCTGCTCAATTGGTAAGAGACGTCTCCTTAGGGAGAACAAAAGGGCTTGAGGTCACGGGTTCGATACCAGCCGCTGCAGCGTATATCGAATTGTTTGTGGTCCTTGCTCATACAATACCTGAGTATGTCATGATTAGTCAGCAGGGCGCAGATGCCACAGCAGTCAGTCATGGGGTCAGATACCCAAAGGTTCACAGCATGGTCAGCGCCCAGCTGTGGGTCCTCACAATATAGTAAATGTTGAACCTCCTTTGACTTCTTCGTATGTTTACTTTTTTATATCTTGAACTCCCTTAGTGAAAATTCTGGCTCCGCCACTGCTGACAGTTAGCACTTTGCTTCTTCTAATTAGATTGGGGTGATTCAATATATATATTTGTAGGTGGTACGTAGATAATTAAGCATTCATGATTTACTTTTTATTTTTCTTGTTTTACATAATTTGGTACTAACGAAATACATGAATTGACGTCAAAAAGATGCATCTTCAACGTAGCTTTCATTTCAAAAGACGAGTCTCCGTTATCTTTTGTGCCGTTTTTTCTGCTGGGATGCTGAATGAAATGAAGATTCTGTTTTTTGGTTTATGATTGTTAAGTCATCTTTCAAGAGATAATAATTAGAAAGATAACTTTTTCTTAGCAAGGGAGAGTAATAAGGGAGATGATATAAAAAGAAAAAGGTTGTCGGTACCTATTTTCAAGCTGTGTCTGGTGGTTCTCTAGATGCAGGTTGGGAATTCATAAGAGTACAACAGAGCGAAGATTAGAAATCCAAATTTGTCCTTCTAATATTTAAGGATTTGTTAATTCATTTGATTTTTGTTAGTATAAGGACCTAAAATCACATACATTACCTAACTGAAGGTTAAATATGCTTAGTTACATATTACAAGGACTAAAATAGAAATAATGTAATAATACGAGGACTAAAAATGTTATTTCCCCTTTTTCAATTACTTTGTAAATGTTGGCTATATTCCAACAGGTGATCCAAAGAGGGAAATAATTCGTAAGTAGCCACTATTTAACTCATGCAGTTGAAAAATAATTAGTATTTCAAATTCCCAGATTAAAAATTTTAAATTAATAATTATTTCAAGGTCGAGCCAAAGAGTGACCAGAAAATTTCACCCTATGACCTTGCAAATGGACGGTGGTCTTGAACTTTTGATGCCCGCTTGTTCCACGAATAAACTTTTAAGGTTAAAAGGTAAAATTGGTTGATCCTAAAATTTTACCTATGAGACAAGCAGCAACAGCAACAGCAACAACAACACAATATCCAGTATAATCACATCAAGTGGAGTTTGGGAAGGATAGAGTGTACGCAATGTTGAAAAACTTAATTAACAACACAGGATCATCACAAGTAAATCAATAAACAATGATGAAGAATAATTGGTAAATCAATAGACAATGATGAAGAATAATTGTAGGAACACTAACCTTGTTCCATTGCAAGAGTTGATTGAGAAAACTTGATTGAAGAAGTGAGTCTTCTAATTCTGGAATTGTTCTTGATACTTTGTATTTTCAGAGATGGAAAGAAAGAGAACGTATTATGAATTTAGCGACCACCCCATTTAAAAGTTACGTTGTTGTCTTTCATGAAGCATGTATCCATCAAACATACAATAGAGAACAAAATATTGATACTTCTTAGGGTCATATAATATTACTTTATTATATCATGAGCTGGGCTCCTTTAAAGATAGCACATCTATGTATAAAATATATTAATATGTGAGTCCATAAAATAGAAAATTACTAACACGCAGACCTTACTTATTAGCCCAGTGGGGTCAAAAATTCAAAACTTAGCCACATCCAAGGTCATGTTTCTAAATCATCCAAAAGTGGCTGTTTTTTAGGATTGCCCCAATTTTTGGTAAGAGCTCCGACCCAAATCTAAAGTCCGACCCGAACACTATACTAACAACATAAGTTTGAAACAGTTAAGGTCCATGTTGTCGTCAACATATCTCTTTGTATGGTGAACTCTCCTTTCTTGATTTGCTCAATTTTTAGGTTCCAACAGAACTTCCAGGTTAATCAATTATGGTTGGAAAAAAATAAAAAACCTTTAGTTAAAGGATCAAATTGACCAAGTTTTCATTATTTGGAGCCAAGTAGGAAGGATATTTTTGAGTTATTTCATTTTATTGGAGGACATTTTGACCAATAACATAACGGGCGATGGTACTTTTGTGCCAAAAACATAACAGATGATAAAGTTGGCCTATTTTAAATAGATAGAGGAGTATTTTGCAAATTCTGACCATATCTCTTCTCTTTTCTGTTACATTTAGTGGCAATACTCAGTTATTGCATAATTCTTCGATGTGTATTACTATTTTTGCTATCTATTTTCTTTTGAATCAAGGGCCTCTCTACTCTACAAAAGTACGATAAGATGTGCGTACGTCCTAGGACATAAAACTCCAAGATATAAAGATAAAAATGTGACCAGTTAAATGCAATTTCTAACCGCAAAAAGAAAATAGTGGTTGTTTTGAGGATTGTCTTAATTATTGGGAAAATGGTCAAAAATACCCCTCTACTTTGAAAAAAGGGCTAAAAATATCATTCATTACAAATATGGGTTAAAAATACCCCTTCCGTCGTTAAAGTTTTCAAATATACCCCTATCTTAACGAAAATCTCCAAAATAAACCGATTTCATTTCTAAACTCGCTCCATTTAAACCCGATCCAACTAAATAAATAGCCCATATTTGTTACCCGTTGCTGTGCCTAGTGGCTCCAAATGTAGGACTCGGAAACAAGTTGATCGCATATGAGTTTTTTATGTAGGTGGATCGGGTTTAAAAATGAAATCGGCTTATTTTCAGAGATTTGGGGATTTCAGTTAAGATATGGGTATATTTGAAAACTTTAATAACGGGAGGGATATTTTTTATCCAAATTTGTAACGAATGATATTTTTAGCCCTTTTCTCAAAGTAAATAAACATTTTTTACCCTTTTCCCCTTAATTATTAGTTAGAGGTCCGACCTAGAACCGAACACTATGCTGACAACATAAACTCTCCTTTCTTGATTTGCTCAATTTGCCTGCAAATTCAATCACAATAAACCCAGTTTTTTTTTTAAAAACCAATTATGAACTTTACATCCACATGTTAACCGCAAATTACAACTAGGGGTTTATACAGATTTTCAACTATGGTTGAAAAAAGAAAGCCTTCAGTTTTTTCTTCCACAAAAAATCTGCTAAATTCACTCCTAAATTGAGAAACCAAATCCCGGATAGAAACCCATTTTAAAAAGCTCAAGCGTAAAATTAGCCATTTTTTCTTATTTTGAAGTCACCGTTAGTAGAAAGAACATTTTTGAGCTATTTGACTAGTTAAAGAGTATTTTGAGCCTATAACGTAACGGCGAGGCTATTTTTTAGCAAAAAACATAACAGAGGGTAAAACTGACATATCTTACGTAATTCAGGAGTATTGTTGACCCTTTTCCCTTTTAATTATTTTGCAAATGCTAGCTATATTTCGACATGCGATCTAAAAAGTGAAAATACTTGGCAAATAATCTTTCTTAGTCTTTAAAAATGAAAATTAGTCAACAACAAAATAACATACCCAGTACAATTTCACAAGTGTTGTTTGAGAGATGGTAGAGTCTATGCAGACCTTACCCCTACCCTAGGAAAGAGATAGAAAAGTTATTTTCGATATACCGTTAGCAGGAGCGGAGCCAGGTAGGCCCCAGGGGGTTCATCCGAACTCCCTCAGTGAAAAATTAACATTGCATATACAATGTTAAAATTATTTTTTATATATACATAATAGTTGTTGAACCACCTTGGCTTCTTCATGTATTTACTTCTTCATATATTTAAATTATTTTTCCACGTGGCACTGCCACATCAGCTTAAATGACCAGCCGTTAAGTGAAGGGGTATTGGTGGCTTCCTTTGGTAACGACGAGGGTATTTTTGACACAAAAAACTAACGGAGGGTATAGGTGATCTATTTCGAATAGTTCTGGGGTATTTTTGACCCTTTCTGAAATATATTAATATGTGAGTCCATAACACAGAAAATTACTGACCTTACTTATTAGCCAAGTGGGGTCAAAAATTCAAAAATTAGCCACATCCAAGGTCATGTTTTTAAATCACCCAAAAGTGGTTGTTTTTTGGGATTGTCCCAATTATTGGTAAGAGCTCCGACCCCATTCTAAAATCCGAGCCGAACACTATACTGACAGCATAAGTTTGAAACAGTTAACGTCCATGTTGGCGTCAACATATCTCTTTGTATGGTTAACTCTCCTTTCTTGCTTTGCTCAATTTTTAAGTTCCAAAAGAACTTCCGGGTCAATCAGTTATGATTAGAAAATTAACCGAACCGCACCGATACCGAAATGATGGGACGTTTCGAAAAGTCTAATTTTAGTTCTACAAAATCGAATAACCGAAAAATTAATATGAAGTAAATTTTATAAAATAACCGCCCGAACCGTACTATTAACACTCATATTACTGACAACATAAGTTTGAACATATCTCTTTGTATGGTGAACTCTCCTTTCTTGATTTGCTTCATTTTTAGGTTCCAACAGAACTTCCAGGTCAATCAATTATGATTGGGAAAAAAAAAAACCTTTAGTTCAAGGATAAAATTGACCAATTTTTCATTATTTGGAGCCAAGCAGGAAGGATATTTTTGAGTTATTTCACTTTATTGAGGACATTTTGACCAATAACATAATGACGATGGTATTTTTAAGTCAAAAGCATAACAGATGATAAAGTTGGCCTATTTTAAATGGATAGAGGTGTATTTTGCAAATTCTAACCATATCTCCTCTTTTCTTTTACATTTAGTGGCAATACTAAGTTATTGCGTAATTCTTCGATGTGTATTGCTATTTTTGCTGTTTATTTTCTTTTGAATCGAGGGTCTCTCTACTGTATAAAGGTATGATAAGGTCTACGTACGTCCTAAGACATAAAACTCCAAGATATAAAGATAAAAAGGTGACTAGTTAAGTTAAATGCAATTTCTAATCGCAAAAAAAAAAAAAAAATAGTGGTTGTTTTGAGGATTGTCTTAATTATTGAGAGAACGGTCAAAAATACACCTCTACTTTGGGAAAAGCGCTAAAAATATCATCCATTACAAATATGGGTCAAAAATACCTCTCCCGTCATAAAAGTTTTCAAATATACTCTTATCTTAATGAAAATTTCCAAAATAACTCGATTTCATTTCAAAACCCGCTCCATTTAAATCCGACCCAACTAAATAAATAACTCATATGGGTTACCCGCTCCTATGTCTAGTGGCTCCAGATATAGGACTCAGGAACAAGTTGATCGCATATGAGTTTTTTATGTAGTTGGGTCGGGTTTAAATGGAGCGGATTTAAAAATAAAATCGGGTTATTTTGGGAGATTTGGGAATTTCCGTTAAGATAGGGGCATATTTGAAAATTTTAATGTCGGAAGGGTTATTTTTTATCTAAATTTATGACGGAGAATATTTTTAGGGGCATTTTTGACCCTTTCCCCCTTAATTATTAGTTAGAGGTCTGACCCAAATAAGAAATCGACCCGAACCTATGCTGACAACATAAACTCTCCTTTCTTGATTTGCTCAATTTGCCTGCAAATTCAATCACCCATAAACCCAATCCTTTCTACCAATTATGAACTTCAAATTCCCATGTTAACATCAAATTGCAACTAGGGGTTTATACATATTCTCAACTATGGTTTGAAAAAAGAAAGCCTTTAGGTTTTTTCTTCCACAAAAAGATCTGCTAAATTCACTCCTAAATTGAGAAGCCAAATCCCAGATCGAAACCCATTTTAAATAGTTCTAGAGTAAAATTAGCCACTTTTTCTTATTTTGGAGCAACCATTAGTACAACGAATATTTTTGAGCTATTTGACTAGTTGAAGAGTATTTTGAACCTATAATGTAACAGCGAGGCTATTTTTCAGCAAAAAACATAACAGAGGGTAAAATTGACATATCTCACATAATTCACGAGTATTTTTTACCCTTTTCCCTTTTACTCATTTTGCAAATGCTAGCTATATTTCGACATGCGATCTAAAAAGTGAAAATACTTCGCAAATAATCCTTCTCAATCTTTAAAATCAAAATTAGCCAACAACAAAATAACATACCCAATATAATTCCATAATTTATTGTCTAAGTAGGGTAGAGTCTATGCAGACCTTATCCCTACATTGAGAAGGAGATAGAAAAGTTATTTTCAATATACTGTCGGTAGGGGCAGAGCTAGGTAGGCCCAAGGGGTTCATCCAAACTCCCTCAATGAAAAATTAACATTGTATATACAATGTTAAAATTATTTTATATATATATACCAGTGTTTTAAAAGGCGGGGGCGTAAGGCGGGGCGATTTAAATAGGTAAAGGCGGGGGCGTAAGCCTCGAGGCACGGGGCGTAAGCCCCATGGGTATTTAATTTTTAGTATTTCTTAAAATAATATAATTACAATAAATATTTTTAAATAGGTAAAATTACATAAAAAATAAAAGAAAACTGTAAATAAATGAAATATATATATGTATGTATGTATATGTGTGTCAGCGCGCGCGCGCTTGATCCTCACAAAAAAATGATCAAAGCAATTCATTATACACCGTTTATAACTTGTAATTATATATAACATAATTTTACAAGTATAAACAATACAATGAAATAAAAGCTATTATGAAAATGCAAAATAATTCTAACATTTTAACTTTCAAACACGGAAAAAAACACAGTTTCTTAAAACACTATTACTATCATACTATTCATTTTATCTCCCTATAAGCAAATAATCAATAAAATTTATCAATATTACAATTAAAACATAACTTCTTCATGAACAAAAAATAAAATTATATGATAATTCTGATACATAGGACTTATGACCAATGACAAGTGAAAATATACAATTCCGCTATGTGTTTTTTTTTTTTTTTTAAAATTAAGTGATATTCACCCTCACGACGTTCTCAAATAGTAAATATCCAATACTACGACTTGTTATATGAGTTACACCTAATCTTCTATTTCTATAGATGAAAAATTATTAAGTATCATTATTTTGTTAAACAATTATGAGGGTGAATGATTTTAATTAAGGAATTTAAAATATAATTTGTATAAGAACTGTTAGGCGAGTCTTGGGCGTTGGGCCTTAGGCGTGTTTAAGACGTACGGTTGAACGCTTAGGGTGTAAGCCTCATAGGAACTAAGCCCCGCACGTTAGCCCCAGGGCGTTTTGCCACTGCCCTGCCCCGGGATGAGTCCTGACACTGCCTTTTAAAACAATGATATATACATAATATCTTGAATTCTTCGTGTATTTACTTCTTCGTATATTTGAACCCCTCGGTCGGCTCGAGAGAAGACATTTCAAAAAGAAGGTCAGACAAGAATTAACACAATTTCTATAGAAAGTAACTCTTTTTTTTTAAGGATTTGTTTAAAAGTCCGACCCAAATATAGAGTCCGACCCGACTCAACCCGACCCGAACATTATGCTGACAAAATAAGTTTGAAGCAGTTAAGTTCCTTTCTTGATTTGCTCAATTCCCAAATTAACAGCAAATTGCAACAAAACTAATTCCAGGTCAGTCAATTATGGTTGAAAAAAGGAAACCTTTAATTCTTTCTTCCACTAAAAATCTACTTAATTCACTTCTAAATTTAGAAACCCAAACCCAAATTTCATTATTGTCAACAGTACAATTGAGAGCTGGAATTCTACAAGTATCAAAAGATGCAAAAATTGTTAATCTTGATGATTCTGCTTTGGTTGGGATAACTAGTAATCAGTTAAGAAGACTTTGTATTACTTCTGGTTCACTGGTATGATATGCTTATACCCAATCTTTATTTTGAGAAATTTACATAAATAGCCGCCTCGAAAAATAATAGCCAGCAACTGTATATTTTTTGTATATTAATATACATAAAATAGCCAGCAGCAGCCTCCAAGGTGGGGGTATGTTGTTGTTGTATTAGGCTATTGAATGTAATTAATTTTGGCTAAATAATCAACTATGGTGGAAAAAGAAGGAAGCCTTTGGTTCTTTTGGGATAAATAATCTTGGGATAAAAATTTAGTAATTGTTTCATCCCTTGTTTGGTTACTAATTCTAGAATATAAGTTATACCGAGATTAGAAATAGTATCGAGATTAGTTATCCCTGTTAAATGGTGGAATAATAGTACCAGGATTGATAAAAAGAGTAAGATGAAAATACCTCTGAGGTCCTCGAACTGGTATAATGCTTATACGCAATTTTTATTTGAGAAATTTACATAAATAGCCTACAAATATATGTTTTTTTGTATGTTAATATATATAATATACGTAAATTATACATTTTTTGATACATAATACTGCATATTTCTTGTATATTAGGCT
Organism: Lycium barbarum; assembly: GCF_019175385.1. NCBI lineage: Eukaryota > Viridiplantae > Streptophyta > Magnoliopsida > Solanales > Solanaceae > Lycium > Lycium barbarum. The sequence goes on from NC_083344.1 coordinate 1,350,873, forward strand.
GTCGACCGGCCAAATGTGTAACTTGCCCTTTTAATTTGAGAAATTGACGTAAATAGCCAGTCAGAAAATAAAACTACTGGTTCTGCCGAATTCGTGACCTATATTCTAGCTCCGCCTCTGGATGAGACTCGAAAAATATGTTGAATTGATATCGCCTCGTCTAAAGACTTAAACTTGGTAAAAAAACTGATCTTGTTGATGGAGGAGGATGAGAAATGAGCTTTGACTCTAATACCATATGTTGAATTGTGTGCAAAACCTGAACTTTAGTGAGTCGTACTTTTATGAATAACAATCTTCTGAAGTATTTGGGTTTTTATCCTTATTCTACATTGTATATTATGCTAATTTAAATTCTGAGGATCACCATTTTCTCCAAGAAGTGTTGATATAGGTGCTCTTGATTTCTCGTTGTTTGTTTGCTTTTTCAAATTTTGGCTGAAATGCTGCCTTTGGTCAAATCCAGGAGTGCTGTAGTTTTGTCCCCAAATGGCAAGTCTTAGATGGAGACTGCATAGAGAGTGATTCACTATTATTCATTGCACATTCATTTATTTGGTTTGAGTATTTGTTTACCTGAAATTGGAATCTTACTTGGCCTACTTGGGGCAGCTTGGCATGTTGATTGCTATTTTGGATTTAGCCTCTACCTTTCATACTTCAAATACTATGGCACATAAATGATCTTCCGAGCGTTAATTTGCAGCTAATAACAAATTTCCTATGTAGCAGTAAGGTTACTTGTGAAAGAATATAACAGTAAAGATATAGTCCTATTTGGATATACGTTAGTCTAGCTGCTAAAATTACCACCAACAGCTTACTCCTTTTATCGATCTCGTCTTAACTAGTTTCTGCCTCACTAATAGCCTGATTGGCCAAGCTTTTAGGAGAAGAAAAAGTGCTTTTGAGTAGAAGCAGAAGCTGAAAAAAGTAGCTTCTCCCCAAAAGTACTTTTTTGAAAATACACTAGAAGAACTTTTTAAAAGCCTGGCCTAATAGTAATTGCTGCTCAAACGTGCTTTTCAAATTGATTAGCCAAACACAAACTGCAATTCACCAAAAGTATTTTTTTAAAAAGCATTTTTCAAAATAAGCTGATTTTACAAGCTTGTCCTAACAGACTATTAGACATACATGATTCTGTATGACTTTGTGCTCCTCTTTTTTTCAATAGGTACTCATCAAGAATGTTAATACAAATCAACAAAGAATTGGACAAGTGGTAGTTCTAGATCCTCCCGGTTCGGACAAAGTTTTATCTGACCATACCTCATCACCTTCACATTCTTCTCTGACAACATTTATCTTGCCATTACATAGCTATCCTGACTGTACAAAACCAGAAGGAGAAGTTGCCTATTTATCTCCGATCCTGGCATTTAACCTTAATGTACATTTATCATGCTTGAGATCAATGATTCACCAAGGAAAAGAAGCTTTATCACCAATATTTGAGGCCAAATCAGATAACATAGCGAGTGGAAAAGATAATGCTCTCATTACTCTAGGACTTGAACCTTTGGATCAGTTGCCAAAATATGCGACACACCTGAGGGCTTCTTTTGTGAAGATACCGGAATGTGGGACCCTAGATTTAGTTAAAAAAGATTCATCTATAGAAGCTGAAGATCGTCAAGAGTTGATCGATATGGAATTGAATAAGTACTTTGGAGTAGATAGATTTCTTTCTAGAGGTGATATTTTCAGTGTATGCATCAATTGGAACTGCAAATCGGCTCTGTGCATCCCTTGCAGTCAAAAGAAGCAAAATGGTGGTCCTGACCTTATATATTTCAAGGTTTAAGTTTTATTTCTTACTGTCATAGGGGAGAAACTGACAAAAATGTTCCCTTATGTTTGAGAGTAGGTTCAAAATAGTCCCTTAAGTATGCTCTGAACAGTTTTGAACCTACTCCCAGAAATAAGGGACAATTTTTGTCATTTTCTCGTTATAGATTAATGAGTAACTTAAATGCCTTGACACTCACTCTTATAAGTATCCCAGGTTGTGGCCATGGAACCTTCCGAAGAATGTGTTCTAAGAGTCAACCGTACTCGAACTGCCCTTGTACTTGGAGGGAATGTACCTTCTGCTGTTCCTCCAGATTTCTTGATTCCTCGACCACGAGGTTCCCTGCCTTTACAAGTGAGCACGGTGAAGACTTTAGCCTCCATACTTATACCACCATTATGTCCATCAGCCCTTTCATCAAAATTTCGGGTTGTTGTGTTGTTGCATGGCTTGACTGGTACGTTTAGACTTTGTCATTTGCTGGTTAATTGGAAGATGCTACTTACTGGATACATTTTGAACTTCTTTTCTTTTCTTAATTGCTTTATGGTACTCCCTCTGTCCCAATTTATGTGAAGGGGTTCAGAGTAAGAGGGTCAAAACACTTGACTTTGACTATGAATTTAGGTATAGATTCTTCAAATATGTTAAAAATGAAATTTACGTGTTTGAAAACTACACGAGAAGTACTACAAGTCAGCATAGCTAATGATTCAAAATATTCTTAAAAAGCTGGAGAAAAATTATAGTCAAAGAAAAAACTGTCTTGACTTCCCAAATCATAACAACTTCTCATAAAATGGGACGGAGGGAGTATTCTCTGTTGACACTGTTCACATGAAGTTGCAGAAAATAACATAGTGATTTTCAAGTTCGTTACGTATCAGCATAATCTCTAGGTCCGGAGTTCAGTGTTTGGATTTTAAAAAAATGAATGTGGTTTATACGTCTATAGTGGATGAGTAGGATAATGTTTAAGTTATCAGAAATGTGATTATATGGTTCTCGTCGATGGATATTTTTAAATGTACTTTACAAAAGAGTTATGCAGGTAACAGCTGCAGCTTTGTCTATTGATGAGTGATTTCAAAATTTTCTGCAGGATGTGGGAAAAGAACTGTGGTTAAATTTGTTGCTCGTCAATTAGGCCTTCATGTAGTGGAATATAACTGTCAGAGCATATTTGCAAATTCTGATAGAACAACATCTGCTGCCCTAGCTGAAACCTTCAGTATGGCTCGCAGGTAATTTAGATTGCATAGGATTTATTATCTATTATCTTACTACTTTGGAGCTCTAGCATTACATATGAAAAATCTTCACGTTTAAATAATTAATCTTCACGTTTAAATAATTAATCTTCACGTTTAAATAATTACTCATTGTTTTGGATTCTCATATAATTTCATGATGGTCTCTAAATCATTCCTCTCTTCCAATTTATATAAGCTAGTTTCCTATTCCCTTCTTTCAAGTTTATTTGGGTCTTATGCTAAGTGGAATCATCTTCCATATACAAGAAAACAAAATTGTGGTCAATGAAGTGGGTTAAGAACCACGAGACCTCAAGTTTAAATTCAAGCAGATCCAAAAACACTAGGTGAGTTATTCCCATTTGTCCAAGCCTAGGTGGACAGAGTAGCCCGGAACCTATGCTGGCGGAAATAGTAGATACCTCGTGAAATTAGTCAAGGTGCGTGCAAGCTGGCCCGGACACCATGGTTGTAAAAAATAGTAATATAAATAAAGTACACCTAATTTATATTCTTTAATTATTATTTTTTGGCATTGTCTATATAGACCAGCCACCCACTTATAAAAGATTTCGAAAATGATTTTGAACGTGTATAGAGTATTATTCGCCTTCCCCCGGGCCTGCATAGGCAGGAGTCTGCTGACACTGGGTCAGCCTGTTAAACTACCTCGATTAAGTCCATTTCCCTCTATTTTAAATCCACTTGTCAAACAGTGTCAAGTATATCGGCGTTAAAAAACTTGGGATGTCTTTAATGCGTTCTTTAATTCCTTTGAAATCAATTTTCACTACAGATACTCTCCTACTATTCTACTTCTTCGTCATTTTGAGGTCTTCAAGAACCTGGCCTCTAACGAGGGTTCACCACATGACCAAGTTGGTATGAACTTAGAAGTTGCATCTGTCATAAAGGAATTTACTGAGCCAATTGCTGAAGATGAAGAAATCTACTCAGAAGGAAAGTCAAATGCCCATGATGTAAGATACAATCCAAGTTCGTTTATTTTTCATGCCTTTGTGTCAGTCATATAAAACTGAACAGTGTTGATGAATTTTCTTGTGAATTATCATGATCATCATCAATTGGATTGGTTTGCTTTTCTTTCCTGTTCTCTTTTTCAACTTTTTTCGTCTTGTTATAATGTATTTGGATTCATGCTTATATGTATGTGAATATAAAGGAATAGGGAGACTCAGAAAGTTAAATTATCTTCGATGTAGTATCATAATCACTAGTCAGAATTGTGCAGAAGTTGCAGAACACATGGTAAAAATGGATCCATGTAATGGTTATCAAGACAAGGCCTACTCGTGCTTTGTAGAAATTTGAGTCAAAATAGCTACATTTGGTTGAAATTCAAAACATGTCTGCTACATAAAATCTCTTTTAGGTCGTCCGTTCGTTGGAGCTAAGTCCTCTTAATTTTGTTAACTACTTTTGTAATGTTGATAGCAATGACAGAATATGACCTTCTATTGCCACCCCTCTTTCTGAAGGTTGCTCAACCCGTAAATCGGCACCCAGTGCTGTTAGTTGCTGCTGCTGATAGTCCTGAAGGCCTTCCACCAACTATTAGGCGTTGTTTCAGTCATGAGATCAAGATGGATCCATTGAATGAAGCACAAAGGAAGGAAATGCTCTCCCAGTCCTTTCAACATGTTAGTGAACTACTTCCAAATGTAGGTAAACTTGATGTTTCCTTCTCTAAACACAGGTCTTATATTACACATTAGTAGCTATAGGCCAAAAGAGCACTATTGCAAGTGAAAATCTCCGTGTGAAAATGCCCATAATTTCATCCAATGTATCATTTCTAGGTCCGGTGGAATTCATAGGTATAGGAAGAAGCCCTATAAAATAGAGATTTTTTCTTTCGACCATATGTCGATTGTTAATAAGATATACAAGGACAAAATTGCATAGAATTGCTTTTATTTGTCATTGATGAATTATTCGTTAGAATCGCCATCAGAGATCTAGTAGTAGTATTTTTATTTTTTTTTGAATTATTTCAATTGAATTTACTTCGATTATTTTATTGGGGAACTTGCAAAGTGTAAAGGGTGAGAGAAAAGGGGCTGGTGGGCAGAGGCTGAGCCAGGATTTGAACTTATGGGTTTTGGATTTTAGTCCTTTATAGTTATTGGGTTCTAAATTAATAATTTGTACATATTCAATGAATTTTTTAATTCAAATACAGGGTTTGTACAAAAGCTACTGGGTTCGGCCGAACCCGTAACTAAATGGATAACTCCGCCCCTGTGGATGGGGAGGAGACACATAATGAATAGACTCTTAGTTATTCCTTTCTGTTATTTTCTAATAACTGAAGTAATGGGTGCCATTTGTCATCATTTTTGTGCAGACGTCTTTGGAGGACCTTGTGAAAGATTTGGTTGGTCAGACATCAGGATTCATGCCAAGGGATCTGCGAGCTTTAGTTGCTGATGCTGGTGCAAATCTTGTCCTTAGTCGTGATAGTCAGGAGGTTGAGCATCTGAGGGAGGGTTCTCATGAGAACAAGTCGATCGAGAATAATGGCACACATGAATGGGCAAAGTCCCTAAGCAAAGAAGATGTAATGGAATCACTGGAACGATCAAAGAAAAGAAATGCAACAGCATTGGGTACTCCAAAGGTAAAATCAGGAAATAATTTTGTAAACAAAACTAATCTTATGGTTGGAGTTGCTCAGCATATTACTGCTTTCTTCAAGAAAATGAAGCATTAAAGTTATTGTTTTTATTTGGGGGGTGGTGGGGGTTGAATTTTGCGAAAGTTCAGATCTTCTGCACTTCACTATTGGACTCTAACAGAGGCGGATCCATAATTTAAATTTAATGGGTTCAACTTTTAAGATTTTCAGCAGTGAATTCATTGTAATGTTAAACTTATGGGTTCTGATCTGATATTTGTTGATATTTTAGTATATTGGTACATATATATCTATACCCTGTCAAAATTTATTGGTTCAGATGAACTTGTAGCCGAGAGGCTACATCAGCCCTTGGACTCTAATGTGCTGACTGCTTATATTGGTTTGGTACATCTTTCGTGTAGTTTTGGACGGCAATACAGGCAGTCAAATATTGTCTTGAAAAGTCTAATGCTGCTTGAGTAAATGCTTATATATCTGCTTTACACTACTGTAGGTTCCAAATGTCAAATGGGAAGACGTTGGTGGGCTTGAGGACGTGAAGAAATCAATTTTGGACACTGTACAGGTATTGCTTTATCTTACTCCCACATAGGGGTGTCAAATGGGTGGGTTGGACTGAATTTGGGGGGGGTCAAAATGGGCTAAGTTAATGGAAGGGCGGGTCAAGGGCTGAAATGGGTTGCACTAAAAAGCCCGTCATAACCCAACCCACCCAATCTTATGAAGTTTTAATTTCTTTGTTTGTTCGTTACTAATTTTTTAAGTACCTACTAAAACTACTTTTTTTTTCCCTTTATTATAGCTATATTTAATATATGAAACTACCAAAAGGCTTTTTAATTTTTTTTTTGACAAGGTTTCTATGGGTCGATATGGGCTAAATATCAGCCCAATTTGGGCTACATATCAGCCCATTTTGTACATGGGCTGAAATGGGTTAGGCTAATGGGCTTGAACGGGTTGGGCAGGTCATGTTTTTATGGGTTAATTTTCCACCCCTACTTCCACATAACACTTGTAAAAACTAAAATGAATAAACCTTCTTTTAAAGTTGATACTTGATTATGCTGACGTGTGTCGAAGGAAAAGTTGTACTTCTCTGGAGTTATAAATATTCATTTCTGTTATCTTTTGGATGATGTGACTTACATTGTCTTCTTCATTTGAAATGCAGCTACCTCTTTTACATAAGGACTTGTTTTCGTCTGGATTGCGCAAGCGATCTGGGGTTCTTTTCTATGGCCCTCCTGGCACCGGAAAAGTGAGTTTATGAGTTGCTTTATATGGTGTCACATCATCCGTCTTGTCCGGTCCTGTTCGTGGTCATCTATAATACAGTATTCATTATTAACTTTCTGTTGAATTGTTCAGACTTTACTGGCGAAAGCTGTTGCTACTGAATGCTCCCTGAATTTCCTCAGCGTGAAAGGGCCCGAGTTGATTAACATGTACATAGGAGAGTCAGAGAAAAATGTCAGGGACATTTTTCAGAAGGTAATCTATTTTATGCTTTTGCAAGGATGTTTCCAGAAAATATTTTCAATTCTTCTGCAACATTGCAGGCCAGATCAGCTCGACCATGTGTTATCTTCTTTGATGAACTTGATTCGCTTGCTCCTGCCAGGGGTGCTTCTGGAGACTCTGGTGGTGTAATGGATCGAGTGGTTTCTCAGGTAACGAAATCATTGGTTTAGGGATAATAGCATGTTTGGTCCCTTAGTTTTTTGGTAAATTCTGCTTTTCATGCTTGTAATATCTAACAAACCACAATTAACCTTTACTTAATTAAAATGTGTGTTTTTAGTCTTTTAAGTAGGAAATATATTGCATTTAAACTACTTTTAGAGCTATATTACCGTCAAATATGGAGTAACAATACAAGCTTAGCATAACACGTGGAATTATGTAGTGAAACAGTTAATGATTTTGGTAAATTTGTGAATATTCGCAAGCAAAAGGATCCAAAGTGCACATTTCAATTAATTGAAGTTTAATATGTTTAGTCAGATATTACAAGGACCAAAACTATAATTTACCAATAATTGAGGGATCAAAAGTACTATAAACCCCATTGGTTTATTTGTCATATTTTTTTCATCTCCCCACTAATATACTGCTTGGTATACCAAACCTATGTTTTTTATAGATGCTTGCTGAAATTGATGGCCTGAACGACTCTACCCAGGTTATAGCCACTCTACTCAAATCATAAAGTAGCTTTTTCTTCTCTTTGTAGTGTCTTATGCGTAGATTTAACTCGTGGGCCCTCTCTTATAACAGGACTTGTTTATTATTGGAGCTAGCAACAGGCCTGATCTTATAGATCCCGCCCTTTTGAGGCCTGGGCGATTCGATAAGCTCCTTTATGTTGGTGTTAATTCTGAAGCCTCGTACAGGGAGAGGTACTTTTATATTCTGACCGTCTGCTGTACTTATCTTTGTATTCTCTGGTTGATGTCTTGAATTCCTTATAACTTTTTAGGGTCTTGAAAGCGCTAACACGGAAGTTTAAATTGAAAGAAGATATATCTCTACTCGCAATAGCAAAAAGGTGTCCGCCAAACTTCACGGGGGCTGACATGTATGCGCTGTGCGCTGATGCTTGGTTTCATGCTGCGAAACGCAAGGTGTGTTTTCATCCCATATTGCTAATATCCAGATCGGTATTCTACTTTACCTGTAGTGTCAGTGCTATAGCTAACTAAGGGTAATCTAGCAATTCTCAAAAAAACAAAAAACGATAGTATCTCAATTTATTAAATATGAGTATAACTTTTTCTGCATTACGGTCATAGCTAGGAGCGGCAAACGGGCAAGTCGGATCAGATATGGGCGGGTCGAAAACGGGTTAAACAAAAATGGATAAAATATCCGACTCCCATATTTGACATGAAAAGAAAATGAGTTAACTGATGGATAATATGGATGTTATCCATGGTTTCAGGAATAGTCAGGTGAGAACACAAGCTAAGCAAAAATAAGCTTAGACTCCCAGAAAGCAAGAACTCCCGAAAAATAACAAGCAGACAAATGGGAATTAATAATATGGATATCCGACTTTTAGTGGATAATATCCATATTTGATCCGTTTTCAAAAATTCAGCTTTCCAACCCTTGTCTGATGGATCGGGTTGGATGGCTACTTGTTTTTTAAAACCATCTTGCCAGCCGTAGTCATAGCTGTTTCCTGAAAGATATTAAGCAATTTTAACGTTTTTGCTGTAGGCATTAGCTTCGGGTTCAGATTCAACTGGTTCAGATGATCTGGATGGCTCAATTGTCGTGGAATATGAGGATTTTTTAAAGGTAAGACAGCCATTAACAGAATGTTTTTGAGGTCTCTCTATGGGTGGACGCAGGTGGATCCAGAATAAACTCATGAGTTCAGCCTTTAAATGATTTATCACTCAGTTCATTGCATACGTTATATGGGTTCAGAGTGTAAAAGTCATTGGAACTTTTAGTAATTTTTCACTTAGATATTACGCTCCGTGTCGATTTCAGATTAACCAGGCTAAATCTGCCTCTGTGGGTGGATACAGACCTCTTTATAACAACCATCCTTTATAAAAACACTTCACTTATAATGATCTAGTTTTCTTTGGAACCAATTTTTTATGTATGTTATATTATATGTTCTCTATAACAGCATCTTCACGATAGCAGTAAAAAATATCCCGACAAACGATGCCGTTATAAAAAGGATTGTCTATATCTCCTAAGCTGCTATTGAAATGATCATCTTTCTCCATTTTGAAGGTCCTGGGAGAGATCTCTCCTTCGTTGTCTATGGCCGAGCTTAAAAAGTATGAGTTGCTTCGGGAACAGTTTGAAGGATCATCAAGATGATAGAAGACGAGTCGCCCGGCAAGCTGCCTCCACAGCCTGAAACCTTCCACCCTTCTTTCTAAATGGGGTTGCTCGAGGCACCCTTATCTTCACTTCCATTGTTGCTCATTCCCGTTAGGATGAAGTGTTTGGTCTTTCCTCTCCGTGCACGATTAGGCTTCCTCCTATTGATGGGTGAGGAATTCGAGTCACGACTTTCCAAATGTCCCTGCCGACACTTCTCCTTCACGTGTCTGGATTTTTGGCGTCGTTTTTGTCGTTGACGACGGGAAGAAGAAAGATAAAAAGGGAAAAGGAAAGGATACTCGAGATAGATTAGTGTTGGTAGTGGCATTTGTCATGTTAGATGAGGGTGCTATCCACTTTCCATTTTGAGTCATTGTTGACAATAGTTGTCATTCTGCTAAAGTTAAGTGGCAGTTATTTGTCGATTTTGGCTTTGTGCATTTGTATACAATAAATTCCATCCACTTCCATTTCAAAATCATGTAATAGTTGATTTTGCAATGAAGAACTATGTTTTGATATATTGTTATTCACTATAATCTTTATGTGCTGAAGAAAACTCACCGGTATTCAGTATTTTGACAGTAAGCCAATAAATATACATCTTTTATATAATCTTTTACTAGCAAACTATGCCCGAGCAATGCACAGGGCTCTACATGATTAATTTGGTTACTCAATTTAGCTAGTCCTTATGGTTTGTATATTTTGCAAAGAATATTGTGATTTTCTTTAGTGAGTCTTTATATTTTTTTATTTTCGTCTTATTTTTTCCCTTAATTTCTCAATTGTTGTTAAAATTTATCTTATTTTAATTATGTCCATTTCTTTTTATATTTAGTAAGTTGATAATTTAAATATCCTACATGTCAAATTTATAATAACAAGATTCACGATATTTTATTATATTATATACATTTGTAATTTAGGATCGCAAGATAGTTTATCTTTATTTCTTAAATTTCATGTCTAGTCAAACGTAGACACTTAAATTGAAACAGAGGGAGTACATGCCAAATGAAAGAAATGAAAGGATAAATAAGACACTGCGGACACGTGATAACTTAAAAAGTAAACACATAAGAGGTAGTATTAATGTTAAACTTATAAAATGTATACATATTAGTCCTGACTTAGAGTACAATTTCAGTTGCTTTTTGTACAACTTATTATTGCTGTGTTCGTCCACTTGGGCGTTTGTTGTTAAAAAAAAATTGTCTTATTTTGATTATATCCGTTTTTTTTTAATTTTTAGTGAGTTGACAATTCAAATATCCTACATGTCAAATTTATAATCACAAGACTCAAAAGATATTTTATTATATCAAACAAATTTTTAATTTAGAACCACGAGATTTGAAAGTCTATCTTTATTTTTTAAACTTCATATCTAGTCAAACATAGATACTTAAATTGAGACAGAGGGAGTGCATGTCAAATGAAGGAAATAAAAGGATAATTAAGACATCGCGGGTCTATAAGGACTTAAAAAGTAAACACACAAGAGGTAGAATTAATGTTCAACTTCTGAAATGTACGCATGTTAGTCCCTGCTTAGAGTACAATTTCAATTGCTTTTTGTACAACTTATTGTTGTTGTGTTTGTTCACCTTGGACGTTTATATATAAGAAGAAGAATAAAAAGAAGAAGAAGAAAAACATAGAATAGAAAAATAGACATATATTTTTAGTAATATGGCTAAGTAATATTGGACGAAGGGAGTACTTCATTTTTATTAATTCTTAAAGAACATGAAAAGTCGAGTATAGTAATGTGGCCAAATAATATAGGACGAAGAAAGTACTTCATTTATTAATTATTAAAGAACCTGATAAGTCAAGTAATGTGGCCGAAAAATATAGGACGGAGGGAGTACTTCATTTATTAATTCTTAAACAACGTAAAAAATCAAAAGTGAACAAGTAAAAGTACACGAAAGAAATAAATATGTGTCTGATAATTAAAATTGAAGTGCATATATGTATACATGAAAAGAAAATAAACATTCAGCAAGAATATGAAAAGTCAAAAATGAACAAGTAAAAGTACATGGAGGAAATAAATATGTATCAGAGAATTAAAATTGAAGTGCACACGTATATACACGAGAAGAGAATAAATATTCAGTACTATAATATATATTCACGTGGGATTTTTTAATTTTTAAAGAATGTAAAAAGCTAAAAGTGAACAAATAAAAATAAACGGGGGAAAAAAGTGTTGGGTGTGCGAACAAAGTACCACATTGGTAGCTAAAAAGAAAAAAATGAACCTTTACGCATAACTTTGAAGATGCATTCACATCCTTTGGGCTTCGGTGACCGTAAATACTCTGACAGTGTGGGTGGCACACAGACATGTTGAATCTTTGACCCGTGGTATGATAATGAGCCACGTGGAACTTAGTTCAAGGGGGAGATTGTTGGGTGTGCGAACAAAGTACCACATTGGTAGCTGGAAAGAAAAATGAGCTACTTATAAGGAGTTGGATACCCTTAATGATATGAGGCCTTTTGGGGAAAACCGTGCGGGCTTGGCCCAAAGCGGACAATATCACATCATGTTAAAAGTATTTTTGGGCCGTTTTAGCCCAACAACTGGTATCAGAGTCAATGATTTAGTGGGACAAGTATGCAGATGGCGGAGTGTGGCGTGGGGCCCGGCTTAGTGCCTTGGCTCGTTTATGGGCCGGTTTACAACCTTTACCCGTAGCTTTGAAGACGCATACACAACCTTTGGGATTCGGTGACCGTAAATACTCTGACGATGTGGGTGGCACACAGACATGTTGAATTTCTGATCCGTGGTATGATAATGAGCCATATGAAAAAGGAGTTGGATACTCTTAATGATGTGAGGTCTTTTGGAGAAAACTGTGCGGGCTTCGCCCAAAACGAATAATATCACATCATGTTAAAAATATCTTTGGACCGTTTAGTTCAACAAAAAGATGCCCTAGGTTAGGGGCTAGAGGATCAGTCAAACACAGGTGTTTCACTGAGAACCAAAGTAAAACAGGGACACGCGGTAGTAGTTTATTTACTACAAGGACACGTCAGCACAGCAAAACATTTTTAAGAAAGTGACCAAATTACCTCTGCAATTTCCTGTGTACAAATTCTATTACTTTTGGTACAGTAGAATAGAAATGTGTTCGTACACCAATTGTCATTTCTATAATAGAGTAAATTACTTAATCATTATTGATTAATATATATTTTCATATCTAGTTGTGATTACTTATTACTCCATTTGATGCTAATATTGGGTGGGTGGAAATAGTTTTATTTAAGATCTTTAATTTATTTAATCATATTTTCATATCTAGTTGTGATTACTTATTACTCCATTTGATGCTAATATTGGGTGGGTGGAAATAGTTTTATTTAAGATCTTTAATTTATTTTCACTGAGTATGTTGTTTTTGTTCTTCTTGTTTAATTTATTATCACCTGTACTAAAATTATTTTCCTTGCCTCTAGTTATATTTCCATGTATTATTACTTATCGAAAAGAAAAAGATGATTGCACGAATGCCGGCCTAAAGGGATCACAAAGAGAATATTCAGTGTCACCATCTCTTTAGAGTATTTCTCTAATATGGATGAGGATAACTATGCACATTCAAGGACAAAGCTGATTAGATCTTGAAAGTGACATCTTTCTTTATGGCTATATATATAGAAATAAACTATATATAGGTTAGGTTATGTATATTGAAGTAGCATATAAATCTCTCACACTATTGATAATAACTATGCTTCAATCCCAAATAAATTTTATATTGGTTGCTAATCTACTACAACCCTCTTATATACATATCTTATATTTTCCGTTTTAAGATTTCTGCGGTACTTAACTGAAATTCTAGGACGGTGATATATATAAAATAATTTTAACCATGTCAGATGACCCTTATTGGCCTACTTAGTTCTGCCCCTAGTGATATCATGTTAGTAGCTGAGCTTTTAAGTTTAATTTTTGCATAAACTTAATGAATTTGTTAATACTTTTTTTTTAATTACATAAGGGGTAGAGAGGGAAAATGGGGAAGCGAATTACAACGTGGGGATTCGAACTCTCAACAATTAGGTGAAAGTTCATATAATCAACCAACTGAGCTACTAGATCTCTACGTGAATTTGTTACTACATATGCAAGATTTGAATCAAAATTATTAAGTTCGGCTAAACTCCTACTTTGGCTTCTAGTTCCACGCGGGCAATTTGCACGATTGCCCTTATTCGGGAGTGACCTTTAATTTTTGTCCTTCGCCTAATACTCCGAGATTCTGGGTTCGAATCATGGCTTAGTAAAAAAAATTCGCAAGATAGAGTTTCGTAGCAAAATTAGGCCTATTCAAACAAAATTTAGGCCTTAAGGCAGATGTTTCGTGAAAGCCTTACCTTAATTTTTTTTTTTGTGACTGAGCGGAGATTCAAATTTATAACCTCAGAATATTTTCGATCACTTTTTAAGCGAAACGCAAAAATTAAAGACCAGTGCGTTTGAGAGACAATCCGCACAAAAAAATGGTTCCGCGCTGGTGGGAAGTTTACTCATTTTGGCATAAATAAAGAATTGAGCTACGAAACATAAGTAGGAAGATTTATAGTATTAGTATTTATAGTTAATGGAGATTCTAGCCTACTGACTAGGAGAAGTATTTCTAGATTCGTCCACATAAATTGATCTCGACAAGCAAGGTCTTGGATGTTGTTCAACTTTTTTATAAACACTTAAGAGCACCTCACTTAATTCATAGAATATTTGTTATTGTCTCTCAATACCGGCACATATAATAACTCTTATCTACTGAGGGCGCTTAGATAGATTGAAAAAATACTTAACGTTTTTTATTTTTATATGAATTTTAAATGTTGATCTCCAAAATTTTCACCTACTTCATTGACTACTATTGATCTCGACATGCTTGAGTACATGTGTTTTTCACTTACAGTGACATTTTATAAAAAAATAAATTGAATCTTTCACGAGCTGAAATAGTTTGAATTTTTTATTAAATTCTACTAATAACAGAGAACAATAATTAAAATCTGACTAGAAGTTAAGCTACAAGCTGATGCAACCTTTTCTCGTCAGTTTAACTAAACTCAATTTTATAAAAATAATGTGTTCAACCTAAGAATTTCAATGATCAACTCATCAAATATAAATTTTAATGATACTGTGACTACTGAAAGTGATTGACCACCAAAGGATACATAGAGTGGAATAGGGCTGCATATCGGTCGGTTCGGTTCGAATTTCAAAGTTATCGGTTTAACTTATTGGTTATCGGTTTGTAGACATGTTAAACCGTTAAAGAACCATTAAGATATCGGTTAATGGGTTATCGGTTCAATTATTGATTTAACCGTTAAGATTTCACACTAAAAAAAAAATCAAGAAAAAAAAACCCATAAAAAAAATATAAAAAAAAGGCTTGACCACTTTGTACAACAACAACATAACAGCATCACTTGCATTAGCTAGATCGGTGCACAAAAACCTGATCACATCACCACTTCATTCAAAATGTATCATAGCACTAAAAACTGACAGCAAAAATAGCACCTCATGAAAATGTAGCACAATGACAGCACCAAAAATCTAGCAACTAAAAAATGCACAAGTGCCCCTTTCTCAAGTGAAATCACCTCTTGAGACTTAAGAGAGAGACTGTTTATGAAGTGGAAATCAAGTAACCCTAAATCTAGTCAAGTGACTTTATATATTAAAGGGTAGAATTATAATTAAATAAATGATTATCGGGTTATCGGTTCACCCGTTAACAAAAATGGCCAAATCGTGACCCGATCCAATAAGCCAATAACCACAAGGCACCACCCGATACCCGAACCAATAATCCATTAACCCGAACCATTAACCCAATAACGCAATAATCTATTCGGGTTATTGGTTTAACCGTTAATATGCACAGCCCTAGAGTGGATGATACCCTGCACTCTTAATTAGGTCTTAATTTCAAGCCATGAAAATAATTTTTTTTAATAGGGAGTACTTTTTTCTTTAATGAATCTTATGCGG
Organism: Lycium barbarum; assembly: GCF_019175385.1. Classification (NCBI taxonomy): domain Eukaryota; kingdom Viridiplantae; phylum Streptophyta; class Magnoliopsida; order Solanales; family Solanaceae; genus Lycium; species Lycium barbarum. The sequence continues at coordinate 1,366,490 of NC_083344.1, forward strand.
TGAAATATCTAAACTAATGGTATCCTTTATTAGATAATGAGCATTTAAAATCTATCATCAAAGAATGTGGTGCAACAGATGAGACTGTTTTTTCCTTAACCAAAGGTCTCGATTTCGAGCCCTGGATATGGAAAGATTCTTGGTAGGGAGAATTTCCTTTAATCGATCCTATGCAGCGCGAATCAAAATAGGAGGGCTCTAATGCATATACAAAGAATGTGGTGCAACGGATGAGACTATTTCTCCCTTAACCAGAAATCTTAGTTTCGAGCCTGGGATATGAAAGATTTTAAATAAGAAGAAATTCCTTTAATGAATCATATGCGGCGCGAACTAAAATAGGCGGGCTCTATCGCAGATACCGTTTGAGGAAAAAAAAAAACAGTTAAAATCCAAAAAGAAAAAAGGGATGGTGAAAATGACTACATATGCCAAAGGTGAAAGGTACTGTTCAACAGTTGGGAGGTCGGCAATGACCAACTTTTTACAGTTTAGGTAAAAACAGAAAACCTTAAAGTACAAAAAACACATTTTACAGTTAAGGCAAAAAACAGTTTTTTCTTTCTCTTTTTAGTTAAAAAAAAAACAGTTAACCTGAACAAAATGAAATTAAAAAAAAAAGATAGAAATATTACACACCAAAACCATGTTCTTTCTGTCTCTTTTCTTCTTTCTTTCTCTTTCATCTCTTTTTTCTCTCTCATCATTTTTTGAGCTAAATTTAGATCCCACTAATTTGATCCAAACTTCAAAAATATATATTAGAAATTAAAATATTTTGAGCTTTTCAAAATAAAGTCTTTTTTTTTTGGGTCCCATTTTTTTTCTTCCTTTTTTTTTTGGTGAATTTATTTATTGTCAAAAAAAGGTTAGTTTTTTGGTTTAAAAAAATTGTTTTTTCTACTGTTTTGATCTTGTTGAGCAGAAGAAAATTGTGGGGTTTTCTTGGTTTTTGCTATATTGTAATTGGATAGAGAAAATTTTATTTTAAATTTTGTTTTTGAGCTGAATTAAAGGATTTGAGAGTATTCTTGAAAATCCAACTTTTCTACAATTTTGATTTGGTTTTGAAGCAATTTTTTTTTCTGTATTTTTGTTGTAACTAGGTGTTTTTTTTTTTTTTTTTTTTTGAAGTAAGGGGCTTGAGAGTTTGTAAGTGTTCTTGAATTTACATTTTTTCTAAAATTTTGATTTGGTTCTGAAGATAGTTTTGTATTTCTTTTTTATGGGGTTTTGTTAATTCATGTTGTAATTTTGTGAAAATATATATTTAGTTTAAGTAAGGGGTTTAAGATTCTTGAAATTCCAGTTTTTATTTAATGATTTCTATAGTGAGTTGGGATGGAAGAAAGGGTTAATTTTTAGAATTTGGTGTTAAAATAGAGATGAAGGAAACTAAGCTTGAAGAAGGAGAGGCTTGTGATGATACAACTGTTGACCCTGATGTTGCACTCTCCTATATTGTATGTGTTTTTTCCTTCCTGTTTTACTTTCCAAGATTACATTTTTATTGATCAATGTTACATAGCGATATATATATCGGTAGAAAATGTAGTGAACTTCTGATAGTTGTCTAATAGTGGTCTGAGAAGAGCTTAAACGGAGCGACATGGTCAATGACTATTTATTGAGGCGTAGTTGTTGTAGAGAACTGCGAATACATTTTGTTTTTATCTTCTGTAGTAGCGGTTTGAGGTGAGCTTAAATGGACCGACATGGTCAGTGAGGATTCAAATTGAGGTGTAGTTACGTTTCCAAGATTACATTTTTATTAATCAATGTTACATAGGAATATATGTTAGTAGAAAATGTAGAGAACCTTTAGTACCTTTTATTTTTATTTTGTGTAATAGTGGTCTGGTATGAGTTTAAGTGGATGACATGGTCAATGACTATTTATTGAGGTGTAGTTGTTGTAGAGAACTTCGAATACATTTTGTTTTTATATTGTGTAGTAGTGGTCTGAGGTGAGCTTAAATGGACTGACATGGTCAGTGAGGATTCAATTAGTGTAGTTACGTTTCCAAGATTACGTTTTTGTTAGTCAGTGTTACATAGGGATATATGAAGAAGAGAGAGCTTAAATGGACCGACATGGTCAGTGAGGATTCAAATTGAGGTGTAGTTATGTTTCCAAGCTTACATTTTTATTAATCAATGTTACATAGGAATATATGTTAGTAGAAAATGTAGAGAACCTTTAGTACCTTTTGTTTTTATTTTGTGTAATAGTGGTCTGGTATGAGTTTAAGTGGATGACATGGTCAATGACTATTTATTGAGGTGTAGTTGTTGTAGAGAACTTCGAATACATTTTGTTTTTTATCTTGTGTAGTAGTGGTCTGAGGTGAGCTTAAATGGACCGACATGGTCAGTGAGGATTCAGTTAGTGTAGTTACGTTTCCAAGATTACGTTTTTGTTAGTCAGTGTTTATGCCCAAGGTGGGAGTGGCATCGGTGGAGCACAAGATGCGGGAAGCGAGACTGAGATGGTTTGGGCATGTGAAGAGGAGAGACACAGATGCTCCAGTGCGGAGGTGTGAGAGGTTGGCTATGGACGGTTTCAGGAGAGGTAAAGGGAGGCTGAAGAAGTATTGGGGAGAGGTGATTAGACAGGATATGACACAGTTTCAGCTCACCGAGTACATGACCTTAGATAGGAGGTTGTGGAGGACTCAGATTAGGATAGAAGGCTAGGTGGCTTATCCTTTCACCATAGTAGTTGTAGTTTTGCTCATTTGTTTATTGCCATTTGATTTCTGCATTTGATTGCTGCTTATATTTGTTGGGCCATTGTACTTTGCTTATCTTATTTATCTATAGTAGTTAATGCTCCTTTCTTTCCGGACTGTTCTACCATGACTTTCTCGCTTTTGTTATTCCTTGTTTTCATATTGTTTTCGATATGCTTGGTCCTATCTGACCTTTTGTCTTGTTTTCCTCTCTTGAGCCGAGGGTCTTTCGGAAACAGCCGCCCTACCTTTCAAGGTGGGGGTTAGGTCTGCGTACACTCTACCCTCTCCAGACCCCACATGGTGGGATTATACTGGGCTTGTTGTTGTTGTTGTAGTGTTACATAGGGATATATGCCAGCAGAAAATGTACAGAATCTTTAATTGTGGTCTGGTATGAGCTTAAATGGATGACATGGTCAATGACTATTTATCGAGGTGTAGTTATTGTAGAGAACTTCGAATGCATTTTGTTTTTATCTTGTGTAATAGAGGTCTTAGATGAGCTTAAATGGACCGACATGGTCAGTGACGAGTCAATTAAGGTGTCGTTACGTTGTTGTTGTAGTATATTACATAGGGAACCACAGAAGGGGGAGAGTGGGAATTGAACCAGTATGTACCTGATAGATTCCCAACAGTTCACTAGACTATAAGTGTTGGTTAAGATTACATATCTAACTTTAAACTAAGATTAAAACTTCAGCTTCTCAGTTATAATCAATCATAAACTTCGGCCCAATTGCAAACTAGATTTGTCCGCGAAATGGTTCTTTTCTTGAATCCTTTGCTCATTTAACAGTACACTCGGGTACCTCTGTCACTTCTTGCTTGTACCATATTCAATTGTAATTTGTTAAGTTTATATTGTTATTTGCTTCATCTTAATTTTTCTACTTCACTAATATATTGCTCAGTTCTCTATCAAACTATAAACTTTATCATCGCCAAGTTTATGCTTTTAGTATTACTTTTGTCATTGAACTTACCAAAAAGTATCATTCTGCATTTGATTATCAGGCCATCTTGGCTTTCTTTTATTCTCTACTGGCTAAAACTAGCTGTTGCAACAGCCAGTTTCATACAATTGTATTATGCACTTTCCAGCTTCTCACATAGCTGTTATCTTATTCTTTCAAGGATGAGAAACTCCAAGATGTTTTGGGACATTTCCAAAAGGATTTTGAGGATGGAGTTTCATCTGAGAACTTGGGTATTTACAATGGAATACTCTTAGATGCAGAACTGTGCAGTAATGTGTTTGTGCCTTGAATAAATGACTATCTATTTGCATGTTTTTGCAGGGTCAAAATTTGGTGGATACGGTTCGTTTTTACCTACCTATCAGCGTTCACCTTCTGGGACCTGTACAAAGACTCCACCAGAGGCCTACCACAATAACATATCAAAATCACCGAGCAATTTGCGCCCAGAGGTAGCTACCTTCTAATGCTGCTATGTTTTTATTAAGAGAAAATGACAAAAATGGTCTCTTATCGTTGTTAGTAGGTTAAAAATAGTCCCTTAAGTATCAACTGAGCAGTTTTGGTCCTTTAAGTTTGCCAAAACTGTACAGTTTTGGTCTCTGTCAAATAGTTACCAAACTCTAATTGTCAAATTTAACTGGAACTATGATTTTTTTTTTACCAGAAACACCAAAAATTTCCTTCAAAATTTCAGAAACCAACAACAACATACCCAGTGAAATCCCACAATGTGGGGTCTAGGGAGGGTAAGTGTACGCAGACCCAGGGGCGGACCCATGTAGTAATATTTGGTGCTCGAACAACCATTAACCGTGGTGGATACTTTATGTAGACATATAGACCAATAGACCAAAACAAAATAACATAAACCATAAAATCCGTACTTCCAAATGTGAGTTCTCGTTAAATATTTCTATTTTCAAGAAAGTTCCATTTAAATTGAACAATCAGACTTTGGTAAATATCAGATGGAGATCAAATATGTTCACTTTGGCAAAGTTAAAGGACCAAAACTGCTCAACTGATAGTTAAGGGACTATTTTGAACCAAATATCAAAGATAAGGGACCATTTTTGTCATTTTCTCGTTTTATTAACAAGTATAATTGCTTTCCTCACATTGATTTCTACTTTGACTAAGCAATATGCATCATCTTGTTATGCAGGGTGGTCGTCGACCCTCATCAGCTTCTTCATCCACTTCCCTATCAGGAAGGCCCCTAGCACTGAAGACTCCAGCAGCTAATGGGAAAACAAATCCAGATGAAGACTCCACTTCAAAAAGTGATATAGTCAAGAAGCCAACAAATCTCTCAGACAAGAAAGCTCCCCAGTTGCATAACAAAGTTGGTAATGAAAATTTGTCAACTCAAAAGAAAGCTGAAATCTACAGCGGGCTTGGCCTTGATGTCTCTCCATCATCATCGCCGGATGATAGCCTGATGAACAATGAGGGGTTATCCCATGACCTTAAGGATTCCCGAAATGAATCTCCGACAAGTATACTTCAGGTGAATGCTCTCATCTCTCTCCTAAAAGCATCAAAGTTTCTTTAGGGTTGATTACAGTAAACAGCCCTGTAATATTGACTCAGTGTTGGATACACCTCCTGTATTTTAGAATCAAAACACTTATACCTCCCATACTACGGGAATCCTACATTTACACTCCCATGAGGTATATCTGAAACCAAGGATATTGAAATACGACTATTAAAAGATAAATGATTTACTTTTTCATAATTATATTTTAATATACTTGGTTCGGATATTCTTCACAGAGGGTGTAAGTGTAGGATTTCTATAATATAGGTGGTATAAGTGAATATAGGGGGTGTATCCAAAACTGAGTCATATTATGGGGTGTTCAGTGTAATTAACCCTTGTTAGTATAGGAGGTATAAGTGAATATAGAGGGTGTATCCGAAACTGAGTCATATTATAGGGTGTTTAGTGTAATTAACCCTTTTTGTTATGTATCTCTTGCTTTTTTTGGTCAACTTGACCTTGGGTTCTCCGTTTATTTTCTTGCATGTGTTGCGGCAGATTATGACCTCATATCCATTGCATGATGGTCTATTATTATCCCCACTTTCGGATGATTTGATTTGCTTGACCGAAAAAGTAAAGCTCTGGGGGAAATGTGGATCCCAACTTATGATCCAGGGAAATCTAGAAACTTCTGTTGCAGTAGTAAATGGAGCTCATTGTGCAAAAAATGGTTCGGAGCACAAAAAGAAATATGTTAGAGATAGATACAGTGAATTCTTTGGGGACATAAAAGCTGAGGAGGATGATGTTGAAACTGGTTTACAAGAAATTCATTCACCAGAAATGCTGAAGGTTTCTGATGCTGTTGGTCATAAAAGTTTGGTTGAACATAACAGCTCGATAAAGGAAAGAGTTAATGTTGGCAAAACTGAGAATCTGTGTCCGTCTGGGGAGTATCCGATATTGGCTTCAAATGGACCAACTTCCGTTGATGCTTCGCATACAAGCCACGAGAACCCGAGTCTTGGTGTACAAGCTATCGATTCAAGTGGGAAGACAAGATATGGATTAAAAGTTTCGTCAGGTGGAACTAAACAAGACGGCTCACAATCTTCAAACTTTCAGGAGAACCCGAATTGTAGAAGCTCAAGTGGTACTTCTCATTCAGTTGATGAAAATTTCCATCAACACTCGGGCCATCCAAATAGCTCAGTTGTAGAGAAGAGGAGACATAAAAACAAAGAGAAGAAAATTTCTCTTGACAACCACTCTGATGAAGGTATTCATCTTTTAGTAGTCATATTTTGAACTTGCTGAACCCGTGGAATCCTAGTAATCTTCTTTATTTTCCGTATGGCATGTTTGACAGGTACAAAGGATGCAAAGATTCGGGATAAATATACAAACAGGGACTCAGAAAATGATTCAAAGAAAGACCTGGTTTCAGCAAAAAACCCAGAAGCCCATATTTCAGACATGTCAATGCATATGGAGAGGTGTGACAACAAAATTTCTTTGACAAAGAGAAAAGGGAGCGAACTTCGAGATACCTTGACATGTAATCCCCAAGATTCTATGGAAAAAATATGTGATGACATCTGCAGGAAGGAAAAGAAAGCAAGGATATCCAAGTTTGACCAGAAAGACACTAGCACGAGCTATTCGCAGAGTGTAATGGCTGCAGATTCTACAAAAAGGGATCTATGCAATTCGCGGCCTTCTATTGCTGCCTCTTCAGCCTTTCCCACTTCTAGTCCCAAGAGGTCTTCTGATGGCGAAAATAATGGCTTCTGCAATCAATCCAGTATGGTTAAGAAGGATAATGCCTGCAATGGCAAGAGTTATGATCTAGAGTTCTCTGAAGCTGATTTGGCGGAGAAAGATGTTCATCGTGAATCAGGTAAATCAGCTGCAAAAGTCAAAGCAAAGACCATGGTTTCTGGTTATGCAACTCATCAGGACGCTGATGTAAATGCTTGCAAGACAGAGAACTCGAACCTAGGCTCTGATAAGGAGAGAAAGAATGACCATCAGTGTCAGAATAGTGGGTCTGTCTCAAATGGTAGAAGAGGTTCCTCGTCACGGCATAAAGAGAAGAAGCGAGCTCCGAAATCTGATTCTGACCAACGTAAGACCAAAAATCCTGATATTTTTGTTGAATGTGTCCATCTCATCGCAAAGCCTAAGCTGTTAGAGAGAGCGCATTTTTATTTACTTATTTATATTATCAACACGCCCCCTCATGTGGGGCCTGATTCCTTTTTTCATGGGCCAAGCACGTGGATACTATTTTTGATAATGAGTGGCAGTGAGATTCGATACCGTGTTAAAGTGTGGGTCCATGTCATCTAAAAGCTTAAGCTGTTAGAGAGATCACTTTTTTTTCACTTAATTATATTCTCAACAATTTTAAATTTATCTTCAGATCATATGCCATTAGATGAGGAGAAGACGGCACCTGGCAAAAACAAGTCTCAGGAGAGATCTGATGTTGGTTCAGATAGATTTAAAAAGAGTTCTAAGAAGGATCCTTCTGGAAAATTACTGGACGAAAATGTTAAAGGAGATAATCAATCGAGATTTGGTCATCATGATGATGCAGAAGTTCGATCAGATGTTAAAAGGCAGGCTGCAGTACCAGATCGAGATGATCAGAAATTATCGAAGAAACCCGTTACCAACAAAAGTGAGCAGATTGAAGTCTCTTCCAAGTCTCCTTATCAGAGTGAGACGGTTGTATTTAAAGAGCCAGTTCCTGGATCTGAAAGAGAAAATGGGGCAAATTTGGTTAAAGTTGATGCTTTTGAAAGGGAAAGGTCAAATGCTTCAAGACAGAATAAAAAAGCTAAAACCCACCATGGAAACCTACCTAATAGTACTGCTAATATGGTCAGGGATCTAGATGTTCCCAGCCCTGCTCGGAAGGATTCATCAAGTCAAGCTGCTACTAATGCCATTAAAGAAGCCACAAACCTTAAACACCTGGCAGATCGTCTCAAGGTTAGAAGAATATACACTTACGTCCAAAGGAAGGAGGGGACAAAATATGGAGGCTTAATACATCGACAGCCCTTAAGCTTGCATGTAAATATCATTTGGACACTCGAACTACGGCTTGTTCAAATTCGACACCTGAACACACGATAAAATGTTCCTATTGACACTTTTGGTTCAAATTTTGGAAAAACTTTTGTGCGTGATCTCAAGTGTCGTTACTTAGATAAGTTAACCACTTAAAATGTGTCACATCCTTTGATTATACGCATTAGCCTCAATAAACCGTGAAATGGTAAAACCTCGGGCATGTCCCAATTGAGGTTGATGTGTATAATTAAAGAAGATGACATATTTTACGTAGTTTAGCTTAACTACCTATTAGACGTTTGAGAACACGCACAAAAGTTTTTCAATAATTTGAACTGAAAGTGTGTAATAGGAACACTTTATCATGTGTTCAAGTGCTCAACTAGAATAAGTTGTAGTTCGAGTGTCTAGATGAAATTTACTGGCAAGTTTAAGGGGCTGTTGATGTATTAAGATATGATTTATTATTTGTTTCATTTTTTTAATGTTGGTGTAACTTTGGCTATTTGTTTCAGAATTCTGGATCAAGGGAAAGTACGGGCATCTATTTCCAAGCGGCACTGAAGTTTCTCCATGGCGCCTCCTTACTAGAATTAGACAGCTCCAAGCACGGTGAAGTGAATCAGTCACGGAGAATCTATAGCAGCACCGCAAAACTCTGCCAGTGAGTTCAACTTGGAACTCCATTCATTTATTGAGACGACATGCAAAACTCTGTTGCAAGCATGAAAATATTATGTTAAAAAGATTGTAGAGTAGGTATTACTCCCTGCGGTCCTAATTTATGTGAAGGTGTTTGATTGGGCACGCAGCTTAAGAATGAAAGGGATAACTTTGAAACTTGTGGTCTAAAATAAGTCATTGATACTCGTGTGGCTGTCAATCATCTCGCTAGGGGTAAAATGGCATTTTAAAGTTAAATTGTTACTAAATATAGAAAGGTGTTGTTCTTTTTGGGATTGACTAAAAAGGAAAGAGTGTCGTATGAATTGGGACGGAGGGAGTAGAATTTTGGATGCAACTTCCTTCATCTTTGTTATATATTCCAATAAACTTCATGACCTAATCTATTTTTCTGAATGTGATTAGTTCTTGTCAATTTCCACTTTTTTGAAGAGACATTTGTGCCCAAGGTTTATGGTGCTTTTGCATTCAATCAGAGCAAATTCCATTGGATAGTACTTTTAGAACACGTGGAATGAATGCTACTTATGGATGTATTTTAGAAATCAGCTGTTACAATGCCATGACAAAACTTGACTTACCATCGGAAATGTCAATGAGGATGTAATGCTGATTGTTGGCCCTTCTTATGTTCATAGGTTTTGTGGTCATGAATATGAGAAATTAAAAGACATGGCAGCTGCTGCACTTGCCTATAAATGCATGGAGGTCGCATACATGCGAGTAATCTATTCTTCGCAGTCTGATGCAAACAGATACAGAAATGAGTTGCAAACAGCTCTACAAATTTTTCCTCCAGGTAATCTGGATTGAGATGTCTGGGAAAATCTACATTTCATATCATGTTGCTTCTTTAGGCCACTACTTCTAACTTTTGATACTACTAGGGGTGTCAATTTTTTTTTTTGGGGGGGGGGGGGGGGGGGGTTGTTTGAGGGGTGCTGGGCTGAATGTGGGTGGGTCAGTTACTTGGGCTGTAATGGGTTGGGCTAAAGAGCGGGTCATAACCCAACCTGCTCAATTCTTACTAAAGTTTTAATTTCTTTCATAATTTTTTAAGTACCTAATAAAACTATTTTTTTCCTTTATTATGAGTACATATAAAATATCAAATAAAAAAATATATTTGTGAAAATATTTTGACAAGATTCATGGGTCAATTTGGGCTACATATCAGCCCAATTGTTAGATGGACTGAAATGGGTTGGGCTAAAATGGGCCAAGCTAATAAATGCTTGAACGGATTGGGCAGGTCATGTTTCATGGGCTAATTTTGCCACCCCTTGATACTACTAACCAATATGCTTTTTGATGGTCACTCACTAAGAGAACATGTCAAACGTTTTCTTATTTTAATCTATAATCATCATGTGTACGTATTGGCCAATGCGTTTTTGCACTTCTGTCCTATCAGTCGGGACATTCTGGCATATGTCAAATTGGTGATATCCACTGTTGATGAACAGAATTGCTCACGAAAGAAAGCATCACAACATATATGAGTACCGGAATAGTTAAACTAGTTAGAATGTGTTACAACCATATGTCTCTAGTGATGAGAGCTGCTTTGGACTTTTCTTCTTAATGGTTTAAACTCTTATCAGACTCATTATTATTATATAATAGGTGAGTCTCCTTTCTCTTCTGTCTCTGATGTTGACAATTTGAACAATCCAACAATAGTAGACAAAGCTGCATCGGCGAAAGTTGTTGGTTCTCCTCAAGTAGCTGGAACTCATTTTGTCTCAGCAAGAAATGGTTCTAGCTTCACGCGGCTAATCAACTTGGTAAGTACACATATTTTAAGGATAAACCAACAACCCAATTAAAGAATTATTTGGTGATAACTAACACCATTATTAGTTAGATTAATCACCTAGAATGGTTAGATTAGCTAGTTGAACCTATGTTCATTAGGCTTCATTAGAGGTAGCAAAATCAGCCAATCAATACATGACCCACCCAACCCGTTCAAGAATGACCCACCCATTTATTAGCTCATCGTATTTTAGCACTACCCGTTTCAGCCCATCTAAAAATTAGGCTGATATGTTGGCCAAATGACCAATGGAGACCTTGTCAAAATAATTTCATTAAGACAACAACATACCCAGTGTCCCACAGGTTGGGTCTGGGGATATTTTCAAAAAGACATTTTCGTATATGATACATTATAATAGCCGTAATGAAGAAATAATAGTTTTATTGGGTACTTAGAAAATTATAAAAGAACAAACAAAGAAATTAAACGGATTGGGTTATGATCCGCTTTTTAGCCCAATCTATTTCAGCCCAAGTAATTTTGACCCACCCATTTATTAACTCAGCCATTTTGATCCCCCCAAATCCAGCTCAACCTGCCCATTTGACACCCCTAGGGCTTACTTCTGCATAGTCAAACCTTTTACCATAAATATCCATTATGAACTCACTTTCGGAATTCTTGATAGTTTGACTATGTAATGCTGTTTCAATTTTCTAGCATCTTAGAGATTTGTTATTTTACAGGCACAGGAAGTTAATTTTGCAATGGAGGCCTCCAGGAAATCACGTGTTGCTTTTGCAGCAGCTAATCCAGGGCCTGGAGATTCACAATTATCCGTTAAGAAGGCCCTTGATTTCAACTTCCAGGATGTGGATGGATTATTACGTCTTGTGCGTGTCGCCATGGAAGCTATCAATCATTAGATTACAAGCTGTTGCCGAAATTGTCCACACCTTGGAACATACTTCTGTACCTCCTCTCCGTGTACTGTCAGTTGAGCAAGTTGAAAAGAGGATCTCTTGGTTGGAGTTTGCTATACCATCTCCCAAAGTTTCATCTTCTGAATTCTCTTGTACACCTGTACAGTAATACAGTCAAACCTCTCTATAACGTCGTTTGTCCCGAAATGTTTTAGTTGCTACAGCGAAACGTTGTTATAGAGAACATATAGTATAACATAACAGGAAAGATCTGTTCCACAGAAAACCTGATTGTTATACTAAAATGTTGTTATAGAGGATGACTGTTATAGAGAGGTCTGGCTGTACCATTTACTGTTTGTAAGATATCCTAGCAGAAGGGAGCCTTGGAGCAATGGTGAAGTTGTCTTCGTGTAACCTAACATCAAAAGGTCACGGGTTCGCGCCATGGAAGCAACCGCTGATAAGCATAGGTTAGTCTTCCTACATCAGATCTCCTTGGGATGCGACCCAACACAAACCGTACGTGGAAGTGGGATGCTTCACTGGGCTGCCTTTTTTTATAAAAGATATCTTAAGGAATGCGGTGGTGCTGTCAGAAATTCACATCATTCAGTGGCTTATTACTTATCCTGCTGACTTGGTAAGATGAGCTTCACAGTTGTGTGTTTGTTTAAGTTCTGGTTTTGCCTCGTCTTATATCAATTTGTTGTGTTTTCTGTTTCTAGCCAGTTGACTGATTCCCTCAAATTACCTTTCCCCTGGTACATAAGAAACCGAGATAGCTTGTTGGTTTTGATCAAAGCAGGAAAGATGTCGGGAGTATAATGTAACCAATATATATATATATATATATATGCTTCACATGGGTTGTTGGATTGTCGATTAGAGGACGAGGAGTTGCTATACCTTCTCCCTGTAAGTCAATTGTCCACAGCTGAATTCTATTAGCAAAAATAGAGAGATATTTGCCTAAATTTGTTGGTTTTGGTTGCAGCTCTACTTTTTTGCAGATAGGGGTGTCGTGTGATGAGATCTCCCGTTGTTACTGACAGTTTCACCTCTTCATTTGGTTAGAACTCTATTGCCACTATTTCTTCTTTTGTATCCTGTTTATCTTGCAACATATTGTGATCTTTCTATTGTTTTTCGCTTATTGATGCCATATTACAGGCAGTTGAGAACTTCAACAGAAACAGCTGCAGGAGCTATTACTAGTGTTTTGCTACCTACCAAAGCCAATGGCTATTCTTTTTCCCCAGTCTTTTGGGGTATTTCTTTATCTTAAAATATTACACTCGGACGGACTTAAATGGAGCAACGTGGACGTAAAGATTCATAAGCGGACTCCTGCACTCGGACGGACTTAAATGGAGCAACATGGATGTAAAGATTCATAAACGGACTCCAACTTGCTTTGGAATAATAAATTATAGTTGCTGTTGTAGTTGCAGTTGTACAGAAGACAATTGATTAACAGAAAATAATTGTCTTTCGTTAAATCTTTATTTATAGTTAAACACCATATTGATGTACATTAGTAAGATTTATTTGACTTGTAAAAGGTAAAATAAAGGAATTTATATCAGCTTAGAAGATGTAGAAGTTCTCAATCATAATCTTGGAATGAAGTGCTGAAGTTTTGTATAGATGGTGTTTACATTGCAATCAAAGATATGATCAGTTCAGCCCCATCCCCCTCCTCTTTTATACTCCATCCATTCTTTAATTTGGGTTCATGTTATTACAAATTCTTCCGTTATTTCTCTTTCTGACCTGTTTTGAGTTGCTTTTCTTGAGCCGAGGGTCTATCGGAAACAGTCTCTCTACCTCTCAAGGTAGGTATGACATGCGTACACTCTACCCTTTCCAAACTCCACTTGTGGGACTACACTGGGTATGTTGTTACAAATTCTAAACAAAAATTCATTTTAGAGGATACATGTGTATTATCTTTTTATATGTACTCTCATTTTAATTTGCAACTCTCAAGGTTGTAAAACACTGGTTTTTACACCGTGTATTTTCCACTGAAACTATACGAATCTATTCACTTAGAGAGTGGCTCTTCAAGCTTTTCAAGTGAATTTAATCTTTTAGGTTCCAATCAAGATGTCAAACAACTAAAAATCAAATGGAGTTATAATTAAACACTTGGTTCATGTTATTCACAATATGTATTTTGCCCTCTCTCTTTCCCCTTTGAAGATTCTCCAAGTAGTTAAACCATTCCAATTCTCGCCTTACAGGTTGCATTTTTTATCTACTTTTATACTGAATTACCTCAACTCCACGGAGGATGGTATTTGGACAAAGAACAATAAGGAATCACTAACCTCAAAAGAAGAATGACAAAAGTGCAACTTATTCTCTTATACGTAGCAATCTTACTATATATATCTTATACTAACTTCTTCAAAAAAAGACATAAAATTTCTAAAACTGCAAAATTTTCCTACTCATAGGGGAAGGTGGACTTTGCCTTATGAGACTAACAACTCTTTTCGACCCACAGTTAAGTACAACCAAGAACTAGCAGCACTTATTCAATGTAGTGTCAAAGTGCAGTCGATGTCAACCAGGTACGAGATCAGTGCCTCAAGCAATGTACTTGTAAGTGTTCGTGTTCTCCAAGTCTCTTTCCAAGTAGTCTCGAGTGATAAGATCTTCGATCCGCTTTTTGATTGCTTTGACATCAGGCTACATAAGTCAAAATTCAATCGTCAGACTGAGACAAGCTAACTTCATTCATTTCTCCAACTAAAGCCACAAGAATGCAGAATCTAGAGACACTAACAGGAACTAAGAAGTATTTGCATGCTCGGGTTACAGGAACGACACCACATAGCACAAACATTATAAGCACTCGGCTCACCAATATCTACTAAATTACTGCATTAGTACATCTTCCTACAATTGGTTGAGTATGTATCTCCTCTCTTAGTTTTAAGGCCCTTTTATTTATGAAGGTAGGCACCTAACATCTTATAGAAAAGGTGAACATATTTCATTACTATGTAGTTAGAAGTTAGAAAATTTTAGAACAATGCCTTTCAATTTGTCTATTAGCAAGCTAGCTAATGAAATGTCCAATGTGGGGGTACTGATTTCAAATTAAATGAGAGAGAAACTATTTGGATTTTGGCACATTGCAAAACTAAGCTAACTTTCCTAAAACTAGTTCTTCAATCGAGATAATCCAAAGTGGTTGAAAATTTATGGCATACCTTGAACATTTTGCTTAACTGCTCAACACACTCCAAAATTAGCTGTTGATGAGTTAGAACTTTCTTGGCCTTCATTATACGCACCAGACAAGCGTCAATTGCATAACGCCTGTCCTTTCCGACTTCCTCAACCATTTTCTTCCTGTCATCAACAGGAGGCAAAGGGACCTGGAAGGTACAAACAAGTCATGTTGCTAAAGAATAAGTGCCAAGTGTACCTTACAACGTGAAATTTGAAACAGTATCTATACCCGGATCCTCCTCATCTTGTCGGTGAACTGGGAGTTGAACTCAAAATGGTCAGTCGATGAAATAGTTTTACCGCTGGGCTTCTTGTTAAGAATTTTGTACTTGGCACATGACAGGGATGCCAGCACCCTGATCAAGTCATCGTCGGCTAAATTTAACTCACTCTTAATGTCAGAGTAACTCCATTTATCAGAAGCATTAAACAGTAATAGAGCAGCAGCCTGAAAAGAGGAAAAATATTAATCCAAAACCATATTTTCTATCAAACAAGGATATTGCAATGGAAATACTTGACAAATTTGATTACCTGATAAGTTCCCAGAATCAGTTCAATAGTTTTCTGCTCAAACTTTCCATTAAGGTTACATTGTCCCAATGAAAATATCCATGTCAATTTCCTGTGTTTTGTCTTTTTCTGATAAAATTCCTTGAAGGATTCCACACCCTTTGCCTGATACAGATGAATGACAAAAGAAGAGCTCAGATCAGCAGAAAAAGGATCTTAACAAGAGAAGTAGAAGTGTCAAATGGGCAGGTCGATTCTTACTAAGTTTTAATTATTTGTTTGTTCTTTTATAATTTTTTTTATTTTAGTTGTTTGTTCTTTTACAATGTTTAAGTACCTAATAATTTTTTTTTCTTTATTATAGTAAATAGATAACATATCAAACAAAAAATATGTCTTTTAGAAAATATTTTGACAAGGTTTCTTATGGGTTAATTTGGACCACATATCAGCCCAATTTTTAGATGGCTGAAATGGGTTGGGCTAAGTTAATAAATGGGCAGGTCAATGCGGGTTGGGCGGGTCATGTTTTCATGGGGCTAATTTTGCTACCCCTAAAGAGAAGCACATCTTAGTATCTTACCATTTCCACGGGGAGATTCAAATCACAAGATTTATAACTAGGCCAGAACCCAGTCGTAAGAATGGTTACAGTCAAATCGATTCCAGGATTTGCTGCAGGGTTGTTGCTGATATAATCCTGAAAGTGGGTCTGATTTTCCTTCACCAATGACAAATCTGTCACCTGTTTTACATTCCAACCACCCGATTTTATAAAAGATAATTTCAAAGGAGGGAAGAGACAAAACTGTAGGAGTCCATTAAACTATCCTCACCATTCCCTCCATCTTGGATGTAAACTGTCCACCACACTGCTGCTTTAGCTTTGATAAGATCAGCCTTTCATGTTCTTCATTGGCACTTTTATCAAAAAGCAATCGGCGAGAAAGCTTCTTCCTATCAGTCATTAAGACAATTAGCATATCCAAATGGTTAAAGATGTAACAAGCAACTAAAATGATTTTGTCAAAAGAACTGCTGGCACTAGATTCCAACCTGTAGAACTCAGCAAACACATCTTTGTCGCTGATGTACGTAACAAGCTTGACCACCTACACAAAAAGTATACTGTTGAGAATATAATTAAGTAAATAAAGTGTGCTCTTTCTAATAGCTTAAACTTTTAAATGAGATAGTCACACGCTTCAACATGGTTTCAGAGCAGGCAGAGGTCCCACGATCGAATATCACCGCCACCCGTTCCACGTGCTTGGCCATGAAAAAGAATCAGGCCCGCACGTGAGGGGGCGTGTTGAGATTATAATTAAGTAAACAAAGTGTGCATTCTTTAATAGCTTAAGCTTTTAGACTGAGATAGTCACACACTTCAGCATAAACCATTATGATGGTATTGTTAGAGCAGAAATATGGAGTTCGACGACCAAATTGAAGAGGGATGTAAATTTTGTGCACACCTTATCCAATGTATCCTCAATAACATCGTCACTGAGTTGCTCATTCCCACCTTTCTTAAGGGTATTGTCACAGTAAGAGGCAAGGAGCTCTGCAGTTGAAGAGCCGGCAATACTTCTGTTACAGAAGACCTCAAATGCCTCTTTCAGAGCCTATGAAAGTCAAGAGTTTAAACATCAGCGAACAACATTAAATTCTCAGAGAATGTGAAGACGATGCTTGAGTCCTTCAATATTCACACTTTTCCTTGTACAGAGTTGCATTTATCCATGTGGGACACATACGCATGGCTGACTTATGCAAATATTAGGCCACCATTTAGATTTTGTCCTCATTTTTAAAAGTTGTCCAAATATAACCGTAGAGAAATTACCCTTCAGAAAAGTTTTAGACTCGAGTCTAGTATTTGATCATATGTTAGCTCAACCTTACGGACAAAACATTAGACTATCGCCTAGCATTTGCAATAACTTACAAAATTTTAGACCGTTGTCTAACATTTTCTTATAAGATTTTCATTTTGCTCAAAAAGAATCTTTAGACCGTGGTCTAAAATGTCCATAAGTTGCAAGAAAAATGAAAAGAGTGTCATTTAATAAACAGCTGGCCAAAAAGGGACAACCGGTGAAGATTTCTGCATATGCATAGGGTACGATAACACATCTAATCGTTTTAGCTAGCGAACATCTCAATTAATTCAACATGAAAGGGATCAGTACGACGGTCAGCTGGAATACCTTGTGAAAGATAGTATTATCAGCAAAACATCCTTTCACATACACCATCTCCTTGTCATGCAGATCAAATGCCTTTTTAACAAAGTCCTGAGGAAAGAGATGGTTCCATCATTGAACCAACTAACAATTACATAAAATGGACCTCTAGTTACAATATAAAATAGTATTTTACCTGCTCCTGTGAACCACCTGAACTATCGGCCTGTAGAAGAACATACATATCATCATTTACAAATTGCAACATCAGTTGATTACCATGCAGAACAAGATTAATTGGAAACCATAAGCATTTTGCGAAAGCTTTTTATTCCACTCAGATTCTAGTTTCTTGGAACTTCGAAAGTTTTCTAAGATTGGGATACCGATACATATGTCCTTTATCTTCTTCTTGTTAAGACTCAATGGACTTTAGATTGGATTTACAGTTTACACAACACCATCCCAAGTATTTAGATGAAACGCCTTTTTTTAATATTAAAGTCCACATACAACATTGTCAAGTAAAGCAAAAATTTCGGTTATTATATAGCAAACCTTGTTATTTGCTGCCTCTGCAGCCTGTTGTACCACGGCCATGCCTTCAGCAGCAACGTGCTGCAAATATGTACCATCAGAAAATGGCATAGCCCCAACAACAACAAAAAGAAAAATTGGCAAAATTTCAAGTGCTGATTGATCAGTAAATGGTATAGATGATTAAAATACCTGCTTAAACGTCTCTGCTACTAGCTCTATCCCTTTTGGAATTTTGTGGAATAGACTATACATTCGAGTTAAATCCTCAACCTGTATGAAGGATGGGAGAATGGAGGAATAAGAAAAGAAAAAAAAAAGCATCAAATACAATGTAAGATCCCTAATAAGCACATAACGAAAAAAAAAACACGGTTTAATACCTTGTCATCTCTAAGCAAAGCTCGGCATCCAGAATCCTCCTTCTCAAGCAATTGATTGGTATATGCAATCAATACCTGATTTTGCACTTTCTGCAGCAAAAACGTTGGTCTCAGCTTTGAAAAATAAATCCAACCAAAGGCAGATTCTGAAATTTCAACATACCTAGTGAAGTATGAATCAGGTAAACTTAAAGCAATGACACTATGAAAGGAATATAATAGACTAACTCTTTATGAGTAAAATTTTAAACCTTATTTTTGTGTGTTTGCTTCAAGAAAGAAAAGCTTCTGTCAGTAAAGAACAGTTAATACTGGAATATGATGAGATGGAAAATGCTACTAGCTATCACATGACATAACACCGATATAATTATGAATCTCCGACACTGACCTCCAGAATTTTTGGCTCACTGCTCGAGTGCAGATAATGAGACACCCTATCCTTTTCCTTTTTCAAGCACTCCTCTGCCTGTGTTAGCAAAGAACAGGTATTAGAACCTATTCCAGATATTAGCTTGTTTGGCTAAACTTCTAAAATCAACTTACTTTGAAAAGTGCTTTTCAGAATGTACTTCTCCCGAGAAGCAGTTTGTGTTTGTCTGATCAATATAAAAAGCACTTTTGAGCAGTAATTTGTGTTTGGTCTAACTTTACAAAGTGCTTCCAAGTATTATTTCTCATCTTTTACAAAAAGTACTTTTAGGGAGAAACTACATTTTCCAGTTTCTCAAAAACAGCTTTTGCTTCTACTCAAAAGCAGTTTCTCTTCTCCTAAGAACATGGCCAAATATCTTAACTTTGAAAAAACAAAAAACACTTCTGGGGAAAATAAGTTATGACAATCATTTGTACCTTTAGCATATATTCTGGACAAGTATCTTCAACAATCCAGGATGAAGCTTTTCGTGAATAATGACAGGCAGTATCTCTGAGCATTGCCTCTTCAAAGTCATTAACGTAATAGTCCATCTTTCCCTTTCCCATGTCAATATACAAATCTATCACATTCTTCAGCAAAGCTCTGTCGATTTTCTCACCCTCACGTTCCTGATCAATCTGGTAGGAATTGAAACGATTCTTCATTAGAACTTACAACTAGAATATGGAACTATAATACGTTGAATCTAACGAGAAAAAGAGACAAAAAGAAAAAGGGAGGCACTTGCCAGTGCTATCACAGCATCTGTCACTTTACTTTGCACCTCATAATAAACCTGTTATCAACAACACAAAAATGAAAAGAATGTGCGCAATGATATAAAGAGCATTTATCATAATAGTGCTTTAGAGAAGAAAAATAGTAATTTTGAGAAGAAAATAAATGAAGAAAAATTAACTAGCAGAATAATCATTCCAAAAGCTAACCAGATCCCGGAAGCAAGTCAAACCAACTTCATTAAGTGCAGGGACTTCAGCTCGTTTGATAAAAAACTTGTCAAGATAATGGAAGAACTTTAAAAGCCACTTGACCATAAGTTTATGAGATGCCCATCTTTTCTGGAGCTCCTTCAACAAGAATTCATCGTGCTTCTTTTTCAGAGAAGGCAAAACCTAATGAAGTAAATGGAGACTGGTTAGTGTTTTGAATATCAACGCAAATCAATGAGAAACTAGAGCAAGAACACTTGCTTGATCACATAAGTTTCACGGAAATAAATATGGTCCATCAGCTAATAAGAGCCTGTTTGCGTTAGCTGATTGTAAATAGTTATAAGCATTACGTGCTAATAAACACTTTTAAGTGCTGAAATTAATTTTATAAATCAGGAGTTATGCATTTGGATAAAAGCGTTTAAAATGATAATAAGCAGATAATGTGTTTGGTAAAACAGAGTTGATAATTTGTTCTATTGATGAAATGTCTATAGTGCGCTTAATTTTTTTTTTTTTAAACAAAAAATTATAAATTTTAAAGTATCTGTGTAAGGAAACGGATGAACGACAGATATGGAACGGAGACGAAGTTAGAGATTTCTTTTTGGAAAAAGTATTTTGAGAATTAAACAAAATATCAAGGATAAAATAGTAAAAATTTGTTCAAACTAAAAGTTCTTATAAGCTGAAAAACCATAAGATAGGAATGACCAACTTACGGCTTTTGACTGAGTTTTGCTTCTAAGCACTTTGGATATTACCAAACACGTAGATAAGTCAAATGTGCTTATAAGCCAGTTTGACCAGCTTATACGCTTAAGCCAAACACCTTCTAAGTTTAAATCCCATTTGGGTAAGGAGAAATCTTGATAGCGAAAAAGTTCTTACGATAGTGAGGATGTAATCTTCAACTGCTTCCTTGTACTTATCATACAGTTGCTGAGAGTAATCATGAGGGGCTTTCTGGGTACACATGTTATAGATAGTGCTATGCTTCAAATTAAGGAGAAACTTGTTTGCTCAGAAAGAAAATACAAATTAAGAGGATGAGACGAACACATGTAATAAAGGGAAGGGATAAATTACAACAACAACATACCCAGTGTAATCCCATAAGTGGGGTCTGGGGAAGGTAGAATATACACAGACTTTACTCCTACCTTGGGAGTTAAAGAGGTTGTTTCCGATATACCCTCGGCTTAGGGAAAGGACAACTTAAGAAAGAAAATATGCACTCTAAGCTCAAAGAAAGCCAAGGATACGTGTAGAGCATCACGTACTCGTCTGAGGTGAATGACTCCGGCTCTCCTTCTATGATTACTTTTAACTTATTAAGTCCCTTCTGAACACACTCCATTCCTTCCTCCAACGCGATAGTCTTCTCCTCAGTCTCCTCCGCCATCTTCGAAGTTTTTTGTTAACACGATCTAATATAACAATTAAAAACCACAAATAAAATTACATTTCATGCTATAAGAAATGCAGCGAGTCTGGTTAACTAATGTCATAACCAACATTAGTATCCATAGAAGCATGTAAAACACATTTATCCATTGAAGCATGTAAAGAACATAACTTAGCAAAGACTCCACGTCGACTACTAAAAACTAAAATTTCTTTTGAAAGTTTCCCCATAATATGTTTAAATAGAAAATTAGTATCATTTAGACAAAAATTTCAACAAGCAGTTCAATTTTCAAGAGTTGTAGCCCATTCTATACCAGCCAAAACTGAGAAATAGCATCCAACAACAAGACAACAAGAAGCATAAGAGTCCACAAAGTTAACCAGGAGAAAAAAGAATATTAGTTTTCCTACACATAATTTCTCTTAAATAAACAATTACTTAGTATTAAAAAAAAATGAATCCACATGGAGCAACATAGATATAGATGATTCATATTAACTGATGAGATGCAGATCTAGGCCTTCACAGCAAGTTCAGCTAAACTACTTTCGACTCAGACCATGTATAGACATGTAAAAATTTCTAAAAAGACCATAGAAAAGTTAACATCACTTAAACAAAAATTAAGACAAACATTTCAACATTACGAGTTTTATAAGAGTCTATAGTCTAACCAGCCAAAACTGAGAAACAACACCCAACATTAAAATAATAACAGGCATAAGAATCAACAAAGTTAACGAGGAGATAAAAATAGAGTACTGTATTAATTTTCCTTAACATAATTTCCCCTAAATGAACAATTATCTAGTATTACTATGAAATGACTCCACTTGGATCAAAATAAATAGACATATATATAGGCCTTGGCAGCAAGTTGATTCAAACACACAATTAAAATTTCTAAAAATCACTAAAATTTCAACAGCTATTAGATTCCGAACCCAACATTCAAAATACAGTGAGTTCAGCGCTAAAAACTTTAAATCCTAGATCCCCCTCTAGTATCTGAGCAATTGTTAAAGAAGGCAAAACGAGCTCAATGGGTTAAGTGCACGCATAGCAATATATATGATTCATAGTAGCTAATCACATTCAGATGTAAAAATTTCAACTACTTTCGATGCACACGTAAAAATTTCTTAAATAAAAAACACAAAATTTCAACTGATATTAGATTCTGAACCCATAATTTCAAAAGAACAGAGAGTTCAGTGCTAAGCATGCGAAATAAGTACTCCCTCTGTCTCAAAAAGATTGTCCTCCTTTTCTTTTTAGTCTATCCCAAAAAGATTGTCACCTTTCTATATTTAGAAATAATTTAACTTTATACGATGATTTACAGCCACACAACTATCTAAGGCTTGTTTGGACCACATATTTCAAAAGTCTTCCTCTATATCTTAAATTTTGTGTCAAGTTAAAGGAGGACAATTTTTTTTGGGATTGAGGGAGTATTATATTGATCTAATTACAAATAAAACTTCATACAGAACATCTAGACAACCCCCCCCCCCCCCCTCCCCCGGCGCTCCTCTCTCCCCAGTTTTTAGAAGGAGATGTAAAGGCTCGTATATATCCATTCACCTATCCATAGAAGCATGTAAAACACATAACTCAGCAAAGACGCCACGCCAACTACTAAAAACTAAAAATCTTTGGAAAGTTCTCTCATCATATGTTTAAATAGAAAAATTAGTATCAATGAAACGAAAATATCAACAAAGCATTTCAATTTTCAAAGTCTAGCTGATTCTATACCAGCCAAAACTGAGAAACAGCATCCAACATCAAAACAACAAGAAGCCTAAGAATCAACAAAACTAACAACTAGGAGTAGAAGTACTTATTTTTCTTAATATAATTTGCCTTAAATGTACAGTATTAAAAGGAAATGAATCCATGGACCAAACTATTACTGCATAAATCTAGCCCTTAGCAGCAAGCAGAGGCGGAGCCAGTAAGGTGGTGTTCATCCGAACCCCTTAGGCGAAAAATTACACTTTATATATAAGGTGTTAAAGTTATTTTTTTTATGTATATATACTAGATGTGGAACTCCCTAAGTAAAAATCTTGGCTCCGCCACTGACAACAAGTTCAATCAAACACACTACTTTCGACTAAGACCATGTATACACATGTCAAAATTAAAACCACTAAAATTTCAACACATATTATACTCTGAACTCGTAATATGGAAAGTAAGTGATAAGAACTTCAAATCCTAGATTCGCATATCATATTCTAGCGATTGTTTAAGACAAAAATGAGTTCAATTGGAAGGCGAAATCGTACTGGTTTAGGTGCTAACTGAATACTTTCGAACTGTGAAGAAATTACAAAAATGGAGATTGATTTGGAGATACAAATGGGATAAATAAAACATGTAGACGTTAGACTCGGTTGCATGCATGTTGGTTGAAATACTAAATGCCCTTAAAATCGCATCATACGAAGACAACGGTAAAGTGTATGATTTTAAATGAAACTTTGATGCTATTCTGACGGACAAGATGGGGAATTCCTTGTAAATTCTTGTCTGAGTTTCATTTATATTTTAGAAACTAACGATATTAACGGTAAGTCTTTTTATTTTCATTTTGCCTTCTTTGTGTTTTTGGATATTCTAAAATGATTGATACTCTGTTTACTTTTACTTGTCCACTTTTGACTTTTCACGCCGTTTTGAGAAATAATAAATAAAGTGTGTATTTTACCAGATGCCCATATTAATTGATATATAATGGTATTGATTTTGAAAAATGATTTGGACTGAATAATTAATGTTAAGGGTAAAACAGGAAAAAAAAATTTGTCTTATCTTGATATGTGAAAAATGACAAGTAAAAATCAAAATCTGTTTTAGGAATAGTGGATAAGTAAAAGTGAACGGAGGGAGTAATATTCCATTGACAATATTAGCTAAATTTATTTTTTCACAGTTTTTAACACCGCATGAAACTTTTTTTAACTATTAGTCCCTCCATCTCATATTACTTGATCACTTTCCCTTTTGCACACCCCTTAAAAAATTATAAATATTGACTATTTTCAATAAATACATTCTAATCAATATTGACTATTTTCAAGAATATTTAATACTAAGAGTAAGATGAGAAAGATTTAATTAATTTTATCTTGATTTTGTAAATGGACAAGTAATTTGGGACATATATTTTTAGTAACGTGGCCAAATAATATGGGATGGAGGGAGTATTAAATCATTTTATCATTTATAATAAGAAACAACAAATTTACTAGTTCAACTATATATATGATGCGAAAAAGAGCTAAAGTGCATCTGAATTATTGAAAATATGGTAATTATACTCTCCATTTGTTTTTAGTACAATAATTTAATACCTGTTATAAACAGCTTGTAGATATTGTCCGCTTTGGAGTCTCAACCCCTCACGGCTTTAAAACGCGTCTACAAGTAAAGGCTTCAGGCCCTGCTTATAAGCACGCACACAATCCCGTGTGCGAGCGATGTGCGAACTTCCAGTTCACAACACACCCTCCCATCGCGAGCATCGTGCTGATAACGTGTTATAAACAGCTTGTAGATATTGTCCGCTTTGGAGCCTCAGCCCCTCACGGCTTTAAAACGCGTCTACAAGTAAAGGCTTCAGGCCCTGCTTATAAGCACGCACACAATCCCGTGTGCGAGCGATGTGGGAACTTCCAGTTCACAACAATACCCTTAATATTAGTCAATTGGAGCATATAATCCTGAACTATTTGAAGTAGAACAATTATGTCATCCGTTTGCTTTGTAGGGGCAATAATGCCTTTGTCGTTAGCCAAGTGCAGAAGATTTTTTTTTTTTTTCACCCCATTTAGGAGGATTTATAGTGTTTCCACACTTCCCCTCCAGTGTGACTCGAACCCAAAACCTACCGATCGTGGATGGAGATGCCTAACCACTGAGTCATCCCTCACTTGTCCAAGTGCAGAAGATATGACCCTCTCCACTAACATACTTTATATCATAAGTAAATTAACATAAAATAATAATTGATTTATTAGTTCAGGGGCGTATTGCTCCACTTTGCTAAAGACAAAGGCATTTTTGTCCAAAAAGCAAATGGATGACATAATTGTTCCACTTTTAATAGTTTAGAGATATTTTTTCTAAAATTTAATTTCATATTATATTTAAGAAACCCCACATTAACATGCACCCACTAATGTGATTAAGAAACTTGAAAAAGAAAATAACATTTAGAAAAATAAACCGACTTTACATCAATTCGATTTAATTTATAAATAAATTAACAAATTTAAGAGAGAATTGACACAAACCGAACCATTAATATCCCTATACCATGTTGTTTGGTTCTTTTTCAAGAGAAAACCAACTCAAATCCAACCATGTACAATTTACAATCAGTTCTTATTTGCCTTTTTATCGATTTTGACCTTTGATTCCACTGAAAACAAATCATAATAGCTTAAGATGTGAACGACAATACTGTCTAATTATTAAGCTATGTAATTACTTAATTGTGGGGCTATGCTTAAATTTCCGTTGAAGATGAAAGATAAGTACCTCGTCGCTAAATCATGTACACCAATAAAAAAAAAATGAATGTAATTTCAAACAAGGCATATCAATGTCGAAAAAAGACAGAAATAGGCTTTTAACTTATATGCTATGTCAAGAGCACCACAATTAGCTACAGCAAAGAACCAGAACTAATGCAAGGTAAATAATTAAAACAAGTTACAAGGAGGGTGAACGCTTTGTAAATTATAGTAGCCACCATTGAAACAATGAAGACAGCATCATATCACAAATAGTGAATAAAGCAACCAGTTTAAAAAAAAACATCACAGCAAAATCTGAGATATTCTGCTAACCTCCTCCCCAGTACAGATACCAAGTAACTTTGCCGACTAAGGTCATTTTTTCTTATTTACTTTCTTGTCGTTCCTCCCTCTCTTTCTAAACTCTCGATTTTCTGAAGGGTACTGCTTCTTTATTAATAGATTACACATTGCTGTTTTTACCGCTTCTGCAGCTGTCGATAACGCATCTTTCTCAATGAACGAACTCCCTTGCAACGTTTGAAGGAGTTGTTCGCCACCTTGTATATCTGTATCTTCTAATGCACGTGTCTCTTGCTCTTTGCTCTCACAGAAACCATCGAGAACCTTCACACGAGCTAAAGGTGCTGAATCGGAAGCACACAGAGTCGATGCACCCATGACCATCCACAATTGCTTCGATGAAGAGCCGGCTGCTAAGCTCGTGGGAATAAAAGTCTCCCCAGGAATTGGAACCACCTGCAATTTACATCCAAGGGAAAAGGTTAAACAAATACAAATACTTACTAATTCCCCGCATTAAACAAAAAGTATAACATTGTCAAGCAGAATCATATAACATTTCCACGTGATATTGGCTGCTGTAATTTTTTTTTTTTTTGGGGTACAGCATTGGCCATTGTAACTTTGAACGACACAAAATCTAATTAGGCTATTTGGTCAAGCTTCCAAAATCTGCTTATTTTGAAAAGTGCTTTTTTTAAGAGGTACTTATCAAAAACGTACTTTTGGAGAGCAGCGGTTTGTGCTTGACTAATCAATTTGAAAAACACTTTTGCTAATATTAAAGCAGTAGTTTGTGCTTGGCCAATGTTCCAAAAGTGCTTTGGGGAAAAAACTACCTTTTTTTTTTTTTTAAGCTTCTGAAACACAGATTCTGCTACTACTCGAAAACACTTCTTTTCTCTTTAAAAGCTTGGTCAACCACCTCAACTTTCTAAAATAAGAACTTTTGAAAAACAAATAAGCACTTTTGGCTTTGCAGAAGCTTGGTCATGCAGGGTTTAGATTTCCATGATTCTGAGAAAGTAACGGAACGCACTCTTGCAAATTGGAGAGATCTAGCTGAAAGGTTGCAACTCAAAAGCATTACTCCTGCCAAGCTACAATACAAAAGTGAAAAGTATCACGATTCAAGTTACAAATTGAAACAGGCTGTAAGGATGAAAAGGCATCATGTGGACATAACAAGAGATTTACCTCTGAATGGCCACCGCGATTAATGATCCACCAGGAGTGGCGCAGAGATCGGTGACAGCCAGCAAGCTGTCATCTATTCTTTCTTCTGACTGTAATAGTCCTGTCTTCACCATTGTAGAGAAAATTAAGAACTAAGCTGAACATGAAAGCTCAAATACACTTTCTCATTTCAACACTAAAAGGTAGAGGAAGAAAGGAAATGGAACAAAAAAAGTTAGATCAGTTCACGCCCTATTTCATTGTCACTACTAAGGGGGTCAAATGGGCTAAGTTAATAAAAGTGACCCACCCAAAAGTTACTTGGGCTGAAATGAGCTAAAGGTGGTCATAACCCAACCCACCCAATTCTTAAGAGTTTTAATTTCTTTGTTTGTTCTTTTCTAAAAAATTTTAGTACTTAATAAAACTATTTTTTAGTCTTTATTATGGCTACATATAACATATCAAACAACAAAATGTCTTTTTGAAAATATTTTGATAAAGATCTCTCATGGGCCAATTTGGGCTACATAAAAGGAAATGGTACAAGAAAAGATTAGATTAGATCAGTTCACGCCCTATTTCACGGTCACCACATGCTTGTGGATTGAAAATCAGTCATATCATATTTCTAAAGACCAGGAGTTGCCAATTTTATTTCCCAGCGAGAGATTCAATCAGCCAATTTTTTAATGTGATGGGAGAGAGGAAATTAAGATAAATTTATCAAATATCTATGTCCAAAAGAGATAAACTTACCTCTGATCCAACATGACAGGTATCAAGAAGAGAACCGCAAGAGAAGTCCCACAAG
This sequence comes from Lycium barbarum, assembly GCF_019175385.1. NCBI lineage: Eukaryota > Viridiplantae > Streptophyta > Magnoliopsida > Solanales > Solanaceae > Lycium > Lycium barbarum. The sequence continues at coordinate 1,394,625 of NC_083344.1, forward strand.
CGTACCTGGAAAAAAGAAAAAGACAAAAAGAGCAAAAGGGTTGAAATGATACTATCATTCCTTATATTATATGCTTCAAGGTCGATAAAAATGAATATGAAATTAGACTTGTCAAAAAAAACAAAAAAAAAAACAAAAATGAAATTACTTGATCACATAATTCTATTAAGGTATTTGTTTAGTAATTAATTCCTTTTTGTACTTTACGTCAATAAATCTGTTTAGCCTTCTAGCTGTTAGGTCACAAGCTTGTGTTTAACAGAGATAAAATGAATAGCCAAATCCTGAGGATGGCATTTGTTTAACTCTTCCAAATGGGTTCTTAAAGGCGCAAAAAGGTAATTTGAGTGAAGTCAAAAAATTAAATCATTTTAGAAAATTTACTCACAGTTGAATCACCACCTCCAGAAAGTAAATACCACTGCTGGGAATCCTTGCTGCTTATGAAGGCAAGGCAGGTAACAAACCTGACAATCAAGACGTAACAAATGAGCCCATGGCCATCATAATCAGAGAATTTCCTACTCTGAATATGCAAGTTGAAGTCGAAACAATCAAAACAAAGGTTTTCATCTCTCTTTTATTTCGGGGTATGGGTGGGGATTTAAGCAACAGTTGTTGGCTGGAAGGCAATAAAATGCATCTTTAATAAAACAATATAATAGTCAGCACAGGCACCAAAAGAGAAATACAGATAACACTAGCAAATATTACATGCTCGCCTTTTTAAGGCCTTAAAATAGCTCACTGAGTCCATCTAATTGGCAAAAAATTGTTATTATTTGGAATACAACCCAAAAACACCTACATTTTTGCGAAGTTTAGATATGGTAGTTTGTGAAACAACAATACATGATATCACAAATATCAATCCATCAATTTCTTCTTAAGATCGGAGAACTATACACTGATATTTGAAAAATCTGGACTAGTTAGTAATTTTTGAGCCAGCTTAATCGATGTCAACAATGTGCTTTATTAAATGCAATCATTTCTAGTGCATCCAATACTTAACCAAGCGGAGCTACCAAACATATAAAAGGAGAATAAATTCCGCAAATATACATAAATATGCTCCATTAACTCACTATTAGGCATGACACAGATATTTCACATGTACTAAGTTGAAGGACACAAAAAGACGATCTAAATCATCCTGGTCAAAATGTTTTCTCCTTCTTTTGGTCAAGTACCCTGTTCAAATGTCAAAATTGGCTTTTATCAGTAATAGAAAGAAAACGGTCACTAGATTTTACCAATTTTAGCAATATAACCAACATTTATCAGAAAAGACTGTTCTGCACCAGCTTGATTATTACTACTGAGGGTGTTAGCAGCACTTAGCACCACCAGAATTTCAAGAAATTCTTACTCTGTATGGCCAAGGCAAAAGCTTTGAATCTCGTGAGCTCCATCTGATGGCTTTTCCGGGAACACAGAGACCTGTAATTATGAGCCATAAGAAATTTTGATGTTAGCAAGCAGATCATCAAGATATCTTACTGGGATTCATGATTAATAGGAAGCATGACATTACTCGGATTTTGAAGTCCCGATCAGCACTAATAATGTACCGTCCGTCAGGTGAAAACTCCTGAACAATGAAAAATTCACTTAGGTGACATTCAGTTGGAGGTAGTGGGAGAACTAATCTCCACATAAATTTTTTGATATTGTTAATACAATGTTGGTTTCCTTACGCATAAAGCTTAGAATTATTTATATAATGTTTGGTTCCAATTTTGCTTTTCCACATAAGTTATGTGGGAATCTTCTGTATTATTATGCGGACAAGAATGTAGAAAAGAATGCAGGGATAAGTAATACATGAATTAAAGCAACTATATGACAAAAATAACCCTTCACGCAGTAACCAATATTTATTTTCATAAAAAAGTCAAAACATATTTTAAAATATACAGTAGAATATTAGATAATAACTTTAGTACAATAAATAAAACATCCAATGATAACTAATCCTTATATTACAGTCCCTGCATTATAATCCCTATATTACTAATTCTTACATTATAATCTCTGAATTACTAATCCTTGCATAACTTGCTTCTAAACCAAACGACCTCTTAGAGAAAAATCAATTAGCTTTTGAAACCCAGAGGCCTTGACTATGGGGTCAATCTAGTTTAAAGAAAAGAAAGTGTGATATGATATGCACCAGACTAGGAATAGATTCATAGAAAACTAAAGCAATTCAAGTGAAGAGGAAAAGAAAAGAAAAATACCAGACTAGTAATGATACTGCAGTAGTGGGCAAGAATTGGGACTGCCTTCTTATTGGGCAAACTTTGATTTTCATGAAAAGCTTCTATTTCAACTGCATATATTACACCAAATTTATCCGCAAAAGATACAAAACGACCATCATTACTAATGGCAACAGCAGTAACTCTCTTCTCGGATGACCTATTAAAACCATAGCAGTTAGATAAACTTTAACTCCTAATGACGAAAATCCAAAACAAACAAAAAACCATAAGGAAGCGGGGCGGGGGGAGGAGGGCAGAGAAAAGGAGCAGATTTCTGCAGTGGACCGTTCAACCAATAACTATCAGGGGAAAAAACAGTTCACGTATTAAACAGACATCCACTTATAAAAAGATTTTCTGATGCAAGAACTGTAGAGCATTATTATCTATTCACGGTAGCATTTAACTTGATAATAGTCATTATGCATGTACGTCATGTATGGATTTTCACGTGATTTTGAAGGGCACGTATGAATGAATCAATAATTATCAGGGGGGAAAACAATTTATATATTAAATGGATATCCACTTATAAAAAGATTTTCTGATCCAAGAACTATAGAACATTATTATCTATTCACAGTAGCATTTAACTTGATACTACTCATTATGCATGTACGTGATATATGGATTTTCACTAGATTTTGAAGGGCACATATGGATGAATCAATAATCTATCACCGAATTCAAAATGATCACAAATCAGTTGAACTTAAAACTTTATAATCTACCACTTCAAAGTGATCAGATATCAGTTGAACTTAAAATTTTGTAATCTATCACCAAATCAAAATGATCGGATATTATTTGAACTTACAAATCTAAAACTTTTTACAAGATTTAGTTAACAATTGTAGCAATATAGTTCTAATAAATCTTTCATTTTGCTTTCTTCTTTTCATTTTTTAGGGAACCTGTCTTGGATGAATTTCTATCCGTTATTACAGCTTAAGTAATGACATGGGGCAAAGATCTACACTAACACCGTATAAAACTGAAGCTAGAGCTGCTACACAATATTGAATGAGATCCTAACCCCATATACATAGTTCAAAAACACTCGTTGGGAAGGAGTCATAGTTACTTTACGCAACTCAAATAAGGAAAGAATTTATATAAGTAAAATCTTACTCGATTTTAAAATCCTAAATATTAGGAGTCCATACACGTATATAGTTCAAATATGGAAAGATTTAATAGATAAATCGTTAGTTGATTTCAAAGTCCTAAATATTAGAAAAATAATTAAATAACAATTGTGTCCAATGTGACATCTATTTTTATAAAGGGTGAAAAGGTCGATCAACATTCTTGTTGGACCTTCGTACTTTCATAATAGTACCTCAAATTGAACAAAATTATATTTCAATTATTTTCCTAATATTTAGAAATTTGAAATCAACTAAAATTTAAGCTATTAAATCTTTCCTTATTTGACCTATATATGTATAAACTCGTAATATTTAGAAATTTAAAATTGAGCAAAATTTTACTACTATAAAATCTCTCCTTATTTGAGTTGTGTACATTTCATTTCATATGAATGCTTTTGACCTATGTATATGGAGTTAGGATCCCATCTAATATTATTTGGTTCAATTTTCTTCTGTCCTATGTCATCAATTAAGTTGTAGTAGAAAATCATTCATGCAAGACATGTTCACAAAAAAGAAAAGTAACAAAGCAAAAAAGTTTGTAAATCTCGAACAACTGAGAATCACTACTATTATAGCTTAAGTAACAACATGGGGCAAAGATCTACACTAACACCGTGGAAAACTGAACCAAACATTATTGAATGGGATCCTGACCCATATACATAGTTCAGAAACACTCATCGAGAATGAGTTATAGTTACTTTACTCAACTCAAATAAAGAAAAAATTTATACAAGTGAAATCTTACTCGGTTTTAAATTCTTAAATATTAGGAGTTCATATAATTCAAATAAGGAAAGATAATAAATAAAATGTTAGTTAATTTCAAAGTCCTAAATATTAGAAAAATAATTAAACGACAATTTATGTAGTATAGGTCTCACATTGGATAAAATTGTCATTGAATTATTTTCCTAATATTTAGGACTTTAAAATTAACTAAAAGTTTAACTATTAAATCTTTCCTTATTTGAACTATAAATGTATGAACTCCTAATATTTAGAAACTTAAAATTGAGTAAAATTTTACTTATATAGATTCTCTCGTTATTTGAATTGTGTAAAAGTAACTAAACTTTCATTTCATAGGAGTGCTTTTGAACTATGTTTATAGGGTTAGGATCCCATCAAATAATATTTGGTTCAGTTTTCTCCGGTGCTATCTGCCCCGTGTATCACTTAAGCTGTAATAGAAAATCATTCTTTCTGCCAATTTTTCAAAAAAACTGTAAGCAAATTGAGAACTTTTTGCTGGACCGCACCTTAGCAAAAGCAAAATTTGAACATCAGAAACTTACACGGAACTTATACACCGCCAAGAATCAGTTACCCAAATCTTTACAAGTTTGTCATCTCCAGCAGATACAAAGAGCTTGCCTTCAGCACCATAACGAATTGCTCTTATTGAATCTTTATGCATATGCGCTCCCGACTCATCCACCAATGAAACTGCACAACCTTCTCTGCATCAAAATTATGGAGTATAATATAACCCGACTGTAAAGTGCAAATCTTCGATAATGTTGTTAAATTCCCTCTAATTTATCTTAAGAGAAAACAGATTAACATAAGCCCAGAAGTGCCAACCTATATAAACAATTACTTCCATTACTGATCAGAAATATACAAAATTTTCCTTTAGTTGTTGTTGTAAAGAACTTTCATAGAAAAAAAAATCTGATCTTTAGTAAAATCTTTATAAAAATTTCTTTAAAATGTATGAAAATTTTTAACTTTTTTTATGACAGCTCAAAACGTTGTTTCAACTTCAAAACTCATAATAAGGGACGCAGCCATCTACCATTCTCCGCTTAAATAACAAACATAATGCATAATCAGGTGTCGAACTCGTGACGTGGGCGGTGGGCCCACAACACATTTATGCTGTATTACAAAAGCTCCTTTCTAAAATCTATATCAAAAGGAGAGCAAGTCTGCTCTCCTTTTATAGGTATTTGCTCGAGTTATATACATACAGTTGAAAAGTTTGCTATATTTTTTTTTACATCCTCTGTTCGATACTCTGCAGTACTATTATCAGTCCGTCACAAAAATAATGACCACTTTTTATATTTGAAACCAATTTAACTTTAAACTTGCTGTTTTAAGACCAAAGTCACTAAAGTCCCTTTCTTAAACTCGATAGCCAATCAAACTAAACCACACAAATTGAAATGGACAAGTACTAAGTTTGAACACATTATCATAAAAAAGGTAGTGGATCTAATGAACTTTCACGTACAGGGACGGGAAAATACTAAAGGTATTTGCTCAAGTTACATACATGTAGTTGTGAGGTTCTAATAGTATATATTATACATCCACTGTTCAATTTTGTACTATTATTAGTCCATCACAAAAAAAAATGACAACTTTTTGTATTTGAAAACAGTTTCACTTTAAATTTCCTGTTTTAAGATCACAAGTTACAAAAATCTCTTTTTTTCTTAAACTCCGTGCCCAGTCAAACTACGCAAACATCATTCAAATGGACAAATGCTAAGTGAGCCATAAATCCGGAATTTGAGAAACGCCAAGAAGTTGTTTTCGCTTTTTCACTCCAAATCACTCACAAAAATTCTAAAACAACTCCTATCTGTACTAATGGCCAAACACAACTCCAGTTTCCACCATACCACTTTTCACTTCGAAAATAGAAAACTCCTTTCCAAATACTCACAATTTTCATGGCCAAACGGCCCGTCAAATTTCCCGTTTCAAGACCACAAAAATAACAAAAATCCCTATTTTCTTAAATTCTGTGCCCGGTCAAACTAAGTAAACATCATTGAAATGGACAAGTACTAAGTAACCGTTTGGCCATGATTATTTTTTTACGTCTTTCCAAAGTTGAATTCCAGAAATCATGTTTGGCCGTAAAAATCCGGAATTCAACTATTCCGAAATTTTGAAAAACACCAAAAAGTTGTTTTCACCTTTTTCACTCCAAAATCACTCACAAAAATTCAAAAACAAGCTTCAATTTCCAAATACAATTTTTCACTTTGAAAATAAAAACTCCTTTTCCAATTACTCACAATTTTCATTGTACCAAATTTCCTGTTTTAAGATCACAAGTTTACAAAAAATACCTCTTTTTTCTTAAATATCGTGTCTAGTCAAACTAAGTCAACACAATTGAAATGAACAAGTACTAAGTTTGAGCACATTTATTTGAACACATTATCATTGAATAAAAAGTACTGAATTTAGTGGTTTTTCGCTTACCAGGACACATCTCATTGGGACACATGTAGTACATAAATACTCCTTCCTATTCAAAAAAAGTATCCGCTTAGCCTTTTTTTCTTAAGTCAGAAAAAGCATCCACTCATCAAATCAAGAAATAATTAACATCGTCTTTCCAAACTTTCCCCTATTAAGTGTTATATATTAAATCTCAATGCTTATTTAATTAAGGGTAGTTTAGTCAAATTACCTATTTTTGTCTAGAAATGGCTAAGTGAACTCTTTTTTTTTTTATCTAGAGGGAGTAACTCTTATCTTAAATTTCGTGTCCAGTCAAACTAAGTCGTCACAATTAAAACGGACAAGTACTAAGTTTTACCAAATTATCATTAAAAAAAAAGTATAGTAAATATACTGATTTTTTGCATAATGAACTTACTGAAAATTAAAGACACGTAGATTAGAACCAACAGCAACAGCAACAGATTGGTGAGTTGGATGAAGTGCAATTAAGGCAGGAGCAACCTCAGATTCATGTTTGTTTTCACAATCATCCATTGTAAAACCTTAGTTTTTGTCTCTAGGGTTTAAGGTTGTAGGTTTATACAGATTGTGTAGTCAGTTAAATTAGTTATTTTTTGACGGCCCAATTGATGGGTTATTGCAGATCAAATTAGTGGTCCATGACTTTCGGCCCATGTAAGTTTTTTTTTGAAAAAAAAAATTAAAATTATTTAAGGTATCAATGAATATAATTTAGCTCCCGTTTGATTATAGATTTTGAAACTGAAACTTGAAAATTAAAAATTTGAGTTTTCTGAAGTTGTGATTTTTGAGACTTGAAATTGTTTTTGGACATGCATTTTACTTGAAATAAATTTGAAGTTTTGTGAGTGATAATGAAAGTACTCCCGAAATTGAAAATGTTTTGAAGGTAAATTTTCAAAAGAAGATCAAATTTTGTGGCTGAACAAGATAATTGAAGATAAATTTTTAAAATCCGATCCTAAATCTATGGGTAAATGCTAGGTTAGAGAAAAATAAGGTGACATGGCAAATATTTAGACTGTATTTATGATACATAGTTATAATTTCAAAAAATAATAAATATGTTTTGGGTTTCGTAGCAAATACACAATATACACGCATAATTGTATGCGCTGATAGAACTCTTACACATGAGTTTAGCTAATCCAACTGATAACCGCCTAATACCCACCTTATACTTGCCGCCTGATACATATCCTCTGCTTGATACAACAATCATAACTATGTTTCGTAATTACTCTTTAAACTATAGTTATTTATGAAATTTTTGCAATAATTTAACCTTAGGCCTAATTTTACTACAAACCTTTGCCTTGCGTTTTTTTTTTTTTTTAACTAAACCAAGATTCAAACCCAAAACCTCGAGGTATTAGCGAAAGCCAAAGATTAATGACTAACAATTTAAGAGACTAAAATTAAAGACCAGTGCCTTTGAAGGCCAATCGTGCAAATGACTGGGTTGTCCACTAGTCCAGAACTTGCCGCCCATACTGACTTCTTTTTGGGAAAAAAAAATTGAGAATTATTTACGTCGGTGATAATGTGGTAAATAACTATAATTTAGTGTGTAGTTACGAAATGTAACTATTATTTGCGTATTTACAAAACATAGCTATGGTTGATGAATTAGGTGGGTATTAGGAAATGAGTTGTACCAGACAACGGGTATCAGTTGTATCAACTGAAATTGCGCGATAGAGCGTTATCAGCGTATACAATTATGTGTGTGCATTGTGTATTTGCTACAAAACCCAAAATATAGCTATGTTTCATAATTTTTTGAAACTATAGATATATATCATAAATACAGTCTAAACGTTTGACATGTCGCCTAATATCTCCTATAATTTAACTGGTTATAATGTGTTAATTTACCAGATAATTTCACTTTCCACGAGTCGGGTTATCAAAAGTTTGTGGCAGCCACTTCTTTTAAAAGTATTCTTGTTATATGCACATTGAAATAGGTCACCAAAAGTTAAAACTCTTTTTTTTTTTAATGTGTGGGGGTCAAGGATTTTAAGATAAAGTTCGTTAAATTGGAATAATCACTTATAAAAGTTGTAGTGACTAATAGGCTGCACTACAAATTCCAGAGTTATGTCAACTCAATGTTCGATTGAACAACAATATTTCTTTTGTTTCTCTTTTATAATGTCCAAAGATATCTCCTCAGTTTAGGACATGACATGCATTATAACCGATATCTCGAGAAAATAACCGATGTTACACCGATAAGAGTAAAAATCAACAGCAATAACAACAATAACTATATCTCAATTTCAAACGGTTAACAAAAAGTGTCCCTTCAACAAGCACAACAGGATTGAAGTGACCAAGTACAACAAGTTAATCTAAATCTAATTATAACATCGGTAGGATTCAGGTGTATGGATCGTCACTGACCATATTACTCCATTTAAACTCAATCTCAATTCTCAAATTACACGGACTAAATATAACTCAAAAATATAAGCACTATAGTGCTCCTTAATGCAAATATATGTATTCATCATGTTAAAATCTCCTAATAACCCAACAACTGAAAGCAATAGGATTTACACAATAGATAAGGAAGGTGCAAGAAAACAGAATATCTCACTTCTTCCCTGATTCCGGCACGGGATTTTATTTACCGTAACTTTTAGACAACTAATAGCTAAGCCACTAATCATATAGCTAATAAAATAGAGTCAGTCACTGCTGAGACAACTCATAAAAATCGTTTCAAATAGGATTCCCATCATCTTCAGTCTACGACAGAGGAGATAAGGGCGAGGCAAGGAACATCTTACCCTCAGCTTCCATTCACCATTAGAAATCTCAATTCATTCTCTTTTTTTTTTCCTCATAACTATAGTGTTCGGGCCAGCTTGCACGTACCTCGACTAATTCCACCAGCTATTTTCCACCCCCACCAATAACTGGTACCAAGTAACTCTGAAATATCAATTCACTTTTCCTGTTCACTTGTAGCCCCTTTAGTGTCAGACGTTGTTCCAAGCATTTATCTGAGGACACCGCGATGAACTTCATCCCATTATGCATGTCCTAAATTCTCAGCAGCGTCCAGCCAAGAATTGTACCTCTGCACCTCGTCATTGGAGCAACCTTACGCCACACTGGCCTCTCACTTCCAAGGGTCAAGACATCAACATCAGGCAGCACTTTGATGTCACAATTCCAGTGCTCCGGTCCATTAACCCCTCCAACTATATAAATATCATCTCCGAGCCCTATCAAAGCATACCCAATTCTCCTACGAAACTCGGATGCTGAAACAATCACTCTCCTTGATTCTCCTTCCTGCTTATGAATAAACCAATTGCTCATAACATAAAGGTTTTCCCTAACGACAGTCATCGGGCCCTGAAGCCAAGAATACTCGTGAGCAATCCAACCCTGCCTGAAACTTTCCAAAACCTGAATAGTCGACAAACCTCTATGCAAGACATGAACTTTACCGCCAAAAACTACTCCCGAACATGCGGAATTGTGCGCATGATGGAGATCGGGTAATTGAACCCAGACATCCGTCTCAGGATCATAGATTTCCGCATTGTGTATCGACTTTCTGCGGTTAGTAAAACCCCCTGCAACAACTATCTTCCCATCCAACACGCAACAAGCAAACATGGCACGAGGGACAAGCATAGATGCACACAGACCCCATGCTCGGGTTACGGGATTATACGACCAGACCTCGTCAGTTGCAAAAATTCCGTCTTGGTCGCCCGTCAACGGATCCACAGCATCACTTCCACCACCTAAAACAAACAACTTTCCGGCAGTAGAAACAACACTAAATCGAGCGAAATGACTGATGTTTGAGGGAAGAACAGGGAGAGTAATCCAAAGGTCGTGCGTCGGATCATAGAGCTGCCATAAGTTTTCAGGTTCAAATGCGGATACGCATAAAAATTCTTCGGACGAGTTGATCTCGTGTCTCACTTTAAATAGTTCAGTACTTCGAATAGCGGCTCTCCAGGAATGGGAAACTAGCTCTAACTTCGGATGAAGGTAGAATGGAACCCGTGCAAGGCACCTAATGGCAACAGCATCGGGAAGACCTTCGATGAGTGAAGTCATAACCACCAAGCTCGCATCTATTTTTATCAGCAAATAATGATGGTGGTGCACTACTATTGGTTGACGTCAACCTGAAATATGCAATTTGAATAGTTAGACAGATAAACAAATGAATTACACCCATTGTCTTAATTTATGTGACACTCATTCCTTATTAGTTAGTCCCAAAAAGAATGACACCTTTCTATATTTAGTAATAATTTAACTTTAAACTTCCCATTTTATTCTTAATGAGATGATTGATAGCCACATAAATATCTATGGCTTATCCTAGACCACAAATTTCAAAAGTCTTCCTTTAATTCTTAAACTTCGTGCTCAATCAAACACCTTAACATAAACTGGGACAGATGGAGTAATACAGAACTAATATTATTATCCATACAGTTCTAGAAAAAAGAGAATCATAATGTAAATTGCTAGCGTTTTACATATTCAAAGTAAAACTTTTCTAAATAGAAAAGGACACCATCTCTTCTCAGCCAAACTAGTGCACTGAAATTGTAAAACGAATTACAGAAAAACAAGTTCCACAGTGGCCTACCTTTATGTAGTAAGTATTGTAACATGTGCAAATGCCAAGCTCACATCAAATTTAGAAACTTCCAATTCAAAAAGCTAAAAAACACCCGTCTAGCAAAAAGAAACAACAAGATGAATAATCCTCTCTTTTATTTTTATTTAAAAAAAAAAAAAAAAAAAAAACTTGCTCCATGATAAATTCAACTCATCAATACCTAAAAATAGAATACATACGTGTCCATATACAGATAGAATATGATGGACTATTAGTTTGATGGCTACATATTGGACCAGCGTAGGTGGTAGTTCAGGATAATGCCCTTTAGATTTACAAATATGGTCCCTTATGCATGAGGTCTTTGGAATATATACTTAAGGAAAATCATCCTTGTTTTGTCGGAAGTCCTAGTTAACGGCTTGTCGCTACCAGAGCATTTGCAGCACTTGGAGATTGTTTTTTTATTTCGATAAGGTAACACTGTATATATATCCAGAAACAGAACTGTTACAAAAGCACTTGGTGATTGTACTAAGCGAGCGTCACTTGCAAGCAAATAAGTCCAAGGGGAGTACTTGGGAGGTGGATATATAAACTCTAGTAAAGAAGTGAAAACTAACCATAGTGAAGAATGGTAAAGCTTTGAAGCCAAGCAAGCAGCTAATTGAAAACTTTTTTTTTTGGGAAAAAATGAAGAAAGAAAGCAGAATTGGCCATAGCCCTGCATCCGAAAAGTTAGCAAAAATGGAAAACGAAAGCAGAATTGGCCATAGCCCTGCATCCGAGGGGGTGGCTTGGCAGTCAATGAAGTCGGTGCAAACCTTGGAGAGCAGGGTTCAAATCCAAGGGAGAAAAAAAAAGCACTAAGTAACTTCTTTCCATCTACCTAAAGCCACGGTGAGCAGAATTATATGATACTTGTGTTGGTCGTAGGTAGCAGGTATTTGGAGGAATAGTTGAGGTGCACACAAGTGGGCCCCGTATATCAACAACAACAATGACATACCCAGTGTGTTGTCACAAGTGGGGTCAAGGGAGGGTGGAGTGTACGCAGACCTTTGTGGCCCCGTATACCACCATTATAAAAAATTAATTGGTATGACGTTGAAGGGATTCCTTGACCTCATATTCCATAACAGAAGACTTATAAGTAAGTCATGGAAAGCCAGCAGGCCCCTTAAATTCCTAGTGAAGAAGGATGTTTCAGCATGAATCCTGTGAAGCCACTGCATTCCTAAACCTCAAAAAGGCCATGATGGAGGCACAACTTTTGGCATTATAGAATTTTACCAAAACCTTGATTGCGTAAATGCATAACTAAAAACCCAAAGATGAATACATCATCTTAACATAAAGTGTTGACCAAACTATTGCAACCTAAGCTGTGAGATGCAATAGGGAAAAAGGGTCAAGAAGGGAATAACAGTCTGCTTGCAAAACTATCAACATCATGAATAAAGAAATCATAGATGACAATGCAGAATTGCAGATGATGATGACACCACCGAGGCCATTACTGCTCTAGACCAAATCCTATTTCTTGTGTAACTTTTCAGGATAAAGTGCTCATTTATTAAGGGAAGACATGGGTTGGAAGGGAAGGCAAACCCAGGAAACAGCTTATAGAAATCATGCATGCACACACAGGTATAATCGCAGCTTATGTTTCTCGGACTCTTCAAAATGATGACCGGTGCATGTTGGATTCTCCAACAGTAGTGCATTTTTAAAGGATCCAACATGGGTACGTCTACTTTTTTGCAGAGACCGAGCAACATATTTCACAACTCAACAGAAACTAAAGTTAGTTTCAAGTTGGCCTAAGCAATTAGATGATGCAAAAAGGATTGTGCAGGAGCATGGTATACGCCCAAGAAGTAAAACCTCAGAGCAAGAATATGATACATGCCAAAAAAGTAAACACGCGAGTGTCCAAAATTCTGGGTCCAACAACCATTTTCTATTCATAAAAGCAGTAGCAAAGCCAGGATTTTTAAACTTAAGAGCAAGAATATGATACATGCCAAAGAAGTAAACACCTAAGTCTCCAACTCAGCGTTCGAACAACCATTTTCTACTCCTACAAGGCAGTTGCATAGCCAGGATTTTCACTAAGGAGAGTCAAAATATAAAGAAGTAAACACACGAAGAAGCCAAGAGGATTCAAGATATACATATAAAGCTTTACCTCTCTACACTGTAATTCGTCACTGCCTACAAGAGCTTAGAAAGAGTACTCCCTCCGTTTCAATTTGTTTGTCTTACTTCCCTTTTTAGTCCGTTTCAAAAAGAATGCCTCTTTCTTTTTTGGCAACTCTTTGATTCAAACCTTCCACATGTCATGTTTAAGACCACAAGATAAAAGGCACTTTGATACTCATATAGACCACAAGATTCAAAAGTCTTTTTTACTTTCTTAAACTCGTGCCAAGTCAAAACCAGACAAACAAATTGAAACGGCGGGAGTATTATAACCATCCCCACTAGAAAATTAAAGCCTTTGAGCAAACTAAAAGAAAATCCCATCTTAATATCACAAAAACCCCTCTGAAAGAGTGCCTAAAATTGAAACTCCACACTTAACATAAAGTAAAAGAATCCAAAAGAACAATACTTGGGGTGTTTCATATTTTGAAAAAGAATCAATCTTTACAAGAAAAACAGAATTTAATGCTAATTCTACAATTAAGTAGAAATAATCCAAAAGAACAAAACTTGGGGTGTTTCAAATTTTGAAAAAGAACCAATCTTTACCAAAAAAAAAAATTATGCTAATTAAACTATAATGTAGTGATAATCCAAAAGAACAAAACTTGGGGTTTTTCTTATTTTGAAAAAGAACCAATCTTTATATCTAAAAAAAAAAAAAGAGAGAGAGAATTTTATGCTAGAAATTATCAAAAAGAACAAAACTTGGGGTGTTTCATATTTTAGGAAACGATCAAAAAAAAACTATGCTAATTAAACTATGAAGTAGTAATAATCCAAAAGAACAAAACTTGGGGTTTTTCATATTTTGAAAAAGAACCAATCTTTATTAAAAAAAAAAAATTATGCTAGAAATTATCAAAAAGAACAGAACTTGGGGTGTTTCATATTTTAGGAAAGGACCGATCTTTAAAAAAAAAAAAAAAAAAAAAAAAACAACAACAACAGCAGCATAGAATTTTGTGCTAATTAAACTATGAAGTAGTGATAATCCAAAAGAACAAAACAATGATTGTAATGGAATTGAAAATAAATAGATAGAAGTATTTACCTGCTTAGACAAGAAGATAACTAAAGAGAAAAGCCCCAAATAAAAAGTCACCCCTTTGAAGATATTGTCAAATAGAATTGCTGTGAGTTTACAGATTTGTTTGGCTTTTGTCAAATACATAAAAACAAATTAAAATTAAAATTAAATTTTTTAGAAATTTAGATATTTTTGCTGCCGGTTTGTGCAGTGACAAAAGAATTAGACAAGGTTTATTTATGTGTCTACACAAAATTAATAAAAAGAAAAAAATCAATAATACTACTAATACATTTAAAAAAAAATATTTCAATTTAATTTAACACAGAGTTTAAAAAAACAAAAGAATATTTTTAAAAAACGTGGTCTAAAAAGAACAGTAGATATTTATGCTTTAAATTATTTTTAAATATAAAATTATATTAATCTTTTTGATATAAATTAATACAAAAATAAGATCATATTCTTTAGGCAGATGGAATATTAGTGTACCCCACATGTATGCGATGGGTGAATAAAAAAAAAGTTTGATTCAATTTATTCTTTCAATTAAAATTGAGATTTTCTCCAACTCTCCTATTTAATTTTACAAATTTAAAAGTTGGGTAAGTACGTTTGAAACATATGTGGAAAAGAACATATTTCATTTAATATTGCCTCGTTATGCTTATTAAAATTAGTTTTTTTGATTTTCTATTGGTAAAATACGTTAAATTACTCTTAAATTATACCCAATGTCGAGTTCACACTCAAACTACACAGATGACCTATTACACGTCCGAACATTTAAAAACTGAATTTATTTACACCCTACAAGCTGATGTGACAAAAAAAATTATAATTAATAAATAGGCGAGTGAAGTAATAAAAATAATTTTTTTCAACTTTTCTTCTCCATTTCACCACTAACACCCCCACCACTCAAACCCGCCTCTCCTCCTTATTTTTTTTTAACTCTTCTTGTCCATTTCATCAGCACACACCCCTCTTCTTCTTCACGCCCCACCCTCCATTCTTTCTACTTCTTCTTTTTTTTTATATATCACAATTCTCTACAACAAAATTCGCCATGTTACAACAACTTCACCAACTTAATCTTTTTCACTATCCAGTATTAAATCCGTACACAACCACCGTGAATTTCACTACCGCTCTAAACCCCACCCTTCCAAAATCATACCAATTTCACCACTACTAAACCTTCCACCACCAAAAGTCACAACACCATCATCACCTATTTCAAAACTCATCACCAAATATCACAACAGCACCATAACCACTATCGAAAATATCAACCATCATCATCAATTTCATCAACTTCCACTAAAATCACCACCAAAGAATAATTTGGTGCAAAATCAAGAGAGGATTTTACAGAGAGGGGGAGAGAAAGGTGTCACATCCCAATTCCACTAGAGAGTGATGGGCACCCGACCCCATATCCGGAGCCGAGCGAACCCACAGATTCTTATTACACACATAATTTTTTCAGACGCTGAAAATCAGATAAAAGTAAAATACATATTAAGCTTTCGAAATCCATCTTTTATCGTTCTCAATTTTAGGCAAAATCCGTAATTATATAAAATTTACTACATAACACAGAATGACATATCGGCTGATGGAGCCGCTTACAGACTGATAACCAATACCCACGACTCTGTCTGCAAAGTCTCTAACATAAATCCAGAAATCATAACATACAAACTCTGACTCGGCAACACTCCGAGAACAAATGGAGCCTGCCAACTCCTGGAACATCTTCTATAATAACTTCATATCATCTGGGTGTACCTGCGCGACATGAAATGCAGCCCCCGAAGAACAGGGGGTCAGTACGAAATATGTACTGAGTATGTAAAGCATAAAGTACAATAAACAGAATCATAATCAGGTCCAGAATTCCAGAAATATGACAGATGAAAACGTATCGAAATCGGAGGTACCGAAGTATAACAGACAATATCATGATCGGGATCGAGAGTACAGACGTACAACAGAAGGAATTATAATCAGAGTCAGAAGTACAGAAAGTAAGTACCATAACCGGGATATCAAAGTGCTTACTCATAAAGCAGAGATAATGCATGTCAGAACATATGCCATATCCGGTCCCCATTATGGGACTCGGTGAACAGACATGGTCGCCACCCCGACACTGGCGCCACAACACATCATACTCCGGATTAGGAAATAGCTCCATAACATATCATATCATATCAGAGTGTGCACATATCATAGCATATCATATGGCCATATCATATCATATCATAGCATATCAGAATAAGTGTACATGACACATCATACTCCACAACCCATGTACACGTATACCTGCCCCCTCACCATCGAGGCACGGTGAACAATGCAGTGAAATACGCGTGATAACATATCCTGGTCCGGGATCAGTGAAGGAAACATTGAGGCATCCACGAATGGAGTAGTGAGAAACTTATGCATCATAAAATATTTACAAAGACTCGACAGAATAATCCAAATGACAGGTCATTTAGGAAAGAAATCAGACGATAATCATAGCACGTACCTTTCGGATGTCATAGGGGATTATATCAAATTAAAGCTTGTGGGATTGTTTTAACATATCAAAATATAAACATTTACAGAATCTCGATAGCATAACTTAGACGGCAAATCATATAAAAGAGATTGAACGGTAGTCATAGCGTATGCCTTTCAGATATCACAACAACATATGTCAAAATAAGCTTTCTGAAATTATTTTCATGTTTCAAAATATATTATGGGACTTAACAAAATGAGTCAAACGAATGTCATATAGTAGTTAGAAGAGTAACCAAGAGTTTTCCTTTGAATTTTTTTTTTCAAAATAAGTCAAACGAAACAAATCAGAAAAATTCGGGAAAGTGGGCCCACCTCGGGTCAACTGAGGTGGCGCACATAATTTACGTATGTTACACTTCATAACGTTACCCGTGAGAGTTCTAAGGTAGTCGGGTCCTATTTGTGCAATTTCTATACATTTAGGCACCTTTTCTAACTATTCATAACATATTCAATTCAATTCTACTGAATGAAAAAGGGGCAAATTCGAACGTAGATTCCGAAGAGTAGAGTCGTCCCCGAGGCTCGTATCAAAGCCTATCATACCTAGGACATGCCAAGAGAAGGAAAGGTAAAGCTTTACATACCTTATTCGCTCCTTACGCTTCTCCAAATTCAAATCCCGTTTCGCCCAAAATCTACAATTGGTCACATTTACCAAATATAAATCATAAAACTTTAAGAATTCAATCTTAACCAATACTTGTCTACAAAAATTTGGGCAGCATCTCCCCTATATATACAACATCCCCGAGATTTAACTCGGCTCAAATTAGCAACAGCCATACCAACAACATCAACAATTGACTAGAAACACATTCTAACAGAAATAGTCTTCTTTTCCAAATAATGCAACAACTTTCATTCCAACTTCACATTTTCAATTCAATACCAACATTTTCATATCATTTTACAAAATATTCACAAAATATACAAATTTTCCACCAAAACCATAATTCATCCGAAACTTCTAATCTTCAACATACATATTCATAACACATTTCCATCTTCCAATTTCATCAACAATAATCATAATTTGCACCTTAACAATTTCATTTTCATCATTACATAAATCTTCCATAAAATCACAAAACTTCCTATAACAACTTAACAACCAATATTTCATGCCAATATGGATTAGTATCCTTCCAAATCCACCAACTAACATAATAATCCACATTTAGAACTTCACTTCCATAATTACATAAAAACTACATTTATTTTTATCCAAAATTCTCTTCAAAGCTCATTCCATAATTCACAATGCCAACAAACGAATTTATATCGCTATTTTTCCATTCTAATCCGTTAAAACTTTAATAAACTTGTTAGCAATGAAAAGGAACCTTATCCATACCTTAAGAATTCAGCCACCACGTTATCACTCTCCTCCTTGGTTGATCTTTAGCTCAAATTGAAGACAACGCGTCGTACAACACTTTTCTCTTCATGAGCTTTGGAATTCGGGGCTCGGATTTTGGTCAAAAATTGATTTTTATCTCTAAGATATTTTCTCTCCTTTCCTCCAGAAATTTCTGGGTGTTTAGGTGTGAAAATGAGGGTGGAAAGGCTGAAATTTTACTTATATAATCATGGGTCATGGGCCTAACCCGGTTGGGCTCGGATTGGGCCTAGCCCAATGACCTTTCTGCCTTAAAACGTCCATATCTCCTTATTCCGACGTCACCTTGGAACCCACGACCTATGGTTGGAAAGATAATTCAATTATCTACAACTTCTATTTCGTGGTATGTTTCCAAATTCCAAACTTATAATACCGTGTTTGCCCCTCGAAGTCAGGTCACCCGAAAACGTTTTCTTAATAATATTCGTTTGGAGGGTTTCCACTTTGATTTGGCCCAAGGGCCCTTCTTGAGTTGTGTTTAACTTCACATATGTGATTCATATGATTTTTCAGATGTTCCAAAAAAAATCTCGATGTGTGGGCCCCACCTCAACTTGCAAATAGTCCGACGTATAAACATACGAGATACAACACTATCAACGTGAGTTTAAATTATGTAGCAACAACATGATTGTCAATTTTTTTGATGAAGCACGTGTCACGCTCATGCTCTGAAAATGCGGGATATAACAAAAGGAACGGTCCAAGAAATAGCAAAGATTGGATTTGTGCAAAACTCAGAGAGAATTGTCCGGCATCTTGGCCGGATTTTTGCACAGATCAGTTTCTATTTTTTTTTAATGGTGGGCCGTAAAATTGGTCGTGATGGCATCTTTTTTTTATGACTAGTAAATTTGATGGTGATGATGCAATTGATGATTGGGTTTGGGGATATGCCACCAGTGATAATGGAGGTTTTGTAATGAGTATAGAAAAAAAAAAAGGAAAAAGAAAATAGTGTAAATTAAGAAAAATAGAAAAAAGAAAACAAAAAAAGTACTGGAAGCAATAATATTTATTTTATTTCCACGTGGCGCTGACGTGGATGTGTGTGTGGAACACCACACACTGTGAAAGTGGTATAATGCCTTGCAGGGTGCAAATAAATTCAATTTTTAGATGTTCAGGTGTGTAATAGGTCGTTTGTATAGTTTGAGTGTGAACTCGACATTTTGGGTATAGTCTAAGGGTGATTTGATGTATTTTGCCATTTTCTATTAGCGACTTTTATTATAACCTCAATTTTGTTTATTAGTCAGAGCAAAATATGACTTATTTAAATTCAATATTTAAAATGAACAATTAATAAAAAAT